>NC_092388.1:23643349-23946379 GCF_030028105.1 Mobula birostris
AATTGGTTTTAAAACATGAAAGGTAGTCAATTTTTGAATGATTGTGGTGCTCTCCAACAATGGAATGCTCCATCATGACAGCCAGTTCTATCACAGGTACAGTTCTTACCACCATCAAGGACATCTATAAAGAGACAATGTCTCAGGTAGGACATCCACCATTAAGGATCAAACTATCTGAGCCATTCCCTCCTCTCATTACTGGCATCAGATAGGATATACAGGAACCCGAAGACCCACATTTCAAGGTTCACCAGCAGCTTCTTCCCTACTGCCATCAGCTTCCTAAACTGACCTGAAAAACACTAATTCTATATCGGACTACATTCCCTTAACTTGTACTAACGTAGTTACGTTTATTTTTGCTTATTTGATTGTGCAAGTTATGCACAACTTAGGTTAATTTCAGCCTGCATAGTTTAAGTTCTTCATGTCTGTAATATTTGGTGCTACTGCTGCAAAAAGCTAATTTTCATGGCATTTATACTCTGCGTATGTTTGCCTATGACAATAAACTTGAACATGGTGATGTTTATGCTTGATGTAAAAATGCAAACCTACTTAATAATTAATAATAGTAATAGGCATCTGTTAGTCTATGAGACCGTGGATTTGTGCCTTCGAAGGTTTCCAGGGCGCAGGCCTGGGCAAGGTTGTATGGAAGACCGGCAGTTGCCCATGCTGCAAGTCTCCTGTTGTCCAAGGGAAGGGCACTAGGGCCGATACAACTTGGCACCGGTGTCGTTGCAGAGCAATATGTGGTTAAGTGCCTTGCTCAAGGACACAACACGCTGCCTCAGCTGAGGCTCGAACTAGCGACCTTCAGATCACCAGACCGATGCCTTAACCACTTGGCGACGCGCCAACTTAGTAATTACCCCAGTTATATTTAAGGTTAGGTTTGGCATGGGATTCTCATCAAATCAAGAACTCTGGACCTGCAAAGCATTTAGGTTGGAAAGGAAGACAGAGAAGTCATATGGCTGTGAGCATCGTCCTAACTATCACAGTTAATGCAAAGTGTGTACAATGACTGCAGATGATGGAATCTGGAGCAATATTTGCAATCGATTGCAACATTTAAGAGAAGTTTGGATAAGTACATGGACGTGAGGAGGATGGAGGATTGTGACTCAAATGCAGGCTGATGGAACAAGGCAGAATGATTGTTCAACATGGTCTAGATGGGCCGAAGGGCATGTTTCTGTGCTGTATGACTCTATAGAGAGCACTAGTGGAACTCAGAAGGTCATCTATGGAAGGAAAAGGACAATCAAAGTTTCCGATCGAGACCTTTTATCAGGGCTGAAAGAAGGAGAGCAGATAGCAAGTATAAAGAATGGGGGGAGTTGGGCAAGTGCTGGCAGAGGATAGGTGGACCCAGATGGAGGAGGTGAATGGCAGGTGAGGGACGGAGGAGAATGGCAATGGTAGCAGAAGCTGGGAGGTGACAGGTGAAAGTGGAAAAGGGCTGAAGATGGTGGAATCTGATAGGAGAGGAAGGTCGAGCAAGAAATAAGTGAAGGGAGGAGGGGACGATAACAAGTAGGCAATGGGCAGATCGAAAGGGTGGGGGGGGAAGAGATAGGGTTTTGGGGGTCAGAAGGATGAAGATGCCATGGTTGCATAGCTGTTAGATGCAATTACAGCTCGGGGCATCGGAATTCGGTGTTCGGTTCCGACGTCGTCTGTAAGATGTTTGTACGTCTTTCCCATCAGCGCCTGGGTTTCCTCCGGGTCCTTTTGTTTCCTCTCATTGTCCGACGGCGTACCAGTTAGTAGGTTTAGTTGGTCATTATAAATTGCCCCGTGATCAGGCTTGGGTTAAATAAATGGGTTTCTGGGTGGTGTGGCTTGTTGGTCTGGAAGGGCACATTCTACACTCTATCTCCCAGTAAAATAAAGAGGAGAGAAAAAATGATAGAGGGAGAACGATTACCATAGTTTATGAGCTCAATATTCCTGCTATCAGGTTAGGAACTAAGGCAGTGCACGAGGTGCTATTCCTTTAATTTATGTTTTGACTTTGACTTGGCAGTAGAGAACATGGACAGACATGTTGGCGTGGGAATGAGAAGAGGAATTAAAATGGCTGGCCACCGGGAGATCCTGGATGGAGCGAAGGAGCTTAGTGAAACAGTCACCAAATTTGCATCCTGTCTCACTAATACAGAGGAAGCCTTACAGGAGCACTGGATGCAATAAATAGCATGTGAAAGACTACTGTACCTGGAAGGACTGTTTAGGACGCTGGATGGTCTTGAGGGAAGAAGTACAGGGACAGGTGTAATGCTGCGTGTGGTTACAAGGGCAAATGCCTGTGAGGGAGGAGTCTAAGCGGGTAGGAATGAGTGAATAAGAAGAGTGATTCCTGAAGAAAGTGGAGAGGGGTGAGGAGGGCAAGAGGTGCCTGTGGAGCCTGTGATCAAAGCTGACATGCACAGACAGTCCCAGTACAGCTTCTGTCCAGTGAGTAGCACTCTCAATTTCAATCCAAAAGTTATAGATTGAGTTCTCTCCTAAAGGAGAAGCATCAAAATCAGGTCTCTCACTGACTGTGCAGTGGAAAAAAATGTCTTCCTCTTGAAAGGGTTACATTTTTAGATTATGAGGACACTCAGTCCTCGTTTATTGCCATTTAGAAATGCATGCATTAAAAATGATACAATGTTCCTCCAGAATGATATCACAGAAACACGGGACAAACCAAGACTAAAACTGACGAAAACCGCATAATTATAACATATAGTTACAACAGTGCAAAGCAATACCGTAATTTGTTAAAGAGCAGACCATGGGCACGGTAAAAAAAAAGTCTCAAGTCCCAATAGCCCATCATCTCACGCAGACAGTAGAAGGGAGAAACTCTCCCTGCTATGAACCTCCAAGCGCCGCAAATTTGCCAATGCAGCACCATTGGAAGCACCCGACCGCAGTGGACTCAGAGTCCATCAGAAAACTTCGAGCCTCTGACCAGGCCTCCGACACCGAGCACCATCCTCTGCCGAGCACTTTGACCCCGCCCCGGCCGCCGAGCGACAAGCAAAGCCGAGGACTCGGGGCCTTCCCTTCCAGAGATTCTGGATCACACAGTAGCAGCGGCAGCGAAGCAGGCATTTCAGAAGTTTCTCCAGATGTTCCTCCATGCTCTTACGTCTGTCTCCATCAAATCAGGATTGTGCATGGCATCCTACTTCACAGATAACAGGCATCACCACCAGAGTGGCTGCTGCGAGCTGCGTCGCGCCACCATCTTCTCCTCCCGCCTTTCTAGAAGTATTGCATTTTGCAGAAATATGAGATTGATATCCTTCTGCCCCCAAGTTCAAAATACATTTATTATCAATGTATGTATAAATAATACACACTTGAGATTTGTCTGCTTACAGGCAGCCACAAAACAAGAAACCAAAAAAAAACTCAATTAAGAAAAGGACCAACTCTCAATGTGCAGAGAGACAAAAAAACAACAAATCATGCAAACAACAAAAACAAGCAACAGCATTCAGAAAGAAAGTGTGTCCATAGACCTGAAACTCAGAGCACCCAGCTCATAGCCTCAGCCTCAACGGGAAAAATTGTTGCAAAACCCGCAGACACGAAGTCTGGAACAGGTGGAGCAAGGCACAAACTCAGGCTCGGCGCCGAGGAGATTGGAGTAAACATTGCAGAGTAGTGAGCAGAACCAGCTCAGTCCTTGCCTCTGGTCCTGACACCCTGCCTTTCCAGTCCATCTGACCTGGTGTTTAAATTGTCCAGACACCGGGTCATCCCCCATACTAGGGCCCCAGCCCTGACGCATCAATGTGTAGCATTGTAGGTATTATTATGAAGAAGAGAGCTGCAGTTATTTCCTATGTCTGGCTGAAGTACACCCCTCAGACAATATAATCAGAAACAAGTTGTTTGGTCATAGCCACAGTGCTGTTTACAACAGCTTGCACTGGTGTAATTGGCCTTTAACGTAGCCACCATGAATACACATCAAAAGTGTAACTTCTAAAAGCAAGAACTTTTTTTTTTGATCACTTATATTCATGAAGAACAGTATAAAAATGCACGCAACACACAAAATGCTGGAGGAATTCAGCAGGCCAGGCAGCAAGTTATGGAAAAGAGTACAGTCGACATTTCGGGCCGAGACCTTTCAGCAGGAATGGAGGAGAGAAAGATGAGCAGAGTTAAAAGGTGAGGGGAGGGGAGGGAGAAACACAAGGTGATAGGTGAAAATGGGAGGGGGAGGGGTGAAGTAACGAGCTTGGAAGTTGATTGGTGAAAGAGATACAGGGCTGGAGAAGGGGGAATCTAGCAGGAGAGGACAGAAGCCATGGAAGAAAGAAAAGGGGGGGAGGGGCATCAGAGATGGACAGGCAAGGAGATAAGGTGAGAGAGGGAAAACAAGATGGTGGATGGTGAGGGGGGGCATTACCGGAAATTCGAGAAATCGAAGTTCATGCTATCAGATTGGCTAACCAGATGGAATATAAGGTATTGTTCATCCAACCTGATTGCAGCCTCATCGCAACAATAGAGGAGGCCATGGATGGGCATATTGGAAGGGGAATGGGAAGTGGAATTAAAATGGGAGGCCACTGGAAGATCCCACTTTGCCTGGCAGATGTAGCGTAGCTGCTCAACAAAGCAGTCTCCCAGTCTATGTCAGATATACAGGAGACCACACTGGGATTACTGGGCAGAATACATGACACCACAGACTCACAGATGAAGTGTCGCCTCATCTGGAATGATTGTTTGAGGCCCTCAATAGTAGTGAGGGATGTGGTCTCGGGGCAGGTGTAGTACTTGTTCCGCTAGTAAGGGTAAGTGCCAGGAGGGAGATCAGTGGAGAAGGACGAATAGACAAGGGAGTCACGCAGGGAGCGATCCCTGTGGAAAGCAGAAAGTTGAGGTGGGGAGGGAAAGATGTGCTTTGTGGTGGGTTCCCATTGGAGAAGGCAGAAGTTGCAGAGAATCATGCGCTGGATGTGGAGGCTGGTGGGATGGTAGGTGAGGACAAGAGGAACCCTATCCTTGGTAGGGTGGCGGGAGGATGGGGGTGAGAGCAGATGTGTGTGAAATGGAAAAGATGCAGTTGAGGGCAGCGTTAATGGTGAAAGGAGGAAAGCTCATTTAAAAATGCACATTTATTTTCTTCCAAACTGGTAAACTTACATTTAGAAGAGAGAATGTGGGTTGAATGTTTTGTATCTGTACGGACACTAAGGGTAAAGCTCATTACCATTTTGTAGACCTTTGTAAAGTTTTGAGACTAGGAGAAATTATACCTGAGAGCAAAAGGTGATCAGATTCATTACTGTGCGCGTATGAAGGCCATAGGAATAAAATGTCAGGGTACCACTGCTTCTGGCATTTCTTCTACATACATAATATAATGGCATGTCAAGACCATACTTTAGAGCAAGGAAGATGATCTGAGCCAGGGTTAACCAGAGTGATTTTTAAAAAAAATATGCTTTCAGATTTCAGTATAACTGAATATAAAAAATAGCAGAATTATCATCTCAAGTGAATATTTAGAGATTTTGTCCTTGTCTAGAAATTGGACGTTGGGGATTTTTTTTTGTACCCTAACTAGGTGCTGCATGTACTGCTACTTCTCATGAGTATTCTCATAGGAACAAAAATAAACACACACAATTGGCAGAAAGCCTTTTTCAGAAAGAACACTGATGTGGTCCCCCCCACTTCCCCAGAGCAGTGTGAGTTTGTGAAGCACACAGCCCAGATGCAGTATCCCTCAAAGTCTCCCTGCATTAAGCATTGATTGCAGCAAATTACATAATGGCAGCAGGACAGAGGCTGCAGGGCTGAAGGACAGAGCCTGAGGCTCATCCAGGGCGACTTTAGAGCCACAGAGCAACTTGCAAGTAAAGGATGTCCTTAAGCTACAGGAACCCTGGAGATCCAGCATGATTGCCATTTGAAATAAGGCAGATGAGGCTGGGATAGTACATGGCTGTGGTGACTAACTCTACAGCAGTAATCTTTTCTCCCCCACTTCCCTCTTCTTCCTTCTTACCTCTTAATTCTTCTCCTCAGCTGCCTGTCACATCCCTCCAGTGCCTCTCTTTCTTCCCTTTCTCCTATGGTCCATTCTCCTCTATCAGATTCCTTCTATTCCAGCCGTTTACCTTTCCCACCCACCTGGCTTCCCTATCACCCACTAGCTATTCTCCTTTCCTTCCCACACCTTTTTTCTTCTGGGATCCTTCCCCTTCCTTTCCAGTCCTGAAGAAGGGTCTTGGCCTGAAATCTCAATTGTTCAGTTATTTTCATAGATGCTGCCTAACCTGCTGAATTCTCCCATCATTTTTGTGCATTGCTCTGGATTTTCAATTTTTGCAAAATTTTTTGTGGTTATCAATCTTAGTTATTTTTTTCTATTTAGAGCTTCAGTGTGGTATCAGTCCTTCCAACACAATGAGCTGTATCACCCAGCAACCCGTCTATTTAACCCTAGCCTAATCACGGGACAATTTACAACAATCAATTAACCCACTAACCGGCAAGGCTTTGGACTGTGGGAGAAAACCCACGCACTTATGGGAAGGACGTACAAACGTCTTGCAGAAGACACCAGAATTGAACTCTGAACTCTGACATTCAGAGCTGGAATAGCATCGTGCTAACTGCCATGCTACTGTGGCGCCCCTTCACCTCAACTTTATCCAGTAATCTGTTCTCATCACCCTCTATGGCAGAGAATACCTTTTGAGGAAAAAAAAACTACGTTCCTCAATTGTAAATCACTAGCTCCTAATTTGGCAAATATGTTTCATTATACGTGACTCTCCCATTTGTGAAAGCATCTAATCAAATACACGGTCAAGCCACCTTAGGATCTTATATGTTTGAATAAGATCACTCCTTATTCTTCCTTTAGCTTCTATTATCTTTGATGTGTCTTCACGTTGGAGATCTGAGGCGGAAAACGAGGTATGAGTGAAATAGGGAGGCATGAGCAAGAAGTATATTTGGGTGAGAGGAAGAGGCTGGCACAATACTGAGGGAAGAGAGCAAATGAAAGGGACACTGGATAGAGTGAAGCAGACAGGACCCTGAAGGGTGCAGGCAGGGTGAGGGTGACTTGTAGGGGAGTGATGGAGACTGAGAAGCACTTTTAGATGGGGGAGAGTGAAAGGAAAGTAAAGGGCAGTGAGGAGCATGAGAAGACAAGACTGGAAAGCAAGGGGAAAGATGAAAAGAACAAGGAAGATTTGCATATTGCATTTTTGCATGTGAAATACTGTGACATTACCTCAGAGCACCTCCATATCTAACATTTGATGGACTTAGAGGCAACAGCGTACAGTCAGGCAGGAGAGAGAGAATCAGGTGTGGAGCTTAAGAGGTGTGCCAAGCACAGGAATCAGCTCAGAGCCACAGATGTGTTGTCTTCCTGATGAAAACGCCCAAGCATTGGTGACTGCGCTGACTGACCTATCTGATCTGTTGTAAGAGATGACAAGGAGAAGGGGAACCACCTCTTTTCTCCTGCCCAGTTAGGTGGTATGATATGAGGAAGCCATAATATGCCTGTCGAGCATTTGCCGACGCAATGCTTAATGGAATAGGTGTCAGCTGCAGCAGATGGACAAAGTCTGAATACATTCGTGCAGTCCTGACCTGATCCAGTTGGCCAAGTGATCGCTGCCCCATGAGTTCATCTTCATGCTCTAACCGAACAGCGACAAGTCAACAAGGAGCAGAGGGATGTGACTCACCAACAGATGGCCATCCACATACACAAATGAGATGCCAATGAAGAATGGACTGTGGCTTTCATGTGTCAGAGGGGTGCTAGCCATGTGCAACCCTCCATTTTCCAGGTGCAGCAGGGCGCTGCACACAAGTAGTTCGGGGTTCTGCTCAAACAGAAAGACCCTAGGGTTCAGCAGGTTGCTCTGCTGCCTGAAGAGAAGGAACCCACATGTGTGCAGATCTCTCTTTACAGAACAGATATAACATGTGCTGGATCCTCTTCAGACACCAGTATTTACATTCCTACATCTCTGTTCTGAACAGAGTCTCACTGCAGAGAGTATTGTCTCTGGAAAGAGGGGAATAAACAGAGGTGAGGGTAAAAGCAAGAGAACGCTGCAATAATATAACCGGAAAAAAAGGCAATAGGTATGCTTTCTAGTGATGGGCAGGGGTAAAGAGAACAGTGGGAATGCCCACAAAAAGGAGAAGACTGCAGTTATGGGTCTAAAGTAACAGTTACTTTAAAAGCTGGCAAACAGCAACGGAAGAAAGAAAACAAAACATGTTAAAAGATACACAGCTGTATCTGGTTGGCAGGGAGGGGAGAGCAGTATCATTAAATTAAATTATTAAATTGAATATTAACATCTGATGGCTGAAAAATTTCCAAACTGAAGATGATGTGTAGATGTTCAAGCATATCCCTTCACCACTGCTTATTTGCTTATCTAGACGAAGAATCTTTGACCAGAAGCATTGATTCTGTTTTTCTTCCTAGCAATTCAAGATTATTTAGTATGCGAGTGTAAAGAAGAACAAAATTATTTTGACTCTGGATCTGATGCAGCATAGAAAAAACCCCAAAAAGCATAAGGAAAACAAAAACAAAAAAAACCATAATAATATGATCAAGGAGTCATGCAATTATGAAGAGTTGTTCAGATGCTTGTTTTGTAGAGAGCTGATGATACTTTAAAGCTCTCCCTTTGTGTTCGTGCTCTGGGGGGGTATTGTAGACTGTGGTGATGTAAAACTCCCTGAGTAGATAATGTGACTGGCATTTAATTGTAAGATGCTCAATTGTCACAGAGCAGAACAATGACTGCCCACTACAAAAGAGTCTATGCACCAAAGTCCACCTCCCCTTGATTTCCCCAACAGGGAGCTCCCATCTGTGCAGTATAGAGTCATCCCGCCCAATCTTGCTCAGATGTCGAGTACTTCTGGCCTCCCTGTCTGCATTTCAGATTTTCCGCATTTGCTGCCATCTGCTCTAATTGGTGCTTGGGTGCATCATCGAGTACATTCGGAGGGTGACATTATAGTGGAGCAACATTTGATCCCTTTGAATTGCAGGCTGACAGGAAGTAGACAACTGCAGAAGCTGAGGGTACTGTACTTATCAATCTAATAGAATCTGATTGATATTCAAAAGTTATAGAGGTCCTGAGAGTGGTTAACATACCAGCCACACCACCTTTCCACTGTTCCACCAACTAGCTGTGCTTTTTATCACATCTGTGTGTGTATATGTATTCTGCATATGATGATAAACGCGACTTTGATTGATCTGAAGACGGCCCCTAAAATTGCCTTAGAGGCCATCTCTTCACACTCCTGGTTAACAGGAGTAGCCTTCAAAGGGGTAGCTTGCAGCCTAACAGACACTGTGACAGATTCTAAGGAAATGTAAACCCGGTGTATGGAAGCAGAACAAGGGCAATGGGGTGTTCATCTTAAAACAATATTTATTTTCCTGTTTAAATTCATTGTATTTGGTATAAATTTCCATAAAGCACAACCATGTACAAAGAGTGCATAATGAACACAAGAGATTCTGCAGATGCTGGGAATCTTCAGCAATACACACAGAATGCTGGACCCCTATAGATGCTGCCTGAATTGTTGAGCCCCCCAGCACTTTGTGCGTGTTATTTTTTTGTTTGTGCTCCCATTACCAGCTGGGTGTAACAGATGCTGTTAGGGTTCATGTTGGTAGAGTCACGGTAGCTGGTGTGCCTCAAGCTAGGAAGTTTGTGAACTGGGTGTGATGGCACCAGACTATTCCTCATTTGTGTGATGTCTTCCCACTGAGGATTACAGCCTCTGTCCCTCTGACTATACCCCTTGCCCATCCTCTGGAATTTTTCCCCCCTCCCCCTTTTCCTTCTCCCTGGGCCTCCTGTCCCATGATCCTCTCATATCCCCTTTTGCCAATTACCTGTCCAGCTCTTGGCTCCATCCCTCCCCCTCCTGTCTTCTCCTATCATTTTGGATCTCCCTCTCCCCCTCCCCCTCCCACTTTCAAATCTCTTACTAGCTCTTCCTTCAGTTAGTCCTGACGAAGGGTCTTGGCCCGAAACATCGACTGTACCTCTTCCTAGAGATGCTGCCTGGCCTGCTGCGTTCATCAGCAACTTTGATGTGTGTTGCTTGAATTTTCAGCATCCACAGAATTCCTCATGTTTACAGCCGAATGGTAGCAGCTCTCTTCACTGTGAGAGTTGTCTACAAGTGTCGTTGGTTATTGAATCTGGTCTGCTATTGATTGCACCTGACCCCAATGACATGTTATGGCCCTCTTCATGATGTTCCTGCACAGCTGGTTCTGCACTCACTTTGAATTTTGGGGTCATTTCTGAGATAGAAATCTGTACGGAAGTGATAGAGTGCAAGAACCCCCTCCCCCCTCCCCGCAGAGATTGAATTTCTTCTGCAAACCCCTTCTGTTGCGGACCCCGGTCTTGACGTGATGTGGGCGGGAGGGTATTAAATCATCATACCAAATTGAAAGAAATGCAATGAGAACTGACTGATTGTGTATCCGATTCATCAGGTAATTGTACCATGCGAACAAAGAGCTTCCTTTAATTAAAATCAGATGTTGCACACTTGTGCCCCCTTTTCATTCCCACCCCCACCATGAAAAGATTAACTTCTCCAATGGATTTAGGTGATCCTCAATCGGGGACTCATAAGATTGCACTGATACCTGATGTTTTAACCACTCTCATTATCTCATGACATACAACTGAAAGGCAGCCAAGCTACACTGCTGTCACGTACAGATCCAGCTTCTGCGCTTATTCTACCAGCTATGTATACTGATTAGCAATTCAAACGGATCAAATGCTGAAGCTGTGCTTACACCTGCAAGGAGAAAGGGATTTTGCTTTCAGAATACAGCTCTGTTTAGGAGGCAGCAGTCTGTAGGTAATACAAAACCGGCAGTCAGCTAACGCAGTAGGTGTATGATACATTACTACTTCGAAGCAAACTGAAAACATGCAAAGGTGGAAGGGAGAGATGAATGTTCATACTCCATTATTTTCCAGACAAGTAATGGAGAAGTACCTACCTCCTGTACCTAATAAAGTGGCCACCAAGTGTGTGTTCATAGTCTTCTCCTGCTGTAGCCCGTCCGCTTCAAGGATTAACATGTTGTGCTTTCAGAGATGCTCTCCTGCACAGTCCTGTAGTAATGTGTGGTTATTTGGGCTACTGTCACCTTTCTGTCAGCTTGAAGCAATCTAGCCATTCCCCTCTGACCTTTTAATTAACAAGGCTCTTTCGCCCACAGAACTGCTGCTCACTGGATGTTTTCTATTTTGCACACAATTCTCTGCAAACGCTAGAGATCGTTGTGTGTGAAGATCAGCAGTTTCTAGGATACTCAACCCTCTCCACTTGGCATCAACAATCATCCCGCAGAGAAATTCACTTAGGTCACATTTCTTTCCTAATCTGGAAAAACACCTGAACCTCTTGACCTTATCTGCATGCTTTAATGCACTGAGTTGCTGCCACGTCATTGGCTGATTAGATATTTGCATTAACTGGTGGATGTACAGGCATATCTAATAAAGTGGCCACGGAGTGTCATTGCTTTGAGTGAAGCTTTGATGATCTGGACATCTGACCATGCAGACTGGCTATGAGAAGTGTTTATTTATGAAGGATTGCCCTTATCCTTCCTACTGCTGGTAAATGTTGGTGTGGGTGACGGTTTAACAGTATCACAAGTGGTAAGTCACATCCAAGTGATTTAGAATTTTAAATCAGAAAAGAAAGTCATGCAGTGAGTCATGCCATGAGCTGGATATATTATGGCTGAAATCATTTTCTGCACAAAGCTATATAATAAATGAAATGCTGGGTCCAATTTCATTATGAATGTTATTTCTATTAAATTTGATGCTTTCCTTGAATTCCTACATTAGTGTTATTTATGTATCATCTGTATTAAAAGAAGAAATGGACTAATTTCTAAGCTATTTCATTACATGCCTTTTTTTGTAAATTGTGTTACTTTATAAATCGCATGACATGAGACTCTTTCGTCAAATAATTTAAAATGTTCCAATGGAATTGTGAGTTTTCTCTTGTTGCAATAGCTCCCTCGCTAAATGCAAAATGAATTTCCAAGCAGATTTGCAAAAGTCTGAATTTGATTTCAAAAATTAGATGCAAAAATTCTAAATAATGATCACAGTGAAAGATGTACAGTGTCATAATTAACTATAATATCATTGTAGATGAAACCCAGTTGACAGTGAAGAATGTGGAGTGTTACAATTAACAATAATAAACTTGTGGCAACAATCCAATTTATACGGTGACGTACAGATTGCTATAATTATCCAAAATAATATTGCAAATGTAATCCAGACCAACAAGCGGCATTCTTTAACCGTGCTTAAAGTGGCAGTTATGGTGTGCCTGATCGTATCTTCAGGATCCGTTGTAACTCTGGTTTACTGCAAAGCAGCAGGTGCCATTAAGAGACCGAAATTGAACTTTTGTCCTGATTTTGAATTCTGCTCTCAGACAACCGAGTCCATCCTTCACCCGAGACAATTTCTCAAGTGAATAGGAGCGTTCACATCTTTGATAACTCTTCAGTCTTTCCTGTGCTTAAGAACCCATCTCCTCTCCATCTGGAAACTTCGCAACAGCAGCCAGCTCTTCTCCTTCCTCAGATTTTTTATCATTGCTAAATTTGCATGTGACCTTGTCACCTGCAGGTTCGAACACTCCTCTTACTGGGCTTCCATCTTCTGCTGCCATCCAGTTTTGCACAACCACAGTCATCAGCACTCTGCATGTCCACACACTGCATGGCTAATCTATTTAATTTTCTATTTAGTTAATTACTGAAGTGTATCGAACAAAAACCCCATTTCCATCTGCAATTTACAGATTTAGTTTATTTAGAGATATAACAGGCCTTTCCAATTCAACGAGCCCGTGACACCCCATTAAACCCATGTGACCAATTAATCTGTAAACCCGTAAGACTATAGAATGTGGGAGGAAACCAGAACACCCACAGGAAATCCACGTTGTCATGGGGAGGTCGAATAGGAAAAGTGCCTACGGATGGCGGCAAAATTGAATGCGAGTCGCTGGTGCTTACACTAACTACTACGCCACTGTGCTGTCCCAAATATAATTTCCTTGTAACATTTACTACCAGAAGAGAAGGCAGCATTGTCACCAGTGGAGTGTTTTGTCCTCTCAGTTTGACCCTCTGTGCTGTGACACTACCGAGGCTTTTTGTTTGTCCATTTGAAGACTTGAGCACATTCAAAGTTTAGTGGCGTTGCTATAAATTCCATGGTCTAAATCAACACTATCACGTTTCACTGTGTAAGATAAAGCACTCGAAAATAATCCGTTTCAACTTGTGGTACAGAAATTATTACAAAGTCATGTCATTCTGCTCAAGTCTGTGATGTAATTTCAAGCTGCTGTGTCCGTAATCATGAAATATGAATGTTGTAGTCCCTGGCATTGATTTCAGTGGCATCCTGAACAGCATCTGCATTTATAAAGAAAATGCAGAAACCGTGTTTAAATCGATATCCCTGAATCACAGCTAAATGCAGAGCTATCCTAATTATCCCACCGAGTTTGGCATTGAAGTCATCCTCAGCGTTGCACCCATACTCTGCAGCAGAAATGTAAGCACCTATTTCTGCACTGCAGCCAGACCATTAAGCATCCTTGGCATTTAGAATATTCAAATAAAATCTGTAAATTAGTTAAGGTCTGTTCATCCATCTCCTCATTAAGTCAGTGGCCTAGATCCGATATTGAGTAAGTATGATACCTCCCTAAATAAACAATCAAACTTCACTTATGACTTAATCTGTGAATACTATTATGAAGCTCTCAACTGCAGAAGACTGGAGTCTATGAAATGAATACATAATGTGCCTTTGACAGTCCTGGACCATCCCAAATTGCTCTATTGCCTGCAAGGTTTCTGTGGAGTCCAGTCACTGCTTTGGTGCTACATCAGCTCCCATTCAATTGGTGGGTCTTCAGCCACCCTGACTCAGCGGATTGTGGATTCGAGTCACACTGGAGAGCTTTGAGATTTCAGACATTAATCCAGCTTGACGAAGGACATCTGGAATCCAGGCCTCCATTTCACGCATGGAAGTGAGCGATATGAACACTTGATGAAGAATACCCTGTGGATTTTGAGCTGTCCAAGGTCAGTGGGTCCTGTGCGAGCAGGAAACATGAAGGCCAGTAAATCAGCAGGTCTGGAGTTTGGGGTGCCATCATCTGCTAGTCTAGGGGTCGACGCTGAAGATTGATTGCTGAAGGTCAATCAGAAGTCTGGAAGTCAAAACCCAATGGCCGAAGCCTAGAGACCTGGAGGCCTGGGGCTGAAGGACTGTCCAGTGTGTGGGAGAGTGGGAGGGAGGAAAAAGCCTTGTTTTGCAGTATTTCTATTGCTTGTTGCTCTGCTGAGCATTGTGGGAAAGCTGTATTGACCCCAGAATGTGTGGCAGCACTCGTGCATTTCGCTGTGATAAATAAATGAATCTGAATTTGAATCAGATGCTCCCATGCAGTGCTGAAGCAATGGTGCAGATGTTGAGCTTGTAATAGATGTTTACATTAATACGTCACTGGACAATAATTGTCAAATTAATGCTGTTAACCCTTTAGAGGATTGCACCATTTAATTACCTTTTCTCTGTGTTGCTATAGTGATTACAGCAGAAAATTCCAGATCCTTCCTGCTTATAAGAAAGCCAGGGTAAGCATGCCAGCTGGCAATGTAAGCTGTGCTTTCAAAGTACCATTTCTCTATTTTAAAATACAGATTTTTTTTTTATATACAGTTTTTAAGGGAGTGAATAAGGGAGACCTGGTGTCAGAGAGGCTGGTTGATAAAATTATGAAACTTGGATGACACATCTGAATTGGAATTTGAAGACTGGGTGTGATCCCCCCTACTGAGATAGTTCATGGATATGCATTGATAGCAAGCTGTTTGGTTCAGTTGTGACTCTAAATGAAATAAAGTCACCTGGGTCACTGGAATTCCAAGTAAATATTTGAACTAATGTAGAGAAGCATAAATCCCCTGTGATGGCAAAGCAGAACACACAAATCCTATACCTTACTGGTCACAAAGAGGGAAACTGTACCACACCAACATGCATAAAATGCCAGGGGAACTTAGCAGGTCAGGCAGCATTGAATAAACAGTCAGCATTTCGGGCTGAGGATCTTTTCCAGGACTGAGAAGGAAGCGGGAAGATGCCAGAATAAAAAGGTGGTGGGAAGGTAGCTGGAAGATGACAAATGAGGCCAGGTGGATGGGAAAGGTCAAGAGCAGGAGAAGAAGGAATCTGATAGGAGAGGAAAGTGGGCCATAAAACAAAGGGAAGGAGAGGATCCAGGGAAAAGTGATAGGCAGGTCAGACGAGGTTAAAGGTCAGAGTGGGGAATGAGGAAGTGGAGGACTTTTTTTACCGGAAGGATAAATTGATATTCATGCCATCAGGGTGGAGGCTACTCAGACAGAATATAAGGTATTGCTCCTCCACCTTGACGGTGGCCTCATCTTGGCACCAAGAGGAGGCCATGGGCCACACCATAAAATATTGGCTGTATTCTTACAGAATGTGTTCTATATAATACACACACACATAATGACTCATCTAGAAATGAAGCAGTTGACTGCTTTTGCTTCTTTGTACACACCAGGTATGTGGAGAATCCATTGCTATTTTCTTAAAGGAGCTAACAGTTTTAGGAGCACTGATGTGAAAGCCTTGCTCATTGGAGATTGGATTGCTTGTAGAATCTGGGCAGATGACTTCCTGAGGCACTGCTGGTTTTACAAAAGTGTACACAAAATGTGCAGAACTATTCGTTCCAAGGAAAGGAATACTGAAAGGCCAATGGAAGGAAATGCATGCAGTGAAACACAAGATAAAGGAGCTATGGCAACATCGCTTAAGTGGTTTAAGTGCTATGGGTAGTAAGTGAATAACCAAGATGCTGGTTATGGGTGGTAAGATGGAGAAGGGTGTGAAAGGGTGAACAGTGCTGATAGCATAAGAGTGAATAGCACAGGTTAGAAGAACTGCTGTATGCAGGGATAGCCAGTGGAGTACAATATATCTGAAGCCAGATTGTGAGAGAAACACTCAGAAGACATATCTGCATCAAAACTGGTCCAACGGCTACAAATTTTATCATCAACGTAGATATATGCCACCATACACTACATTGAGATACAATTTCTTGCAGGCATTTACAGTAGATAAAGAAACACAAAAAAAAACATGAGTTGTCAAGTCCTTGAAAGTGGTCCATAGGTTGTGGAATCAGTTCAGTGTTGAGAAGAGTGAGTTTATTCACGTTGATTCAGAAGTCTAATGGTTGAAGGGTAATAACTGTTCCTCAACATGGTTCTATGGGATCTAAGGCTCCTGTACCTCTTAACTGATAGCAGCAGTAAAAGGAGAATAGCCGGGGGAGGGTGGGGGTTCTTGGTGATGAATGCTGCTTTCTTGTTGCAGTGCCTCTTGTAGATATGCTCAATGGTGGGGAGGGCTTTTCCTTGATGGAATATGCTGTACCTGTCACTTTCTGCATGTTTTTTTTCCAGTTTTGGGTGTTGGTGTCTCCATACCAGGCCATGATGCAACCAGTCAGGATAGTCTCCATTGTACATCTGCAGAAGTTTGTCAAGGTTTTAGATGACATACCAAATCCCAGTGTCCTCCCAAAGCAATCCACCAGTCTTGAAGAACTGCAGACAAAACCAATGAATCAATGTGCAATGGTACACTGAAGCTTGGTGGGAGATGATCTCTGGAGGTGGTGAACCCAAACAATCAAGATGGCAATGAGATGGATTTCATTATGACAAATCAGAAGGACATTACACCTATTCTTGGAAGTATAGCAAACGAGATGGTAAAAGGTAGATAGATCTTGATAGGAGTAGGAATATTGATACAATGCAAGCATTCATTCCAACTGTGTAACGCGGGTGAATATGGAGACATTTTTCATGGAACAAGGAAATAGAAGACCTAACATGAGCCCTGGACAAAAGGAAATAGCTGCTAATACACAGATCCCAAAATACCTTCCAGTGATTTTCAAGAAGAAAAATAAAGTAATAGAGGAAAAACTAATAATGCAAAGATTGCAGCCCTGGTGGGCATGCCAGCTTCTGCGTATCCAAGTTGGTGCGTATAGAAAAATGAAATGCCTAGCTGAGAATTTGCCTAGAACCAAGAGGCATTAACAGAAAGAGATGTGTAGAGGAGTCAATACTCTATGAAAAAGATAGATGATGTTCTGTTGGAACAGAATCTTGTTGCACATCCAGCAGCAAACAGTCAAATGAATCAAGGAGGCAGTCACAGTTGAGCCAGTGTTGTGATGCTTTGATGATAAGAAGGAGCTAATACTTCAGGGATATGCCTAAGGAAAGAATCTTGGAGCATGGTGTTGGTGCTGGGGGTTCAGAACTACACACAAGGAGTTTTAGTGGATGCTGACATGGGTGAAGCACAAATTGAGAATGAGTAACTTGTGATCATTGGACAGGAAAAGTTTCACCATTACACATAGTGCAGAATTATACACGTGCATGGTGTTCGAAAACCATTGAGATAATTCCTGCAAAGCCCCTCATAGGGCACCAAAGAGATTGTAAAGAATATATATGAAGGTAAAGGTATATAATGCAAAGATTTGCAAAGCATGAGCAAAGTCAGGGATGTGGCTGATATATTCAGCTGAGCCAATCTCAAGGACACAAGAGATGCCAAGGATTTGAGACTGAGACAGTCAACGTGATGACACATATTCCAATATCTCAGTGGTTAATGAAAGAGACTGAGGATTCTGCCAGATAAGATGATATGATCAGCAAATAATTTGGACAGGATGGAAAGAGGCTCAGCATAATGCTGGACCTATTTTAATGTGAGAGACGATCTGATTGTCAGAGGCCAAAGGCACTTGTTCCCAAGCTACATTGGAACATGATAAAATTAGATCAGTCCCTGAGACCAAATAGTTGCCTCTACAGAGGAGAAGAGGGTATCTTCCAACCAGTAATGACTGGATAGATTATGAAAATGCAAGACTGCCAGTACCCACAAAGGGAAATTTTAATTGTCATCAAATCTCAAGCAGAAATTGGGCAAAAGTTGCCGCAGATGAATGATATACATTTCAGACATCCTACCCTGCAAAAACTCATTTCAGAGAGGTAGCACCATCAATTTGTGGGAAACTCCCGGAACTTCCGGGAGAGGTGGGATGTCTGCAATAGAGTAGCTCCTTAGCAGCTAGCCAGCTAGTTTAAATAATGTTAGCTATGCTAATGAACGAATGACACCTGTTAAACTCACCTCAATATGTCTTTTGCAGTCTTAACCCACCATGGGCAATAGAAATTTCACTGTTGCTAACAGTGCAGCGAGCAACACTGTCATTATTTTTGACCCCTATTAGGCAGGGGTACACTTTAGTGTAGGCTGAGATGAAGTACGTTTTATATTTTCTTTTTTTGGAACACTCTGCCACTCTGACTTTTTTTGGAACTCTCTCACTCTTGCTCTCTCTCGCTCGTGGTCGCTCTCTCTCATGCTTGCTTTCTCACTCTTGCTCTTGCTCTCTCTCTCTCTCGCACTTGCTTTCTCGCTCTCACCCTCTCTCTCTCACTTGCGCTTGCTCTCGCGCTTGCTTTCTTGCTCTTGCGCTCTCTCTCTCGCGCATTCTCTCTCAAAAAAATTGATTTCCGTGATATTGTATATAATTTGTGGGCATCAGGGAGCCACTATTAATATGCGGGAGACCCCCAGAACTTCCGGGAGAGGTGGGATGTCTGACATTTATAATTCAACTTCTGGAAGGTACTCCTTCCAAAAGACATTCACTCATTGATCAACATACACAAAATACTGGAGGAATTCAACAAGTCAGGCAGCATGTATGGAAGGAAATGAACAGTTGGCATTTCCGCCCCTTTATTTTGGCTTCCGACCTCTTTTCTTTCAGTTCTAATGAAGGGACTTGGCCCAAGACGTTGACTGTTCATTGCGTTCCATAGATGCTGCCTAATTTGCTGTGTTCCTCCAGCATTTTGTGTGTGCTGCTCCAGATCTAAAGTATCTGCAGTCACGCTTCTGAACTCACTCATTGATCATCATTCACAAGCTCAAATGATCTTTTAGCCAGACTTGGCACAACTAAGGTACTAGTCACAGATATTGAGCTACAGTTCATAAAACCTTAAGAGATCGGAGAAGAATTAGGCCATTTGATCCATTGAGACTGCTCCACCATTAAATTATTGCTGAGTTATTATCCCTCTCAATCCCAATCTTCTGGCTTCGTCCCATAACCTTTGACACCCTTACTAATCAGGAACCTATCAACCTCTGCTTTAAATATACCGAATGAGCTGGCCTCCACAGACATCCTTGGTAATGAGTTCTACAGATTCACCACTATCCGACCAAAGATATTCCTTTTCATCCCTGTTCTGAAGGGATGTCAATGTTTTCTGAGGCTGTGCCATCTGGTCCTAGACTCCCCCACTATAGGAAACACACCCTCAACACCCACACTATCCAGGCCTTTCAATATTCAACAGGTTTCAGTGAGATCACCCCACCTCACATTCTTCCAAACTCCAGTGAGTATAGGCCCAGAGCCATCAAACCACCCCCCCGCAAGATCTTCTGACATGTTAACCCTTTCCTTCCCAAAATCGTTCTCATGATCATCCTCTGGAACATCTCCAATGCCAGCACATCCTTTTTTTAGATAAGGGGCCCAAAACTGCTTACAATACTTTGTGTGGTCTGGCCAATGCTTTGCAAAGCCTCAGAGCAGGCAGTTTTGAGATTCTCTAAGGATTGGCATTTTGATCAGCAGACAACATCACCTCCCCTTCTGCAAAGTAATAGAAAGGGAGAAAACACAGCAAAGCTGGCCAAAGAGCTAATGAAGGAAGATATATCATCACAGTCAGACCCTATCTTGAGAATACGAGTCTTCCATAATACCCCATAGGCTGGAACACCTACTCCCATCAACAGGTTGGCTGCTTGAGCCAGATATATAAAAAAAGTATAAGTGAATAGTGCAGTCTGTCAAAATATGATGGGTTTAATTCTGATACAGAAGTGTCAACTATCTGTCCTTAAGACCCAGTAAAAGTTTGAAGATAAAGCCCGAACTGTAATGACTTGACATACACCACATCTCACATATACTGCTAATGATAAAGAAGCTTGTCTCATTCTGCACGTATAAGCACAAGATCTGAAACTTGATTAACTGAAGCAGATATATTGGAGAATACACATCCAGTCCTTTGAAATAAGGACAATACAACTCATTAACAGTCACCTGGTGAACTGCAAGCAATTTAACGCTGATCTACGTATCTTGAAGACTTTGTGCCAGAGTAAAAGATGTTAGTTAAGCACAGTGATTTAGATATTTTGATTGTTTTTCTTATTTTAAAGGAGGGATATAACAAGTGCAATTATTTATACTGTTGGTTCACTGGTGTTTCATTACTGTCGCGCCTTTAAGGATTGCATGATGTGACAAAGTGCTCTCTAGTGCTGCTACAGTATGACGTTGAGCAGGCTTCAAAGGCAGTCTGTTTGGAAAAAAAAGCCAGCGTAACTGTGCTGGCTGGCAGCGTGAGCTGCTTCATTAATAAAGTATCTTAGTTCATATTTTAAATTATAGGTTACTGTCAGTTTCTGAGGGAGTGTGTATGTGTTAGAGAAACTCCAAACTACTAAGATTTCTAGCACCATGAAATCATTCAGCTCGGTGAAAGGTTTTTGAAGATCTGGATCTGAAAATCAGAACCATCAGTTAGTCAGATGCAAACTCTGGCTTTTAACTGGCCACTAAAATCTTCCTTGGGCATATTCCAGATACCAGTGTGTCAAAATGAATGGTAATATAGTCTTTTGTTACAAGTAAAGCAGAAAACACTGAATCAAATATCCTTTAAACAACATTTTGGTTTGATCTCCAGTGGAGAATGAATCATGGAGGAATTCAAGAGTAATCATAACCGATTAAAAATTCTCAACAAAAGTCAAAAAGATGCGTCCACAATAAAGGTTAGACAGCTGGTTGTGGGATCAATAGCAAACAGATTTTTAATCATAACTTCAAACGTATGCTCACACTTGTACAAATCAAGGCAAAGCAGTAGCTGACTGACCATTGGCGACACAGTATTGAATAGTTTGTTTGGCTGGTAGCAAAGAAAGGTTTGCCCGACCAGGAGGTGGGTCCTGAAAACTTGTATCAGATTGGGATCGGATGTCACCTGTGTATCTCAGGCCAAATAGACTTGACTTTCCATGTTCGATCTGGAAGAATATCCCTATGATTTGTTATTCAACAAAACAATGTTGACTTGGACTTTGGCTGGATGAAGGGCATCATCTTTGTCTTCACCTACCACAAGAGCCGAAGTTCATAACCTGTCTATGTATGGTTAATGAAATGGAGCTTTATCTCTAGTAGGCACCTCAGCCAGCACGGAAGTGATAGTTCAAGTTGAAAGCAAATTTATTATCAAATTACAACATTTATTATTAATTTATGAATTTATTATCAAGTTAAATTTATAGTTAAAATAATGACCAGAAGATTTTTTCTTTCAAAGGCCACCCATCTGATTGCTCTCCCAGGAAATGTGGGTTATTATTTCCCCTGAAACTCAGACATAGCAATGTAAGGCGCTAACCTATACATTCTGTTTATTTATTCCAATTACCAAGCTTTGTCCCCTCCTTTCCTATAAAGAATGACCACTTCTGCTGCACACACACAAAATGCTGGAGGAACTCGGCAGGGCAGGCAGCATCTATGGAAAAAAGTACTGTCGACGTTTCGGGCCAAGACGTCGACTGTACTTTTTTTCCATAGATGCTGCCAGGCCTGCTGAGTTCCTCCAGCATTTTGTGTGTGTTGCTTAGATTTCCAGCATCTGCAGATTTTCTCTTGTCTGAATTTTGCTGTACTTTGTTTTAATGGCCTTTAATCCTGTGTGGATTCCAAGTTGACGAGGTTGACTTGCACAGGTTTTTGAAAGTGTGCTGATTTTCCTTGGAGTGCATGTGATTATCACCGGTTTGGAAAGATTTTTTTTATCTCATGGGATATTTATTTTACTATGAAACTAATGCCAATGGAAGTAATAATTGGCCCAGTGTAAATTTTCTAAAAATAATTCAGTGTCCTTTTAAATTAAGCTACTCACAGGCTAGGTATCTGTTGAAAAACTCTTGAATTCTTATGCTAAACACATTTTCAGCATCATTACGAGAGAAGAGCTTCCTTACAGAGAGAGATTGGAACATTTATATTGAGAACTTATGAAATGGCACAGATTTTGAGTCTGTCTTCAGGAAAGAAGAAAAAAAAGCTTACATAAAGCTTGATGTCTGGCAAGAATCAGGAACTAAAGGAGATACATAATAACTAAAAAAGTGAAAAAGTGGTTTGTGAGCTTGAAAGCCAGTAAATACTTGGGACCCGGCAATCACAGAGATTGATCTTGAGGTAAAGGATGCAAAAGTTATCATTTTGTAAAATGTTGAAGTTCAAAGTAAAATTTATTATCAGTGTACATAAATGTACTGCTCCTTTGTCTTACGGTCTTATGTCCCCACGTACAACCCTGAGATTCTTTTTCCTGTGGAGGTACTCAGCAAATCTATAGAATGGTAACTGTAAACCGGATCAATGAACAATTAACTGTTGACATGCAAATATAAATAAATAGCAAAAAATAAGGAAAACATGAAAAAAAACAAGATGAAGAGTCCTTAAAGTAAGATAATTGGTTGTGGGAACACCAGAAATAGAATAAATGTAGTTACCCTCTTTTGTTCATGGGCGTGATGGTTGAGGGGTAGTAACTGTTCTTGAATCTGGTGGTGCGAGTCCTGAGGCACTTGTACCTTCTAGCTGATGGTACCGGCGAGCACAGAGCATAGCCTGGGGGGTGAGGATTTTTGATGATGGGTGCTGCTCTTCTATGACAATGTTTCATGTAGATTCTAGAATGGTTCCAGATGATTGGTGGCAGGAAACATGACCCTACCATTTAAGAAAGGCGGTGATGTGTGGGTGGGGTTGTTAGATAAGACAGAGAACTACTAATCTGTTCCGATGAATGTCAACTGTTGCACTTTCATAGATGCTGTCCAACCTGTTGAATTTTCCTAGTATTTACTGTTTTAATACAAATGTCAGGGAAATACTGGCACTAGTAATAAAGAACATAATGACAGAAGGAGCTAGTAGAATTGAGCAGAATCAGAATGGATTTATCAGAAGGAGATTATGTTTGACTAACCCAAGGAATTCCCTGTGGATGCAACTGATGCAATAGATTAGGGGAGGGAATAGTGCATGTGGTGTATCTAAACTTTCAGAATGCACTTGATTAGTTTGGATTTGAAGGTTATAGGAGCTGGAATTATGGGCAATATACCGACAAGGATTGAGAATTGGTCGATTGACAGAAAACAAAGAGCAGGAATAAAAACATTTTCATAATGTTGGCAGACTATGACCTGTGCAGTATTGCAGGCATCATTAATTGGGCCCCTCCTATTCTCAAAATGCAACAATGACTTGAATGAGGGAACAAAATGTCAATATGAAGCCAAGCGGGACCATGGGTGAAGGGGAGGATGTGAAGAGGCCTTGAGGGGAGACAGACAAACTGAATGATTGAGCAAGCACATTGTAGAATAGAATATCATGTACAAGATTGTTGGTGTACAAAAAGAAAAGCAGAGTATGTTTTTTTTTAATGGTAAGGGATTGGTTGAACATCAGAATAAGTTCTGATATTAATACTCTTCTATAAAAGTCACTACAAGCTGACACATGGCTACACCAAGCAGTTAGGAAAGTAAATGACATGTTCAACTTTATTAAGAGAAAGGAAGTCTTACATAAGGCCTTGGTGAAACTCCACATCAAGTTTTATGTATAGTTTTTCTATCCCGTTGGGCTGTAGAAGTCAGCCATTGCATTAATTGAAAACAGAGATCAATAAATTCTGGATATGAAGGGGACCCATTGATACAAGGATACTGTTGGAAAACGATGCTGAGGTAGAAGGTAACCCATAAACTTTTCGAATGGTGAAGCTAGCTTAAAGGGATAGTTGGTCTACTCCTCTTTCTAATTGTTATGTTAATAACACTGGATTGCCCCTCAAGAATGAATCAAGAAGTAAGTTTGACACCAAAGAGACTAAAGGCTGAATTATACTTGTGTGTCAAATGGACGCCGTAACCTACGCAAGTGGCCTACGCACGTTGTGAGCATTTATACTTGTGTGTTGGTGTGTTTGCGTCACTCTGCAATTCGGGCACGTCATGCATGCGCACACACCTGCCCATGAAAGGCTTCGTGGTTATGGTAGTCTTTGTCAGAGTAAACAAGTTTAAAGCGAGCGTCCTTTCTTGTGAAAGTGAAAT
Organism: Mobula birostris; assembly: GCF_030028105.1. Classification (NCBI taxonomy): domain Eukaryota; kingdom Metazoa; phylum Chordata; class Chondrichthyes; order Myliobatiformes; family Myliobatidae; genus Mobula; species Mobula birostris. The sequence goes on from NC_092388.1 coordinate 23,667,898, forward strand.
GTGTCCTTCATAATTTCGGAGGTTTGTAAAGCTTTATGGAAAGCATTGCAGCCAGAGTTTCTTCCCTGCCCTTCAGTCGCCCAGTGAGAAGCTAATTTAGCATAGGAGGAAATGCGATGCTACCAAGTGGACCAATCACAGTTGTTGTGGTCTGCGTTGCCGTGACGCGTAGTTACATTTTGGGAGAGGTGCGCATCAGGCTACGGCGTAGGGGTCCACGTAGGCTCTGCGTACAGTTCACGGTGACGCCGTAGGTACGGCATCGAGTTGACACAGAAGTATAAATCAGCCTTAAAGTAAACAACTCATACTCTTGCACTCATTAAGTCCAGCCCCCTATTCCAATCTTACTGTGACCCTCCTCAGCTTCTGATATCATTCCCATGGAACTCTATGATAGATAATGCTGAGACATATAAAGATATATCTGACTGGATCACCTAAAAGTTTGGTCAGTGAGGTAGGATTAAAGAAATGAGAAAGGGAGATGCAGAAATGTTGAGGGAATAAAACTACAGGGTTTTGGTGTTTGTCTGATGAAAGCAAAACCACTAGCTTTGAAAGGATTATATTTTGGGAATATCAAGAGAATAGAATGGAGGAATGTAGGTATCTGAGAGGGTTAGAGGGAAAAAAATTATTATAGAGCAATTGACAAAATGCTAGAGTCTGACCTTTAGCATTTTGTGTGTTGCTGTGGATTTCCAGCATCTGCAGAGTCTCTTGTATTTATGAGTTGATTATAGAAATAGGGCTGAAGGTTAAGACCATGAAAATATTGACTACAGGACTGAGAATTTTACAACTGAGCATGACCTGGAGTGAGTGAATACTAGCAGCGGCAGTAAACTGAGTAACTTGGCTTTGAATGATTAGGATACAGAAAACCGATTTTTGTTGATCACAAGTTTACATAAGCTGGAATAAGGGTAATACTGTCCGGGAGATCTATTTGACACACTATCCATTTCCCCCCTCCCTTTTTGATAAAGTGTATATTTCCAAGTACTTTCCTACGAGCCCTGTCAACTTTACTGCCCTCACATTACAACTAGGACATGGAAGAAGTACCTGTTCTCAATGCCACAAAATGGGTTCAAAGTTCAAAAGATAAAAGTACATTTATTATCAAAGTATGTATACATTATACATTGAGATTCATCTCCTTACAGGCAGCCACAAAACAAAGAAACCCTAAAAGAACCTATTAAAAAAACGATTATCAACACCAAGGTGAAGAGAGAGAAAAAAAAATTGTGCAAGCAATATAAGTAAGCAAATAGCTTCAGAATTGGCGATTTATGAAGGACACAAAGACAGACAACGCAGCCGGAGCAGGCAACAGCTACAGTTCATTGCAAAGCCGAGTAAACGCTGCAAGGCGCAGACGTGAACCCGGGCATCACTTCAGCCGGCACTGCAGTTCAGCGTAGAGCTGAGTAAACTTTGCGGATCAGCAAGCAAAACCGGCCGTCGCCTCGCCTCCAGTCGCGACATCCTGACCTTTTCTCCTAGATGACCTCTTTAAACAAAGGGTATCATCCGCAAGAAGGGCTAAATGAAATAAACCAGAAATTTCACAAAGATATCCCTCAGTAACAGTCATAGATGATTGCACTACGTTTGTAACAAATCCATGTAAGTGCAGCAAGGAAGTCGCTCAATGTTATATCTCACATTTCCATTTTTGCAGAGGCGTGAAAAAGGGTAATATTATACCGACTGATTTATGTCCAGCCTTCTCATCATAACCAGTGGACAGATAATCAGAGAACACATGATGAAGTATAATGAACAACCTAATCTATATTCACAAGAGATTCTGCAGATGCTGGAAACCGTGAGCAACGCACACAAGGTGCTGGATGAACTCAGAAGGTCATACAGCATCCATGGAGGGGAATAAACAGTCGATATTTCAGGCCAAGATTCTTCAGGAGTAGGACAGAAGGGGCCGAGCCAGAATAAGAAGGTTTTGGGGGTGGGGGGGAGGCACGGAGCATTAGGGAACTGAACAAGCTGGAAGGTGATGGGTGAGACCAGGTGCGGAGGAAAGTTGGGGGGGGGAGGGGATGTTTTATAGGAAACAGGGTTTTTTTGGGGGCTTTCTTTGCTATTGCTTGGTTGGTGGGTGTTGGGTGCTGATGCTTCTTGCTAGAACAAGTGTGGGGAGGGGGAAGGTTGATGTTTTGCTGCATGGGAGGCTTTGGGGGTTCTAACATTTTTTTGTCATGCATTCTTTAGGGCTTTCATCTGTTTCGTGAAGGTTTGTGAAGAGTAAGAATTTCAGTTGTATACTGTATACATTCACTGTTATTAAATTGAACCATTGAACAAGGAAATAACGGGCGGAACAAGTAAAGTGCTGAATAAGGAGGAATCTAGTAAGAGAGGGCAGTGTACCATGAAATAAAAGACAGAAGGAGGGGAACCACAGGGAACTGATGGGCAGGTCATGAAGATGGGAAGAGAAGAGAAGGGGTGAGATGGTAAACAGAATGGGGGAAAGGAAAAGAAGGGAGCCAGAAGTGGTAAAAAAGGGAGGGGGGTGTACCCTGACACATACTGTTGTTCAAACTCCATTGCCAAAACTGATAATTGCGCCTGACATATCCATTTTGAAAATACTTTCCGGACTAAAGATATCAAAGCATAGGAGCAAAAGGCAAGCATGTAGATTTAAATCTTAAGTCACAGGTGGGAGCTATAGGCTAGAGGAGCTAAATGGTGTCAGGAAGGTGTGGATCATGGCAATTTCATTCTCCCCACCTCCTATCCAATAATCATGCATCATGTGTGGGATGTGCCTGCTTACATTCTTGTATAACATGCACTTAATGAGTCCTTTGAGAAGCAGTCACATTTAATTTTAACGCATTCCCTTGTGTATTTTATTACATAACTTCTTAGAATGGCTGCAGATTAAATCTTTTTTATCACAATAACTGCTGACAAGTATGTCAGTGGAAAATCAAAAGAATTAATAGTATGTAGGATTACCAAACAAACCAAAGCAAATCTTCCTTGTTGGATGAAATTTCAAAATATTTCTTAAATCTATGTCTTGGGGAATGTTGTTTGTGTTCTAACCATTCTTTCTATGAAATGATACACGCAACTGAAAAGCTCGAAATCTGGGAGAGTGCTCAGTGAAGTGGAAATCATAGCAAAGCGACTAGATAGCAGAAAGATGGAGACAACTATCACATCGTTGGTAATCCTGATTAGATAAATAGATTTACAGTTAAATATAAGGTTTGCATTTGCAAATTGCTGCAGGGTCTGGAGATTACCAAAGGAGGTGATTGCTGATTAAGTACGAATTGGAATTTTGATGATGTTTAACAGAATTAGAGAGGCTTGAAAGTAACCCCTCTTATATTAATTTTCCTGTCACCAGATACTTATTTCACTTCCACTACATATCCGGGTATAAAAGGTGGTTTGGTTCTGACTAACTTTAGGTTATAAGAGGTCATGTTCAAATAACTCTGATCTAGACATAAGACCATAAGTCATAGGAGCTGAATTATGCCATTCGACCCATCGAGTCTACTCCGCCACTAAATTATGGCTGAGTTATTATCCCTCTCAACCCCGTTCTCCTGCTTTCTCTCCATAACCTTTGACACCCTTACGAATGAAGAACCTACCAAACTCTGCTTTAAATATACCCACAACTTGGCCTTCACATTCATTTGTGGTAATGAATTCCACAGATTCACTCCCCTTTGGCTAAAGAGATAGATAGTTAGTCATTTTTTCAACAACTACTGGAATTAAAAATTCTGATTTTAAATGCTTTAGCCTTGAAACTACTTATGCCAACATTGGCAAGTAACCACTTAATCCATTCATGTAATATCTGTCAGTGATTATGAAGACCCAATTAACTCAATCAAGGGGACTTATCCTGTTTTGAAACAGAAAAGAGCAAACCATCATGGCAAAGCAAAGTACAGATACATAGACAACTTTCTAAGTCGACTTTGTGTTGCTTACCTTGCCGACGTATTGTGGCTCTGACCCAGTATATTCCTCCAGTAAAAAGAACTGATTCCACATCCAGCCTCGTTTAGAGCGGTGCAGCACGGCGAACTTGCTACCCGAAGATTCCTCTGGTATGCCATCCTGCATCACTTCAGTAGTCCTTTCTGATAGAGGACTCAGCTGGCTGGGTTCGAGAAGGCAGATCCAGAGCGACATTAGCAGCCAGCAGCAGCTCGATGTCGCCATTCTTCTTCCTGCGTTGAAGACTGCAGAATCTAACTGGGTGGGTTGGCTGGGCTCCAGGTATCTGTCACCAGGCGGTGTTCCTCCAACTAACCTTTTTGCTCCATTGCTAAACAGCAAGATCCTCAATCAATTTTCAAACGCTTAGTTTCAGACAATTTCTAAAGGGAAAGAAAAGAAATAGAATTAACTTTCAAACAAGTTCTTGGATTTTTTAAAATTACAAATATAAAATGCAGCATAAATCACTGTTACTTTATTAAAATTGTTCATCTCTTCTCACTGATAATTGTATTTTAGTATAGCTATGATTCTCCATCGCTGAATCAGAAAGTTGTAACTTTAAATCCACAGAGCAACAGATAATCAAAAGCTAGGCCGAAGAGGAGGGCTTCCACTGACTGATGTCCGACATTTCAGTACTAATCCAAGTCCTTAACTGGTCCCTCCCTGGCACTGTTAAAACAGATGATTTCGGTTTGTGGAAATTGGACACCTACACATGGGTAGCTGCATTTCCAACATCTCAATAGTGACCACATTTTAAAAGTGCTTCATATGCTGTAATTGTAAATCCTGAAAGGGATGAGAAAGGTGAGATAGAAGCATAATCTTTTTCCCATGTTTGAAAACCCCAAGCCTCACTATTTGCCCACCAAGCCACTGTCCTCAGATAACGACAAAAAGTATGCACCACTTCAAATCACCTTCATTGTGAATTTTGAATTTGCGGTCATTTTTCAGTGCTTTGTGCACCAGTGATGGCAAAGCTACTGTCCAAGGGTCAAGAACCAACTTTGTTCACCATATACGGTACATTTACATGTATTAGGAATTTGCTGTTGTGCGTTAGCTTGACATGTAATAAAAACAGGAACATATAAGAATAAAGAATTGTATAAAAGTAAAGTTAAGAGGTTAAAGGTACAGATATGGATTAAAAGTGTTTAAAAATACATGAATACCAGCGTTATTTACAATGTAAACAGCATTATATCAAGTGCCCATAGGGGGTTGTCTCTGAGAAGTGAATTTTGCTGCTGGAGCCAGCAGCCAATATCTTCTGGCCATTGCTCTTTGCTCTAAATTGGAGGTGAGGCACATCTTGAACTACTCCAGCCCTGGTTTTGAAAGTACTCTCAGAATATGGTTAGTCGAAAAGTTCCAAGATTAGATGCAGTGACCAATAAGAAAGGTCAATATATTTCCCATTCACAATGACTAATTCCTTTGCACCTGCTGTCGTCATCTGATAGATATTGCTCTTCTGGGAAGTGCTGCTAAACAGATATGATTTAGCTTCTCCAAATGCTGGTCAGCCGACATAAACAAAAACACTGACAGCTCTGTGCAGGTTGGGTAACGTTTCGCTGAACCACTTCAAACCTGACTGTGAAAAGTTCTTATAGTACACTAAATGTCAAGTGAAATAATTGTAATTTTTTCACACTTATCACATTTTATGAGGTTTTCCCAGAATGGGACACATAGGCAACAACTCACACTGCTGTCATATTGGGATACTGGGTTCGTGTAATGAAAGCTGCTTTGCTGTTTGGGAAGTAGCAAGATCGCAACACTAAACTGTGTTTGCTCCTTACTTTCATTTGCAAAATGAGTAAATGCCATTTTCAGGTACTATCCCTTTATGTCCCTTTCTCTCCTTCAGTAAAAAAAAAACAAGTAACCCATCTCTGAAACGTTATTAACACTCACACAGCAGCAGTTATTCTATATGTTTGGCACCTATTTTGTCCAAAGAAATTCGATGCAACACTAGGCCACAGATTTTTCTGTGTAAAGTAGCTAGATGCAAACAGATGAAAAGGAAAAGGACAAAAGAGAATTTAGAACTAGAGATCACTGTTTAAAATCAATGAGCTTACATTTGAGAAAAAGACCAGGCAGTTTTTTTCTGTCTCAGAGGGTTGTGAGTCTTTAGAACTCTCTTCATCTAGGGACAGTGGGGTGGTTGAGCTAGGTGGTAGAGGTAGATGAATCAGTGTCATAAACAGGACATTTGGTCCATCAGGTTCTGCCCCAATCATCAAGCACCTGGTTTAACACTAATCCCAATTTAACTCATTTTATTCATGCAACATTCCCATCAATTCCAACCCCCCCCCCCCACCACCACCACTACTGGATCTCTCCATTCATCTACACTTATAGGGACAGTTTACAGATCTAAATCAATTTACCTCCATCACACATGTCTTTGGAATAGGAAGGAAACCAGAGCACCAGAACAAGCCCAAACAAAGACCGTGCAGACACCACAAATACTCTAGGGTAACTGGAGCTGTGTGGCATCAACTCTATTGGCTCTGCCACTAAGATACCCCAGTCCTTGAATATCTTGAAGACAGAGGTAGATTGATACTTGGTAAGTGAAAGAATAAGTGGTTACCAAGGATAAACCAGAACGTGGTTACAATCATATCGGACAAGACCTTGTTAAGTGCTGAGGAAGCTGGAGCAAACAAATAACCTGCTCCTCCTACAATGAGAATTAGGCTTATTTGTCATAAAATTTGATTTGCAACAGTAGTACAGTGCAATACATGAATATACTATAAATTGCAATAAGAAATATGTATAAAATTAAATGAAATAAGTAGTGCTTAATATGTACATATGATTAAATATGTTCACATGTAAAACATGTTAAGTACTTCAAAGCCTTTTCTTTATCCCTGAAAAATCGAGAAAGGATGCAGAATTCTAACTAATATGAATATATGGGACTAATTTGTTTCTACTTGATAATGAAGTTTAATTTTAATTTCCATGCGAAACAATTTTAAGTCTGCAATAGAAGTAAAGGGCATGTTACATTATTTGCTGTCATGTACTTATCTGAAGAGATCAACTACTATAAAAGAAAGTTCATTAAATGGTCTTTGTGGTCAGCCTCTGGAAAATGCAGAGCAATGCATTATATTAAAACTTTAATGTGCAATCATTAATGCTTTCTCAACAGCTTTAACTCTCAAGAGGAAGGGGTGAAGTGAAAGAGATGAGCATGTACAAATTCTCGGTGAACAGACATTAAAAGGCAAACAGAAGAAGCAATGAACGATTTGACTCAATATACATAAAGATTTGAATAGTTTCTGTAGTTGGCCCAAATCAGTTTTACCCTTGAGCTTTCAGACTGAATAACCTACACCAATTATTTTGAAGTCAAACAGGACACAATCAACTGAAGCTTTGTAAATATGTATAATTTTCCATTTCCATTTCTTTTCCTGAAAAGTCAAAGCTTCTAATCCTGAGTCAAGAGATGTGCTTGCCATTATTTTTTTTTAAATCACCAAGTACACTGTTGGAAAACTGAGTGCATTTGAACTAAGGTGACAGGTACAAAATAATCTGCAAATTTCTCCCTGAGAATTACTGTATTGTGACTTCGAAATATCTCACCATCTCTTTGTTATTGCTGGCAATAAATTCTTGTACCTCTTCCCAACTGTACTATTACGTCAACAGTTCAAGAAGATTGATTATCACCACCTTCTTTTATACATTGTATAATATTTTTTAAAAAGTTATTTTACATATATTTTGTCACTTAAGTTGCTCTGTCAGGACATAGAAATGTTACTCTACATGGCTGATATCTGATCCAACTAAATAGCATGAAACTGTCAGTATATTCCATGCATTTTGTATGTCATCTATCCCTGACAGATTATTTACTTTGATTCCACTTATCCTAGATTTATTTCATTCCTGAGAATTTAAAAAAATTGTCTTCCAAAACTAATATCCAAAAATATGTGTTCTTAGGCTGTGTAAGATTAAAATGTTCAGCAGGTCAGATGCAAGAAAAAAAAGTTTACAATTCTAGTCATGTCAGAGTTTTCATTGGAATGATTCTTCTGAATATTAAAGTTCTTCACTCCATAGATGCATCCAAATGCATGACATATCTCCAGTCTTTTATGTTTTTTTTAATACTCCCTTTGCTCTTTAATTCTTGGTATCTGCTTGCATGAAGTGAAAAGTACCAGGAAAAAAAAACAGAATTACGGTGCACTGTTCAGGATCTTAGGTTATCCCTAAACGCTTTGCAGCCAATAAATATCTTTTCAGGTTACCACCGAAATGTGGAACATAAGAAACAGGAAAAGTTGGCCTTTCAGCCCTTGTGTTTCTGTGGCATTCCATAAGCCCTCAGCAGTTCACCTCACACAACATTCTTACATTCGTCCTATATCCTTTGATTTTTTTTAGTACTCAACAATTCTATCAGTCTCTGCTGAATGCACTCAACAACGAAGTCACCACAGCCTTGTTGGTTAGATGACTTCAAAGATTCACCAACCTGTGAATAAAAACATTTCTTCTTCATTCTAAATGACTAACCCATTCTTTTTTAAGGCTATGGAATCTGGTTCTACACCAAGGGAAGCATCAACTCACCATCCATCCTGTCAAGCCTCAAAAGTATTGAACACTTTAGTGATTTTACCTCTGATTCTTCCAATATGTAGGACTCTCCTGATGTCACATCTGAGATAGATTGAGGGGTCATTCTATACAAAAAGTAACACTTAAAATTTCATCTAGAAAGATGATGCTTCCGAAACTGGGACACCTCTTTTTCCCTTGTTAGAGAGGGAGAGAGAGAGAGCCCGTGGGATGTCGAATTACTGGGTGAACGAGTAGTCTTTGTAGTACTGCAAGTCTGCGTCTTTATTGATGCTTTGCTGCATGCTTGAGTGCTCGGTGGAAAGTGCAGATGCTTTTTTTGCAGGTGAGGGAGGGGGTGATTGTTGCTTTGCTGCTGCTTACACGTGGGGGGGGAGCTGGGGCAGGCTTTGGGGTTCTAACGTTTAACTGCCAATCATTCTTCTGTTTTCATGCATCGTTGCAAAGAAAAAGAATTTTAGGATGTATATTGTATACATTTCTCTGACATTAAAAGTACCTTTGAAACCTTTGAAAAACATCAAATTTAATAAGATCTTCAGAACATCAACCTCTATGCAACTTCTACCCCAATGTCATAGTGCTTGATTTTCTCAGTATCCAAAAATGTATCAAACTCTGTCTTGAAACTGAGTCAGTTGCTTAAGACTTTGAAAGATTCAATATCACCAAATGAAGAAATTTCTCTCAGTTCTGTTCTGAATGGCTAATCCTTAATTTTAAGATAACAATTCGTAGTTCTAAATGCCACAATTGCTGGAAATATTCCTTTTTACCTGCCCTGTAAAAGTTTGCATGTTTGAATAGATTCAAACATCTATTCAAACTCTTTCTTCTAAATCAATAATGCATAGCTCCGTGTACTTAAACTCTTCTTGGAGAAGAATCCCCACATCCAAGGAAAATGTCTAGAAAATCCTTCATGTATTCCTCTGTCACAAATGTTCAAAGTACATATGTGTCACCAAATACAACCCTGAGATTCATTTTCTTGCAGGCATACTCAATAAATCCATAATAGAATAATAACCATAATAGAATCAATGAAAAACCACAACTTCAGTGTTCTACCAGCGTACAAAAAACGACAGACTGTGCAAATACAAAGTGAAATAATAAATAAATAAATAAATAAATAAATAAGCAAGCAAGCAAGCAAGCAAAAATTATCAAGAACAGACATAAAGAGTCCTTGAAAGTGAGTCCATACGTTGTGGGAACATTTCACTGATGGGGAAAATAAAATTAAGCGACATTACCCCATTTCTTCAAGGGCCTGATGGTTGAGGGGTATATTTTCTTTAGCAGTAGATCAGACCTATACATAGCATTCCTAATGTAGTCTCACCAGGGTCCTGCAAAATTGCTGGAAGGTGACCTTACTCTTGTTCTTATTTCCACTTGCAATAAAGGCCCGCACACTGCTTCTCATTATAACTGCTCAATACTGCATACCTACACATTAACTTTCAGTCATTCATGAAGGAGGACACATGGGTCTCTTTGAAAATCAACAACTTTCAATCTCTCAGCATGATAAAATGCTCCACTTTTCTGCCAAAGTGGATGGCCTTACATTTTTTCCACAAGACAGTCCAAGTTTACCCTGGAGATTTATGAAGTACTTGCATGCAAGCAAAACAGAACAGTGTAGTAAGAGTTTACAGAATGTGTGTGTCTACGCTTTCCTAGCCATTGTTTTGTCATTTCTTTTTCTTTTATCTTTCATACCAAATGGTAATAGGGAAAAACTACACTTGTGTCACAAAGCAAATTAATATTGCCACAGAAACCATCAGGTATGTCCAAGATTTGATCTTTGCCAGCTCTCTGACTACACAGAGTCACACAGCATAGAAACTCATCAAGTCTACACAACACAGCAAGCATTCATCTACATCACTCTTGCTTTATCCTCAACACATTTTGATCAATGTTCCCCTAGTTTCTACTCACCTCCACACCAGGGGCAATTTACAGTGGTTAATTAACCGACCAATGTGCACATCTTTGGGATGGGGGAGAAATCTGAGCAACAGAAGAAAGCTCACAGGAAGAATGTGAAGACCCTGAGCAGACAGCACTCAAGGTCAGAACTGAACCCAGGTCAATAGAACTGTGATATTGCAAATCTACCAGCTGTACCACCCCATTTCAATTTAATAAGTCCAGGTGCCAAATCACATGTTTAAAATTCATTTAAAGTTATCCTTATGAAGACATCCAATGCTAGGTTTTAACCATGCTAGTATTCCTCTGTGAGCAATACTTTTAATACATGGTAGGGCAATATTTAAAAGCAGTTGAAATACAACTCCAATTAAAATCAGTGCTTCCTGCCCATACTTCCTACTTAGAGAACTGCTTTATCACAGGCACTGTACCAGCAAGATCATATGATCAGAAGTTGATTATTCAATACAATTATCTTGATATTTCTCAGAAATATACCTCACACCGTCCCATATCCCTTTATCTCACCAGTACGCAAAATTTTATTGATATGAGTCAGGAGCATATTCAATGACTGACCTTCCACAACACCATGGGATAGAGAATTTCAAAAGGATTCAGAACCATTAAGGTAAAAATAATTCTCCATCTTTTAGTCCTATAAATAGTTGTGTTGCTATTCTGACAATATAACCTTCATTTAACCTTCATTCCAGACTCCACAGGAGAAACATCCTCAAAATTTTACCTTCTAAGGTCCATTTAGAATTTCATTTGTACTCTCCTGGCATTTGTCTAAATTCCCTGAAAGGAAAGCCTTCTCTGCTCAATCCATCAGTGTAGTGGCCTTATTTATTATGTGATTAGTATGCTCCTATGTTCATCCATCAGATGGAGGTACCTTATGCTAGTCTGGGCAAATCCATCAGCTGTTGAGTGATTCTAATAGAAAGATAGCCCTTTGAAGCATTTTCCTTGATTTTTATATGATATGCATGAAATAAATCTTTTGCAAGAAAGGCTTAGCTTTACTTTCAAGTTCATATCTTCATTTTCCATGCATCCAAAAGCAGGCAGCGTGCTGTTTACATCATTTCTTTTGGTAACAGGAGTGACATAGCGTCCTCAAAACAAATGCAGCAAAGGTTTCACAAATCCTGTCCTCAAACTACAAGAGCTGAGATATCAGTGTGAGACGAAGCTTCAGACTGTTTGTATCTCTCTGCCTTGACCAGGACCGCTTGCTTCACAAATATGCTGCTGTCTCTTTTTGTCTGCTTTAACAAAATCTTCCATAACATTGAAAACTTCCATTCAAAAGGAAAAAAAGGCAGCACCAATTTAACCTTCCTAAAGAATAATACATTAGTTATCATTTATTTATCAGTACTGAGCAATCAGAGCACTTGGTAAAGCAGTGAAATGGCCAGGTTGCTTTATTCCCTGCTGTGGAACTTCCAAAAAGAGGTCAGTATACTCTAACACATGTCCCTTTCACATTAAATTGCTCTAATGAGACCATTAATGAAGGACTATACCTGTAGAAAGCTAGGTTCAGTTTGACTTGATATCGTTAGGATTTCAGAATAACTGATGGATAGTGGGCAGCTAGCTCAGCAACACCATCGTAGCAGCATTGATTCTCATATATGGAGATGCATCAGTGGGCATTTCTGATCTCAGTTATTTTATTATTACGTGGTTTTATTTATGAACATTCTCAGCTTTCAACAGACAATTAAGGTATGTTTCTTCTTAAACTTCACTTGAATTGAAGGCAATGTTAAAATTTAGGAATAGCATTCAACTTCTACTACTGTTTTAGTTAATTTGCCATGTCTGTAATTAGGCAGTCATCACTAGAAATGGCAAATCTATCTGATCTGCTGCATTCACATCACATGGCACTTAAATAATGTATAAAATATGGGATTATGTATCGTGCAGCAGTCCATTTAAGGCTTGCAATTTACCTTCTGAGTTACCCATTCTTGCAGCTCATAGAATGGACAGAATTGATAATCACTCAGAAATCCTTAAACGGAGAAGTGTAGAGAAATCCTTAGGCAAATCAGCTCTTAATTTAAACAGTGCTTTAGCATCTATCCAACCTTATCCAACTTTGTTTTGTAACTATAACCCACTTTCATTTGTCACCGAATGTTTACTGGAGATATTACTTTGTGAGCAATTATCACATCAGGAATGTACTACCTGAAACTGAATTACCCAAAGAAACCAGCGATGCTAAGACTCAAAACAGAATGTTGATAAAGTTTCACAATTTGCTCTTCTTATAGCTCACCTCTTCAGAATGACAAACCTCTTAAAGTTAACATTAATTAACAGTTTAAAAAAACTGTGAAACCAAAAAATAATAGATTGCAAGATTAATAAAACACTTACAGTGCACCATTAAACAAACTTTATTACAAGCATCTTGAAATCAGCAAGTTGAAACAAACCCAAAAACAATGCCTAGGCAACTCCAATAACAGAGAGTCAAGTGTCACTATTAATAAGCCTATCCTGGGAATTAATAACTAAGTGGTCTGCAATTTTCTAACTTCTCACACATTGCAAAAGCTGGCTGATTGATAACCCTGCAACCTGAATGATGTCTGTATACACGGAACAAGCTGAATCTGAAGACAAATCTTATCTTCATCAATACGAACCTTGCCACAATCACAAAAGATGGGGCTGGTATTCAAAGCAGGATCTATTGATTGAGGCAGGATCCTACATGTACTTCATGAAATATTTAGCAAAATTGAGACCTTATTAAATGTTGGCATGACATTGTGGGGACAGAATTTCTGCCAGCCCAGCCAAGTCCTCCATCCAAATCACATTTTTCAGCATGTCAAGTGATAAATTTCTGGTGAAACAAATACAAGTCGAGAATACCCAGTGGTATTTGAAAGGATAATAAACTAGCATCCAGCTCAGGGGCATAAATATAGTGAACTATGAAGACATTATCAATAACCAAAGCTATGTAATGACTCCAAGCACATTATTTTCCTTTCCACAGTTGGTGCCTGATCAGTTGAATAATTTTTACATTATCTTTTGCCTCAGATTTCTAACAACTTGTTTCCATATTTTTCAGTTCCAACACAAATGTTTATTTCTCTCCCCTTCTCTCCAAATGCTCTCATTCATCTAGTAACCGGATGGCTACAAAAACATCACCAGGACAACCTTGACATTCACCTTATCACAAAAGTGTTCCTTGGTTCTTTCCAACACCTCCCCTGCTCCTGCAACTGCAATACACACTTGTTTTTCCTTTTTCCTTTGCACCAAGCATTCACTGGCATTGACCATTAATTCTGTTTCTCCCTCCACAGACGCTGACTGACGCCCTGCAAATTTTGCTTTCATTTCTTTTTGTTTACAGTAATTGTTTAATTTATCTAAATCTTTTAGCCATTTCTTTTTTATTTAACCATTTTTTTTATTAGAGATCTTATTTATTTTATTAAAGAATTTAGGCATCTCCTTTAAAATCTGCAGTCAATAGAATCTCCTCACTTCCTGTGCCGTATGTATGTACAATACCACAGAATAATCAGAATCAACATCACTGGATTGCATTTGTATAGTGCTTCAGCTGAATGCTCCGGTGAAATGTTCAGTCAGAAAACTAATGTTAGCAAAAGCTGAAGGAACGGAGTTCTTCCTCGCAAGCTCCATTGGTAAAGCTGCTCCACTGCCTTGCATTGTGGGCACTATGCACTTGACAGTAGAACACCATGTGTCCAGTCACATGGGCAAGGCTTTCTGGTCTCAGTACTCAATGTATTGTGCACATCCCAGAAAGTTATTCTATCTCATGAAAGGGATTGGTGGATGGGAAAATGATGAGTGTTTGGGATTGGCCCTCAACTGTTTCAGCTCCACAAACACGGCGAAATTTAGCTTCTGACCTCACTGTGCATTTTGATCAAGTAGGTTGCCTTTGTGCTATTTATCTCTTGTCTCAAGATGGACTCTTGTCCTCATGGTCTACTTTATTATGATCTGGAAACTTATCATAAACTACAGTGCACTTTCTCTTCAGCTGTTACTCCATAACCGTTAGTTTGATTTTGTACTACCACAATGCACTGTATGGACAGTATAGAGACCAGCCATGTCACTGTACCTTGGTACATGTACCAATAATTAACCAATTCCAAATCTTCCCAATCTATAATTCAATGTACCTTCTGGAGAAAAAAAAACAAGTTACTCTTTGATGTAGTCCTCTTTGTACCGCTTCTGCGTCACTGAGAACGTATTAGTGATTGAAAAAAAATTTCAAAAATTACCTTAAAGCAATAAATTTGACTATTAATTTTGCATTGAAAGAACGAGCTGATTCAACCACAGGGGGGAGCCAGACTCCGTTTAAAGACACCCTTTATCAATGCAATGTAGCATCAACATCGTTTCGCCTTTAGGAGAACATGAACACTTTTTGCTTCAAATGATTAAACTAAAAATGGAAATGAAACAGAAATCGTGATGTCTCTCAGGTGTAAGTTTGTGCAAAATGCTAAATACTTTATGCCAAAATGCTAATAACTCTGATCTTTCCCACTGTTTATATTATTTGACCTTGGGGTGGGGGACGTGATGGAGCATAGGGTCAGGTGTAACTCACACGTCTGCATTGGCTTTTAAATCCAATCAGGTTTGCTAGAGTACAACCTAGATCAAAATTTGGGGTTTCTCTTACAAGTGCTTTTTTTTTGTTACAAACTTCCGAAGATTTATTTTGGTAGAGTTGCTTTCTCACTTCACACTTTAAATTAAATTTTAATTCACGCTGCACGGCTCAGATTGCCGGAGAACATCCCGAATTATTCCTGAAAATATGTTCCCGTCACTGAACTGAATGCTGAGCCGTGGCAACAGATGTTCCCGAAACATCAGGGCACGCACTGGCATTGTGAACCTCAGGCAAAACCTCTCTCTGGATACCAATAAATTGTTTCCTTCTCTTTTATTCGCTCCTCTTATACTCGTTCCTAGAGATTGCTGATGAAGGATCTCGACCCGAGCATCCCTCTGCAGATGCTGCCTGACCCGTTGACTTCCTCGAAGTTTTTTTTTGCTCCATTAAAACGGGCCTTTGCTGTCACACGCATCTCCTTCCCGCCAAAGCCAAGGATTCTTGTCACGTTACACCACTGAATAAAGACTACCCAAAACTATGAATCTCAATATGTTCATGAATCATGGCGTTTTACTGACCAATCTGCTGTCACTGCACTAAGATATAAACAACCCAAAGGGTTTCTGTTAACTGACTGGCAAACACTGCAATATATATTTCTTTGAAGGCAATGGATGAGAGCTATACTTGATAAAGTGAAGAACTTTTGTTCTGATAAGGTTTATGAACGTCTGAACAAGACTTTGCATTGTTTTGTTTATGACAAATTAGAAGCGGTTGGATCTCCGGACCTCCCGCGTTGGCTAAGAATGAGAGAGGGTTGAATACCGGCGCACCGGAGCAGAGTCAGGCGAGCCACAGTTTACAGTTGCCTTGCCCTCCACGATATAAAGATACTGCTAAATCTCTATATTTTCTCAGCACCACCGTGACGTGTGTGCGGAGAGGGGGCAGTGTTTTTTTTTGTTTGCACTCCGTTGTAGTTGTCATTTGCTTTCATAATCCGGCTGTGTGGGTGAAGGGTGTTCCAAGAGGCAAGCTGCCGCTTCGCTCTTTCCAGACAGAAGTTTAGCTGGCTGATTAGCATCCTGTCAATTTCAATCCCGAACCAAAGCCTCCAAGGTGATGTCAGTGAGCAATTGAAACAAGTCGCATTTGGAAACGGATGGAGAAAATGTTTATAGTCACGCACATATTAATAGGAACAAAAGCACGGCAGCCGTCGAGAAAGGAGGAGGGATGGGGCAAGAGTGTCTAGGTTAAGATTAAAATAAAAGATGCGTGTTTTTAAGACTCGCTCCCAACGACCATGGTTTTGATCAGGAAAGACTAGTACTGTGCACTTTGAAGTCAATGCAAAACTAAATTGGGAGCCTGAGTTGATTTTGCAACTAAAATTAGCTGGATATTATCGGGTTGGCAACAGTTGGGTTTTATCCAGCTCTCGGTCTCTTCCAGGGCGGAGTACTTCCTCACCCCACCGCCCCCGCCCCCACCCCCACACCCCGCACACCAAACTTCCAATTCTCACCGGGACAAGGCTGACGTCCTAACGATTTCACACGGCGGACGCAGGACATTCGTGTCAATGCCATCTCTTTGTTTGTCTCACTTCCCTGCTTTTACAGCACAGAACTTCGCAGGAGTTGAGGGTTTAACTGGGCAAACTTCCATGCGGAGAGACTAACTGTCCACATGCATTCCCCTGGAAATCGAGGCAACCCATATTGCGAAGACATACTGGGCTGGCGAGTTAATTCATAATAGACCTGTCTCTCCCCGAGCCGCTCGGCGGAGAGTGGGAAGTGTAGCAAGGACCAATGGGATAACCTGCCTCAGAAGAGTCCATACTTTTCATCTATATTCCACTCCCTGCTGTTCATTGCGCGCTGCCGCACTAGCTGGGAGGGCTGTGCCCTGGTATTGGCAGGGAGGCTAGAGGAAGGGAATGGGCGAAAGCTTAATAGAGAAGGCAAGGGGTTAATGAGGGTACGGACCGAAAAGACACTATCCATGCCGAATGCTTGGAACAGATAGGATCAGGAGTTCAATAACAATCTCCCCTACCTAAGTTGGCTAGGCTAGATCCAAACGGACGAAAACTGCACTGCCAACTCGCCTGCTTTCCTTTGCCTTTCATTGAAACTCTGGGCAATTGTATTATGGCACTGCGGCGCTGTCATGCTAATATTGTGTCGCTCCGCATTGATCGAACCTTGAAAGAAGTCCCCAGCCGTTTATACCATTCGTCTAGTTTCACAGAGAACGCTTACCCATTTTCAAGGGATGTTTATTGGTAGATGAAATGGAGCAAGATGAATGCCATCTGGTCATTTTCCTTGTGATTAATTTCCTTTAAGGTTGAGTTGGGGTGAGGCTGGACACTAGTGGCTAAATAAATCCCTCTGACGATTCCTCAATTGTTGAAGAATGGGAATGGGAATGTTCAATGACCAAGCATTTGGGAATATTAGGATTGATGGGGAAAAGCTAACGGGATAGCTGGGAATTGAGGATTGGTATGGCTCTCAATAGAAATGGGGGTCCTAATGTCTTGGAATACTTAATACACTAATGCTGCAGCCACCAGGCAATACACCAACGAACTCCACAACAAAAGCTAACAATCACTTACCGTTTAAGGGGATAAGGAATCAAGAAGGGACAATTGACCTGCAGCCAATCCTATTTTTAATGCAACCAGCAAGGTAATGTAGACCCTAACAACTACCACCACCGAAACTGTTGGGAACCGTTTGTATTTTCCTATATATGCTAGCTGACCTGTGGAGTTAATTCAACGTCTGATGTTACCTTGCCGCACATAAAAAAATACTGCGAACGTGATTATCACACAGAGCCCCATTCACATGTTCATACATTTCAAATAAAACTTTTCATTTGATTCCAGTTTGCTATGTTAAACTTCAATAACCTCGATAAATTACACCGAAGATATTAGGCAGCTTCTTAGTACTGTAAACGCCCTTTTCGATTTGAACACTGAAGTAGGTAGCAAGTACTTCATTTCAGTTTGTGTTTAGATAATACTAATTAGAAACACGTCAGGTCAGTCAGCTTTAATTACAATACGAAAATGTCTTTCTCAAAAAGAAAGTATACAGTTAAATACTACAGATGCTAGCAATCTGAAACAAAAACAGAAAAAAAAAACTTTCAGTACTAAATGGAGGAGGAAGTTCTGAAGGGAGAGGACAATTAGCCTGAACTACTCACCAGCTTCAAATGGATCTTGGCTCAATTTTGTTTTTCTCCCTTTCCCAGCAAATCACTTTTTCTCTTCATCCTCCCTGGTTAGTAGAAAAGTTTCCTTTCCAACTTCAACTAAGTGCCTTGCATGGTAGCCACTATAAGATTCTGAACTGAACTTAAAACTGCCTAAAATTGTAATTTCTCCAGTCGATTGCTGCAAGCAAAGGCAAATGCCCAACTGATCCACAATTTTCAATAAATAGCAGCTCAATAATCATTAATATCAACCTTCGTAAGATCAGTATGATTTTGTCAGGACTCTTTCAATTACTGTACCTATAGCAAGGCTTGCAGATTAGAATTGCTGCTTCCATTAGAGCTGTCAGAATAGTAGGCAGTCCAAAATTCTGTTCGTTGAGGCAAGTTTAAGTTATGATACTTTCATGTCTCCATTAGTGCCGGGATCAGAATGTTTCCTTCGAAAATCCAGAGACTTAGGCAAATATTAAATCTTTCCAACCAATAAGAGTAAAAGGAAGACAATGTTAGTCCCCAAAAAGGTACAGCACCTTCACACCTAATGTGATTTTATACAGACATACCTATGTAAAGTCCATATGCATTTTGTCAAAAATCCTTTACACACTGTGTTAAAATAAAAACGCAGTAACATAAGGATAAATGTGATCGGTATGGTCACCATGATGTATTTCTAATGCTAAAGGTGTCTATATGACGTTTAAAGTTGCTTTGAATATATTATATAAACTCTTCTCAATTCATGGTTCTGAGTGTAAAATTGACTCTTGTATCTTATGAGTCTAGCAGTGCATAGAATCGTTTTCCCCCTTTTCCCATGACATATGAGGGAGCTTTTTCAATGTCATGTCAACAGTGAGCTGTAAATCACCCCGTTTGCCCAGAATGGAAACCAATGAGTTTACAGGGGCAGTAGTAATGAAGTTGCTGCTTTCTCTCTATATATCTAAAATCCATTGCAATATAACACAGAAATTACATTCAAAAGTGCTCACATATACAATACAATAAAATCAAATGCATCCAATATAATAACAGACAAATCTTAATCAAAACACTTTAAAAACACGATGCCATATAATGTGTAGGGGTAAAGCATCTCAGGCATATCAATACTTGCACCAAATGAAATTTAGTTTTGCTGATCATTTAATATAAATTAAATTATTGCACCATTAGTTCAACAAGGAGTGAATCATACGGAAGAAAATAAATATACATCGCCAGCCAATTCCTTCCAGTGTTTCATACACTGCTGCCCAGATTGAGACTTCATGAAGACTCAAGGCAACAAGTCAAAATCTCTGCCAGACTTCCCGAGCAGTATCAGCACCAGACGCATATTGGAGGCCTAATTTGTCAGGAAGATTCCCAAGTGTACCATAATTTTAAAACAAACCCTCTCTAGATAATTATAAATTTAAACACGCTTACATGAAATATTTGACAATGCGTTTCTAGATTTACTGTCGAACAAAGATCTCGCAGGCGAATTATTGCATTACTGGAAGCATCACTTGGCCTTCGCAATCCCATGGCTGTAGTATCAACCCGGATCTAAGCACCTGCCGTTTAGCGTCTGTGACTTGTGCGCCTAACCTTCTTCAATCACTCCCAGTCTCAGCGGGGAAGGAGGAAGAGCGACTTGTTTAGATAATGGGAATTGCATTATTGTCGTACACATCAATCTTGATTTATTTAATCTATCAAGTCTCGTCTGAGCTATAATTAAGCTTCTGTTTTTCAGAGTCCATACAACGCAGACACAAAAGAGTCAGAAGGATTCATTTAAACAACCAAGAGCCTTAAAAAAAAAGTTCGAAATTACTTTATCGATAATCAGTGCTCTCAAAGTCGATGGACGGAATGGGGCTAAATAGGTCAACAGAACCATGGTTAAAAAAATAAAATATGGATTCAATCTATCTCAACCATCAAAGCTCGAACCTCAGATATTAAAAAGTTAATTTTGGGCGAGGAACCCTGATAGTTAAGCGTCTGTGAAGGGATGCAAAGAAGCAAAGAAGCGTGTGTGTGTGTGTGTGTGTGTGTGTGTCTATGTCTGTGTCTGTGTGTGTGTGTGTGTGTGTGTGTGTTGGGCGGTGCGATTTTTGCCACACTTTTGGAATCGAGTTGAAAAGACAGCAGAGCGCAGCACGGGAGGTTTGTGAGAATGTTTCTGTAGTTGGGGTACCGGAGCTCATCACGCAGCGGCAGAATGGGTTAAAACACTTGCAGTGTGTTTACACTGTGGGCTCATTTTATATTATTCAAATTGCGCCTTAGAACTAAACATCGTTCTACTCCCAACCAACGACTGAAATTAGCGCGGCTGATTTAGAAAGCCCTAGACGCTTGAAATATCCTAATCTTTTCCTCATGGAGACTGTAGATATTTGTCACTTTTTTCCCCCAAATAAGGTTGCATTTATTACACCGAGGAACGTAGAGCGCTCAGCCCCTTAACAAACACACATCATGTCAGGTTCACCAACAACCGATGCACGAGAGTAGCACTGAATACACACACTTATCCCTTGTACAAATCTTAAAGCCCCCTACTTAATGCGCCCCGTTTATTCCCGAATCATAATCCTGTTGAGGAATTTATCTTTTTCCATTGGATGAATAAATGCAGTACAATGGACTTCTCTTTTAGAGAGCTGGTAAGGGTAAAATGGGCCGAATGGCCTTATCCTGAGCAACCGTTCTGCAAATATCTCGGGGGAATTTGGCCACTCTGCGGTCGCAGGGCGAACCAAGGGCATTCGGTCTCCAGAGGGTCAACTCGCTGGCAAGTTAAATCAAGCCTGTTAGTGACTCTCTCCCCTGGGGCTTGACATTCACTGGGATTTCCGACCAGTACTTGGGTTACTTACAGTACCTGACAGCCCAGCCAAATCGCAAGACGACACCCGCCTGTGGTTTCTAGCGCGACAGAAGCAGGCGAGCTCAAAGTTCGGCGAAAATATAAAGGGTTTTAGCGTTCAGAAAAAAAAAACAATTACAGAAAGTAAACCGGTTTTGTCGGGAGCGCGGGGTGGCGTGCCTGCATAATACACGAGAACCAGTCTTTCTATAAACCGTTAATGAGGAAGTGGACAGACACGCACCCTCACAAAATATTGGATATCCTGTATAATATAACACTGCATATATTATACACTGCGTACACACAGCACACACACGGGCACCTGTACACTCAATGATGTGTTGCACGCGAGTGCACCTGTACACCGAATGGGTTAAAACTGCTCAGTGGTAAATATTGAGAGGCGGTGTGGGAAGTGATGAAGCCAGCAGTTGGCTCCGACAAAGCCGGTCCATGCTAAACTCTGCTCATTTCGGGGTCGGGTGTATAGCGGGGGTAACTCAGGTTACGTTTTATCTTCCATCTTCATTGTATGTTGTTCTCCAATTGCAGGGTTGACCTTGGGCAGAGACATAGACACCGAAGTGGCAGCCACCCCTCCCACAACATCACCCCCCCCACCCAGTCTCCTGTCTCTAGTCCACCGCGCCAATCGCCCTGCTTTGCCTCAGTACCAGCATCCCGCCGATTCCTTTTATTTTGGTATGTCTAGTCTGTGTGTATAGTGGGGAGGGAGGGGGGGTGCAATTTAGCAGACTCGAACACCTACTCCCCTCAATAACACAGAGCTTACTGAGGGACGTTACAACGCTATCGGCCCACGCCCCTCGCCACAAGGTGCAGAGAATTAACACAAACTACTGTATTAAAGTTGAGCCGGAACACGCAGAAACCACACGCATTTCTCGCTTCCACTTGGCGCCGCGCAATCGAGCCACTTTGGAGCAAGACAAAATTGCTCAGCTAACTCTAGCCCCGCTCCCCTGAATCCTGTCCCCGCCGACAAGTGTTCCCATGCGAGCCTCCCCTGCATTTGAAAGCTGCCCGAGGCAGCTGGAGTGAAGGCATATTCAAGATACATAGCGCAACAGCCGCGGCAAGCACGGGCGCTGTTTTCACACGGCGACAAACGATGGAGAGGGGGCAAAAACAAAATGCCCTCCGGGTGATCTTTGTTAACCAGCAGACAACATTCAACAGAAAGCGCTGCCTCGATGCCAGAGTGAAAGCACTTACCTCTAACGCGCATTGCCCATCAGGTAGGTTGATGTGGCTGGCGAGAGTACCGCTAAAGTAAGGCGCCGCTGTTCAGCGCTGCGGTTGCTTTCAGGATGTTGAGAGAGCAAGGCTGACTTCTTGTTCTGTCTAGTTCAGGCATCTGGTCGTAGCATCACTCCTTTATTTGGCACTTGGAAGCAGCGACCCGCAGCCGAGAGAGATAGAGAGAGAGAGGGAGGGAGAGGTGGTGGAGTGGGGGGGGGGGGTAGATTCTCTCTGCCCGTCAGCTTGCTGATTGGTGACCATTCGGTTCTCTGATTATTATTAATAATAACATCCGCCTGAAGGACTGACAAGGCTGTATGCTTGCTGTGCAGTCTGCGCTCTGCACGGACGAGGGGGCAGTGGGAATCCTGTGTCTTTCAGGGCTGAGGAATTTGCAAGTGAATTCAGTGGGAGTGTTATAGTGAAGAGCTCTCTGTTCTAAGAGCCTCCCTCTGCGTCCTCCCCCACCCCTCCAAGACACACACACACATACACACACACATGCATACACAGTGATGGATTGAACTCCCCCCTTTTGAAGTGTGAAGCAATTGCATTCTTTCTTGGCCCCATCCCCCACTACTTTCTAATCAGCGTTCTTTCATGAATTGCCGATAATAAACGGCGAAGCTGCCCACGAATTGTAAATCATTTTCAGATCAGGCATCTTCGCCCCACTCAGATGAAGTGATCTTTGCTTCTCCCACTTACTCCGAATCCGACCAGAACCCGGCAGACTGTTGATCAAAGCACGGACCCAACAACAGCTGGAATTTGTAGCACGCACTTGCAGCATGTGTATTCTTTTTATTCATGTGGGGCAAATCTAATATGCAAAAACGCACAGAATAAGGGAATAACATTTAAATGGGAAAACATTCAATTATTTTGGGAATATGTTATTTCTTTATTCATAGAAATCTGTGGCTAAAGAACTAATATATTCATAGAATCTTACCAAGAAAATAGTTTTGCACTAAATGACTTATTTCAATTGCCTGGCATATAAATATTTAGCTGTAAAGTAATCCTGCGCAACATGCTTCTAGTGGTTAACCCTCTGTGGAACCAAATGCCCTTTTTCTCTCTGTATCTGAATGAATCCCCTGCGTTTTCTGAATTTCCACTTTTAATTCCCAGGACACTTCATGTCAGGAGACTCTAAATCTAACTGATGCTCCAAGGGCATGCTTTCTTGGAACAACTGCCTTGCTTTTCAAAGGCTGCTGGATATTTTCATGATTTTTCTGTAAGCCTCAATATTTGTTTTGTGCTATTGAATGCTCGAGATTAGAGAATGAGGGGAGATTTGACAGAGGTACACAGAATTATTAGAGGTGTAGATAAGGTAAATGCAAGCAGTCTTTTTCAATTGAGGTTGGGTAAGACTAGAACTAGAGGTCATAGGTTAAGGGTGAAGGGTAAAGTGTTTAAGGGGAACATGAGGGGAAACATTTTCACTCAGGGGTGGGGAGTATGTGGAATAGGCTGCCAGTGGAAGTGATGGATTCAAGTGCAATTTCAACGCTTAAGAGTAATTTGGGTAAGTCCATGGATGGGAGGGGTATGGAGGACTGTGGTCCAGGTGCATGTCGATTGGACTAGGCAGATTAAGAGTTTGTCATAGGCTAGATGGGCCGAAGGGCGAGCATCTGTGCTGCAGTGCTGTACGGTTCTATGACATTTTACTTTTCTGGCTAGAATTCACAGAAAGGAATAGACAAGAGCGAACATCAGTGAAAGAGAGGGGAAAAACAGAACAACACGCACAAAATGCTTGCTGGAGGAATTCAGCAGGTCAGGCAGCATCCATGAAAATGAATAAACGCTCGACATTTCAGGCTGAGGCCCTTCATCAGGACTGGAAAGCAAGGGGGAAGATGCCGGAATAAAAAGGTGGGGGAAGGGAATTCGGACGATTTAGAAGGCGATAGGTGAAGCCAGGTGTTGTGGGAAAGTAAAGGGCTGGAGAAGAAGGAATCTGATGGGAGAGGAGAGCGGGCCATGGGAGAAAAGGAAGAAAGAGGGACAAGAGAGGTAAGTGATAGACAGGTGTAGAGAAGAGATAGGAGGCCAGAGGGAAGGGGGAAGGGAAAAGAAAGAAATTACCAGAAAGAGAAATCGATGTTCATGCTATCAGGTTTGAAGCTATCCTAATGGTATATGAGGTCTTGCTCCTCCAGTTTGTTCTAAACATGTTTTTTTTGGGAAAAATCAGACTGTTGGTTGATACAGAAGTTGTTACGATGCTTTCACAAATGCTCTCAGTGGAAGAGCTAACTTTAGCATGAAAAAATGGAACTAATTGAAAGGTCACTCTGCTTAATAGCACATGCAGCATTATACTGGTGCTAGATGATTGGCACAGTTCACAGCACTTAAGAGAATATTCCTATTAGCTGAATGGCTGATGATAATCCAAAACCATTCTGCAGTATTTAATTGGAGTCACTCCTGTTATTAAACTCTTACATTTTAAGCTGCAGTTTCATTGGACGGACCCCCTCCCTGAGATATTCTTCCATTAGGAAAGGCCCGCCTACTTCTATCCACTGCAAGGCAATTCCACTTCGCAGCATCTGCCTGGATTTTCAAAATGTGTAATAGGCAAGTAACTTTAGAATGGAGCCTGTACTTTACTGATATCTCCTGAAGAGAGACTGGACCAAAATAAAAATGAATAATGCAGTGGGTGGGCTGGGGAATGAGGGATCCATTTACTCATATACCAACACACACCATGGCTAACTTCAACCTCAAGCCATCCACACTCAGTGGCCACGTTATTAGTTACCTCCTGCACTAAGTAAAGTAGCCACTGAGTGTAAGATCGTGGTCGTCTGCTGCTGTAGACCATCCACTTCAAGGTTCAATGTGTTGTGTGTTCATAGTTGCTCTTTTGCGCACCACTGTCATGATGCGTGGTTATTTGAGTTAGTGTCACCTTCCTGGCAGCTTGAATCAGTCTGGTCATTCTCCACCGACCTCTCTCATTAGCAAGGCATTTTCATCCACAGAACTGCCACTCATTTTTATTTTTGTTTTTTGGACCGTTCTCTGTAAGCTCTAGAGACTGCTATGTATGAAAATCCCAGGAGATCAGCAGTTTCTGAGATACTCAAACCACCCATATGGTAGCAACAGTCATTCCATAGTCAAAGTCACTTAGAGCACATTTCTTCCGCATTCTGATGTTTGGTCTGAACAACAACTGAACCTCTGGACCATGTCTGCATGCTTTTATGAATTGCTGCCACATGATTGGCTATTTAGATATTTGCATTAATGAACAGGTATACAGGTGGATCTAATAAAGTGCACATGTTGATGGTACCAATGGAGATGAGATTACTGCTTTGGTGGTATGTGGCATCTCCACACTGTTAGCCAACATTCACTATTTCAATGAATGTATAGTAGGCAAGTGCCTTTATTAGTTGCTCTTGTTAAATACGATCTGCTGAAGCAGGCTTAAGGATGCATTTTTAGGTTTTTTCCCTTACTATTCCTGTTTAATTTCTCTCACTCCTGTATCTTTCGGTGGCATTTCAATCTGCAAGAACAGGTAAGAGGCGAGAAGTGCATTAGCAATAAGGTAGAAGAGCTTTTAATTATGATCATCTGGCTTGACCATTATACTGTGAGAAGATGTGACAGGCCAGCTGGTATTTTTCTGTCCATCCATTTCATTGATTTTTATTGACTTCTGATCGTGCAGCTCCTATCAGCAATAAACATTAAAAGCACAAGCATTGCTCTTTATTCAATGTTACTGCACTGGTTATACGTTCAACAGATGTTTAGTATAATTTCTTCATACATGCTCCTATTACTTAGAAGAATGCACTGGAGCATAACAATATGAAACAGTTTACATTTTGGAACACCTCTGACTAAATTTAAATGACCCGACAGTATATTAGAACTAAAGTTACATTCTATTCTGCATGCTACATAATAAAGTTGTTAAAAAACTTTAACACTTTAACACATCACTCTGTGATGTGGAATCCTAAATGACTGGATATTTGGGATAATGGGCTGCTTACATGACAAAATTATCTATACTCGGGGAGAAAATTTGAATGGCTAAGAACTGTGCTACAATCAACTGCGAGTTCAATGCATTTAAAGTGAATGAGCAATGTTTAAGCTTCATTTTTAACTTGTATATCGTGGTCTTAACAGAGTTGATGAGCCTTGTAAAGTGATTCAGAATAATCTCAAACTAAAACTCTTTTAAAAAAAAAAACATTTTTGCTCTCTGATTATGATTCAAATTTCCATGTCCACTAACCTTTAGCTTTATATCCCTCTGACTTATTGTGTTCCATGTCACCAATTTTAGTCCTTCCACCTAAGGCAAGGTGTCTTGGTTGCCTCTTCCTTCATGCCTGGAATTCCTTTCTCGGCTTCAGCTTCTCTCTCTCTTTGACCTGCTTTTGGTCAGCAAGCCTGCTGCGACTTGATGGTGAAAGTTGTTTAATGATGCTCTTCTGAAATACTTATGGGACTTTTGACTAAAAGAACATTTTTTGTAATAAAAATCTGATTGATTTCCTTCCGGTTGGCTATTTCATTGCTTTGCTTGGTGTGTGATATGAATTAGAAGGATAGTACTCAATATGTTTGGAATGGGAAGCTAACACTCAACAGGGTTCATATTCTTTGGCCCCATGCGTTTACCCTTTTTGGGAATGATTCCTTTGGGAAAATGCATCCCTAGAGATGACAGAGCAGGCCAGGCAGCATCTCTAGGAAGAGGTACAGTCGACGTTTTGGGCCTAGACCCTTCGTCAGGACTCAAATGGGTCTCTGCCTGAAACGTCGACTGTACCTCTTCCTAGAGATGCTGTCTGGCCTGCTGCATTCACCAGCAACTTTGATATGTGCTGCTTGTATTTCCAGCATCTGCAGAATTCCTCGTGTTTACGTCCATAGAGATGAAACGGCTTCCGAGACTTCCATTTATTTTATTGAGCGATACAGCACAGAACAGGCCCTTTTGGCCTAACAAGCAGACCTGCCCAGCAATCCACCTATTTAACACTAGCCTAATCACAGGGCAATTTACAATGACCAATTAACCTACTAACCGACTGCGAAAGGAAATCAGAGTACCCAAATGAAACTGACACAGTTCAAGGGGAGAACATACAAACTCCTTTCAGATGGCGCCGGAATTGAACTCTGAACTCTGGAATGCTCCACTCTGTAATAGCCTCATGCTAACCACTATGCTACCATGGTGGCCAGATTCAGTCAGGTAGTTATTCACAACAGTATAATCATAAACACAAAATATTCTGAAGATGCTGGAAATTCTGAGTAACAGGCAAGACAAAATTTGCAACTGTTGTCACACTACTCAACCACAAAAGGCATCCAAGTTCGAACTTGTACCCAACCATATCTATATGCACGCACTTATCAACTTGAGATAGGTGGACGGCAATTAGGAGTGGGAACTCCGACAAACTCCCACTACAGCTCCATTCATGACTGTCAAGTGGAGGTCAGCTACATCAGAGAGCGGGAAGCAATCCAAACGTCTTCCATGCATTACAGCTGGGCACTGTCTCTTAAAAAATAAATTGAAACGTTTGGCACTGAAGTAACTACACGAGTGAATAACTAGTTTATCAAGTGCAGGCACCAATCCCAAAATAGAAGGTCAGACACACAAGAATTATTTCACCATACCAGAAAAGCAGAATGAATGGGATTTTAGAAAATAAATATGTGCTAATTCACGTGTTTAATCAGAACAGGCAAAATACTTCAGTCATTCCTGATGACATGTGTTAAGGATTCCATCTCAGTTTTCAAATGGACCTCAAATTGGTTAATGTTCAAGGAGTGCGGAGAGAATTTTTTTTAATATACACTGCTGAAGGCTAGAGGTTTTGATCACGGAGCTTCTTCTATTTCCTGATTGGTGCAGCATGCCAAAGTTGGATCCTTATGCTTTTGTGATCCAAAGTTTCTCTGGAAGTTAAGAATGAGGCATAAACTTGTTGCTTACAATCGGTTCACTAAGTGTTTCAAGTACAAAGGAAACAAGGGGAGAAGCATGGTGAGAGATGAAGAAGGATAAAGAAAAGTGCAGAGAGAGAGAGCAGAGAAGAGAGAAAAAGAGAATGAACAAAGGTACTGGTCTTCTTATACTGGACCACTGATAGCACATTGAAATTCTATTGCTTAAAGTAATCAACAAGATAGCCCCATTCAGGTAATATGGCACTCCTCAACTGAAACCAAAACGTGTCCAAAAATATACCAAGGCAGCTGTAACCACCGAAAAGCTCACTGAACAATCACTTGTACATAGATGATTATATAAACATACAAACAAGTACAAGAAAGTTGAACTACAAGGAAAATAAAGATTATGCTGCCCAATTGACCAGGTCTGAAACCCCCGGTTAGAAAATTGTTTCTATAGGTGCAATGCTTTCATTCATTCAATGATCTATTAAACTTGAAAACATCCTTTCCAGGCTATTAGACCATAAGACACAGGAGCAGAATCAGCCCATTTGGCTTATCGAGTCTGATCCACCATTCAATTATGGGTGATCTTTTTCTCCCCTCCTCAGCCCCACTCCCCGGCCTTCTCTCCGTAACCTTTGATGCCGTGTCCAATCAAGAACCTATCAAGCTCTGTCTTAAATACACCTAATGACCTGGCCTCCACAGCCATCTACAGCAACAAATTCCACAAATTCACCACCCGCTGGCTAAAGAAATTTCTCCGCATCCCTGTTTTAAATGGATGCCCCTCTATCCTGAGGTTGTGCCCTCTTGTCCTAGTCTCTCCCACCATGGGAAACATCCTGTCCAAATCTACTCTGCCTAGGCCTTTCAACATTCGAAAGATTTCAATGAGGTACTATCCTTATTCTTCTAAATTCCAGTGTGTACAGACCCAGAGCCATCAAATATTCCTCATAAGATGACCTTTTCATTCCCGGAATCATCCTTGTGAACCTCCTCTGTATTCTCTCCAATGCCAGCACATCTTTTCTTAGATGAGGAGCCCAAAACTGTTCATAATACTCAAGGTGAGGCCTCACCAGTGTCTTATAAAGCCTCAGCATGACATCCCTGCTCTCGTATTCCAGACCTCTTGAAATGAATGATAGCATTGCATTTGCCTTCCTCACCACTGACTCAACTTGCAAGTTAACTTTTAAGTTGTTCTGCACAAGGACTCTCAAGTCCTTTTACATCTCAGATTTTTGGATTTTCTCCCCGTTTAGAAAATAATCTGCACATTCATTTCTTCTACCAAAGAGCATGAATTTTCCAACATTGTATTTCATTTGCCACTTTCTTGCCCATTCTCCTAATCTGTTTTAAGTCCTTCTGCAGCCTTCCTGTTTCCTCAACACTACTTGTCCCTCCATCAATCTTTGTATCATCTCCAAACCTGGCAACAGGGCCATCTATTCCATTACTCAAATCATTGATATACAGTACAACATAAAAAGAAGCGGTAATAACACCGGCCGTTGTGAAACACCACCTGTCACTGGCAGCCAACCAGAACAGGATCCTCTTATTCCCAGTCACTGCCTCCTACCAATCAGCCAATGCTCTAATCATGCTAGTAACTTTCCTGTAATACCACGGGCTCTTAACATGGTAAGAAACCTCATGTGTGGCACCTTGTCAAAGGCCTTCTGAAAGTCTAAATATGCAATATCCATTGCAACCCCTCTATCTATCCCACTTGTAATCTCTTCAAAGATTTCCAACATTCTGCTAGTGTCTTCCACAGTGAAAACTGATACAAGATACTCATTTTCAAGTGGTCCTATATCCATTTCATCTCTGTTTTATTTTTTACATACTTGAAAATGCTTTTGCTATCCACTTTGATATTGTTTGCTAGCTTGCTTTCATATTTCATCTTTTCCCTCCTAATGATTCTTTTAGTTGCACTCTGCAACTTTTTAAAACCTTCCCAATCCTTTGTTTTCCCAGTAATTTTTGCTTTGTTGTATACCCTCTCTTTTGCTTTTACATTAGTTTTGACTTCCCTTGTCAGCCATGGTTGTACCATTTTGCATTTGAATATTTCTTTATTTTTGGAATATATCTATCATGCACCTTCCTCATTTTTCCTAGAAACCTATGGCATTGCTGCTCTGCTGTCATCCCTGCCATCATCTCCTTCCAATTTACTTTAGCCAACTCATCTCTCATACCACTGTAATTTCCTTCACTCGACTGAAATACTACTACATCAGACTTTACTTTCTCCCCATCAAATTTCAAGTTGAACTCAATCATATTGTGATCCCTGCCTCCTAAAGGCTGATCTATACTTGTGCGTACCAGCTACGCCGTTGTGAGCATTTACATGTGTGCATTGGTGTGTCTGCGTCCCTCTGCAATTCGCGCACGTCACGCATGTGCACACACCTGCCCGTGCAAGGCTTTATGGTCATGGTAGTCTTTTGAGGGGTAAACAAGTTTAAAGCAAGCGTCTTTTTTTGTAAAAGTGAAATGTGTCCTCCATAATTACGGAGGTCTGTAAAGCTTTATGGAAAGCATTGCAGTCAGAATTCCATCCCTGCCCTTCAGTCGCCCAATGGGAAGCTTTTGCAGCGTTGGAGGAAATGCGATGCTACCAAGCGGACCAATCACAGTTGTTGCGGTCTGCGTTGCCGCAACACGTAGTTACATTTTGGGAGAGGTGCACATCAGGCTATGGCGTAGGGATCCGCGTAGGCACTGCATAGGGTTCGCGGCTACGCCGTACCTACAGCGTCGATTTGACGCACAAGTATAAATCAGCCTTAAGGGTTCTTTTACCTTAAGCTCCCTAATCACCTCCAGTTCATTACAAACACCCAAACCAGTATAGTCGAGTAGGCTCAATGACAAACTTCTCTAGCAACCCATCTCGGAGACGTTCAATAAACCCACTCTCTTGAGATCCATTACCAACCTGATTTTTCCAATCGAACTGCATGTTAAAATTTCCCATGGCTATCATAACATTCCCCTTTTGACACACCTTTTCTATTACCATTGTAATCTGTGGTCGACATCCAAACTACTGTTAGGAGGCCTGTATATAACTGCCATCAGGGTCCTCTTACCCTTGTAGTTTCTTAGCTCAACCCACAAGGATTCAATTTCTTCCAGTCCTATGTCACATCTCTCTAATGATTTGATGACATTCTTTACCAGCAGAGCCATGTCACCCCCTCTACGTATGTTCCTATCCCTCCAATAGAACATGTAACCTTGGATATTCAGCTCCCAACTACAACTATCCTTACGCAAACATGAGGAAATCTTCAGATGCTGGAATTTCAAGCAACACACATAAAAATTGCTGGTGAACGCAGCAGGCCAGGCAGCATCTATAGGAAGAGGTACAGTCGATGTTTCGGGCCAAGACCCTTCGTCAGGACTAACTGAAAGAAGAGCTAGTAAGAGATTTGAAAGTTGGAGGGGGAGGCGGAGATCCGAAATGATAGGAGAAGACAGGAGGGAGAGGGATGGAGCCAAGAACTGGAAAGTTGATTGAGAAAAGGGATATGAGAGGATCATGGGACAGGAGGCCTAGGGAGAAAGAAAGGAGGAGGCGGGCAGCCCAGAGGTTGGACAAGGAGTATAATGAAAGGGACAGAGGGAGAAAAAAAGAGAGAGAGAGAGGGAGAGAGAAATAATTAAATAATGGATGGGGTATGAAGGGAGGGGGGCCATTAACCGAAGTTAGCGAAGTCAATGTTCATGCCATCAGGTTGGAGGCTACCCAGACAGAATATAAGGTAACACACATAAAAGTTGCTGGTGAACGCAGCAGGCCAGGCAGCACCTCTTCCTAGAGATGCTGCCTGGCCTGATGTGTTCACTAGCAACTTTTATGTATGTTGCTTGAATTTCCAGCATCTGCAGAATTCCTGTTGTTTGCAGAATATAAGGTGTTGTTCCTCCAACCTGAGTGTGGCTTCATCTTTACAGTAGAGGAGGCCGTGGATAGACATATCAGAATAGGAATGGGACGTGGAATTAAAATGTGTGGCCACTGGGAGATCCTGCTTTCTCTGGTGGACAGAGCTATCCTTAATCATGATTCAGTGACATCATACCTGACAATCTGTAATAGTGCAACAAGATCATCCACCTTATTTCTTATACTCTCCGTACTAAGATATAACACATTACATACTGCATTCGCTACCCTTTTTGATTCTGCATCCCTAATGTGCTGGTACTCACCCTGCTGGCTGCAATTTTGTCCTATCATCTGCCTGCCTTTCCTGACAGTCTGACTGCACACTATCTTTCCTTTTTTACCGTTCGTCCTATCCTGAGTCCCTTCACTCCGATTCCCACCCCGCTGCCAAATTAGATTAAACCCTTCCCAACTGCTCTAACAAACCTACCCGCGAGAATGTTAGTCTACCTGGGTTCAGGGTCACTTTTGCACAGGTCATACCTCCCCCAGAAGAGATCCCAATGATCCAACAACGTGAAGTCCCGCCTCCTGCACCAACTTCTCAGCCATGTATACATCTGATAAACCATCCTGTTTCTACCTTCAATGGCATGTGGCACAGGAGGCAATCCAGAAATTAGGTCCCATTTCTTAGCTTTCTGCCTAGCTCTGACTTCTTTACTTTTCCTTCCTGTGTCATTGGTACCAATATGTACCTAGTCATCTGGCAGCTCTCCCTGCCCCTCCAAGTGCTGTGGACGTGATCTGAGACGTCCTTGACCCTGGCACCTGGGAGATAACATACCATCCGGGTGTCCCGTTCTCATCCACAGAATCTCCTCTCTGTTCCCCTGACTACTGAGTTCCCCTGTCACTACTGCTCCCCTCCTCTCCCTCTTTTCCTTCTGCACCACAGACCCATGTTCAGTGCCAGTAACCAGGTCTACGTGGCATTCACCTGGGAAGTCATCCCCCACAACAGTGTCCAAAACTGTATATTTATTATTAAGGGGAATGGACACAGGGGTGCTCTGCACTAACTGCAAATTCACATTTCCATTTCTCCTGACAGTCACCCAGTTGCTCACCCCCCCGCAACTTAGGGGTGACTGCTTCCTTGTGACTCAGATCAATGATCTCCTCACTGTCCCGTACAAGCTGAAGGTCATCTGCTGCTGCTCCAGATGCTTAAGGATATTCTTCAAGGAGCTGTAGCTGGACGCACTTCATGCTGATGTAGTTCCCTGGGAGACCCAGGGTCTCCCAGGACTCCAATGTCCGACATGAAGAGCACACAATGGCTATTGATGGCACTAAATATTGTCAGAGAAAAAAAGAAAACCTTAACAGAATCTTAGCTAGAGCCAATGCCTCTTTTGAGCTGAAGTCTCCTTTGAGCCAAAGCCTTATTGTTACAAGGATTTCAGTTAGATCCCCTTCAGCCATGTAAACCCAAAGAAGTGCAGATCAACTTCTTTCCATCTGCTTTCATATTTTAGGCCTCCAAGCCTGTTAAGATGATGTTGAATCTCTACATCTTCCTATGACTAGGATATGAGATCAGACTGAAGCTGGTCAGACCCATAATTGGTCTCAGTATTCATTCACATATGCTCATCCATATGTTTATAGAAAAAGTATTTCCCAATAGCACTGCTGAGTAGGTTGAACATCCCCCTTTGTTCTCATCCTTCCTGCAAGAGGAAATAGGTGAGATCAGGGGTTCCCAACCTGTGGTCCACGGCCCCTTGCCTAATGGTATTGGTCCATGGCATAAAAATGGCTGGAAGCCCCTGGGCTAGATGGAAAGCATTATTTTCTTTAATTTAAACCTAATCATCCTGTATAGTTAGGGAAAATCTAGCCTCACCCATGGGACATGACATCGTAATGGCACCCTTTTCACCTTCCCAGAGCAATTCTTGCCTAGACTTCCATCTCTAGCTAAACAGAAAGAACAATGTGCTGCCTCTACCATGTGTGATATTTGTAGGAGGTGAATTTCCCAGCTTCTCTTGTTTCTAAAGCGTATTACCCAGAACTGAACATAATGTCCCAGGGAAGATTGGACTAAAGCTTTAAACAACTCAACCATCAGGCCCTCCCCTCTAGATTCCAGTAAAATTGAGATAAAGGTCAATGTTCTATTTTCTGTTTAGATTACTTCTTGTCCCTGGGCATTAGACTTCAGTGATGTGTGTACGGGGATACCCAAATCCCTTGCATAATGCTTCACTGAGAGATAACCTTTTCTTTTGAAGATTGCAAGAAAGACTGGCAATAGTTACAGTTCAATGCTGCCATATCTGGTATATAGAATGTAATAAGCAGGGTGTTAGAATGTGTACTGGAAAGGTGTCTATGTTAAAATATATATCATACATAGTACTACACAGAATGGCATTCATCATTTCCCACACAGCTCTGCAGCTCCAGCTAAACCTTCTTTTCTGCATAATTAACCTAAGATAGCTGTATGATGGAAGATTTGAAACTTTAATCCCTTTTGTTGAATGATATATAAATTTAAGCTTAACCATTGTGAAGCACTTTCTAGTTGTCTCTTGAGACAATTATGCCACTTTCCAATGTATGTCATCTTTAAATATTTACATTTTCTCAAGTACCTTCAAAGATGCTTTGCAGTGAAAGCAGAGAATATAAGAACATGTAACGATATTCAATAATACACTGACTATGTTATTTTGTTATTTTATGAAATATAATGAATATGAGAAATACAACAGAAGAACACAACAAAAACAAAATAGGAGCTGGAATAAGTCACCTGGTCCTACAAACTTGCCCTGCCATTCAGCATGATCAGGGCTGATCTGCATCGGGTCACAACTCTACTTTTTTGTTTCTCGATCTTTCGCCTTGACCCCTTCTTTAAGTGCCTTCAGCTATCTAGCTTCTACATCCCACCAAGATGGAGAATAGTGGAGATGCACCATTCTCTGTGATAAGAATAACATCACAGGTCCTTAGTTCACATTCTTGCCTCATCATTCCATCTTTCATTGCTTTCTACAAAGTATATTTTGGTTTCAGCCTTAAGTTCACCGAACAACTGAATTTCTGGACCTCTCTAGGTTATGAAATTCTAACGATGAAAAACTATCTGAGTAAAGTATTTTCTCCGTATTTTAGATATAAATCAGTTACCTGATCCCCTCGATTTAAATATTCCAGCCAACAAAAAGAATTTCTCAGCATCTATTCCCAGTTATCAAAATTTAATATTTTATATGAAAGCATTTCCCCATATACAGTAAATGCTACACTATCCCATACTCTTCATAGTACAATCCTCAAATCCCAGTAATCCATCCTACGAGCCTTTCTTCCATTGCTAGAATTCCCTTTTCTAGATTTTGCCCAAAGTATATTGTAATAAATCTGTAGCATACAGACTCATTATCTTTGGCACCCTGTATTTACTGCACAATGTAAACCCCATTGAATAAGTAGTTATTTGCAATAAACTTGCAAATATACAATGAGAAGTGAAAGAAATTGGTGCACGCAGTATGTTCTTCAGATACTGCGAAAATGCAAGTGCAGAGTATTATCTGGAAGGGGGAACTAGCTGTGACTATATCCCATTTACTAACAAATTCTTTGATAACCTGCTGAAAGGCGATTGACCAAGAATATTAGCTTGGTTTTCCCCCTACACAGGTTACTTCCAACAACTTGAGTTTCAGTTTTTGAATATCCACGGTTTCTTATTTTGTACAACATCTTTGAAATTGCAGGAAGAATTTGGAATAATCATATTGGACCATGTCCTCTTCTCTAAAATCCAAGGCTGCCTGAATCACGAGCATATGATTTTACAGATTTGAATCATATCATCTGCCAGCTGATCTCAAGCCAATTTGTTAGCAAACAATGAGGGATATGAGTGGCAGCTTCCTTTCTCATCTGGAATGAAGACAGTTGAACATTTATAGGTTAGCTTGTCTGAGGCTGATTTGTTTTTTATTCAGATGTAGATGTCACCTGCAAGGTCAGAATTTCATATTCATCCCTGTCTATCTTTGAGTAGATGGTGATGAACCATTTTTGTAGAATGTGGTTAATCTAAAGTGGCTTCAGATCTCATATTTGGATAAATATGGGCATCTCAGTCAATATGAATTTGCACAGGAGAGAGGAGAGTGGGGTGGGTGTCCTGTCTCAGAAATTTGCATGGTTTTATTCCAGGAAATGAAGATGATTGATGATCATAAGCCATAGGAGCAGAATTAGGCTATTTGGCCCATTGAGTCTACTCTGCTATTCCATCATGTTAGATTTATTATTTCCCTCAATCCCATTCTCTTGCCTTTTCCCCATTACTTTTGACACCCTTACTATTTAAGAACCTATCACCTACGTTTTAAATGTACCCGATGACTTGGGCTCCACGGCCATCGGTAGCAATGAATTCCACAGATTCACCAACCTCTGGCTAAGAAATTCCTCCTCATCACTGTTTATAAGGGAAGTCTTTTGTTTCTGAGATTGTGCCCTCTAGTCCTAGACTCCCCCAAAAAGCTGAATGAGGATAAATGGCTACCCACTATGCATCTCTTTATTTTCCTTTCTCTTTAAAGGCAAGGGTAGATAAGAGTGTAGATAGTATGTTATCTAAGTGGACTTTAGAAATCAACAATGGACAAGGTCCCTTGCTGGTCCATAAGATTTAGTCACGTGGGATCCATGGTACATTTTAGATTGGATACAAAATGGCTTGGTTTTAGAAGACAGAGCGTAGTGGTGGAATGGTGTTCCTCTGACTGGGGGTCAGTGATCAGCATTTTTCCACGAGGATCAGTGCTGGGACCTCGATTGTTTTATACAAATAATCTTTATGAAAATATAGGCGGTCTGATTAGTAAGTTTACAGAGGACAAGAGAGTTGGTGAAGATGTGCATAGTGTGGGAGGTTGTGAAAGGATAGAATGGAATTTAAATTAGTTGGAAATGTGGGTGGAGAAATCCTTCCAGGTTTCACCTATCACCTGGGTGGTTCTCTCTCCCTTCCCCCTGCCTTTTAAATCTACTCCCCAGCCTCTTTTTCTCCATTCCTGCCAAATGGTCTTGGCCTGAAATGCCGACTGTACTTTTTTTCCATGGATGTTGCCTGGCCTAATGAGTTCCTCCAGCGTTTTGTGTGTCTTGCTTGGATTTCCAGCACCTGCAGATTTTCTCTTGTTTGCGGAGAAATGGCAGATGGAGTTTCATCAGGCAAGTGGCAAGTGTTGCAGTTTGGGAGGTCAAGTCCAAGAGAATACGCCAGGACCCCCAGCAGTGTGGGTGCACCGGTGGATCTTGACATGCAAGTCCATAGTTTCCTGAAAGTAGCAACATATGTGGATAGTGTGCTAAAGAAGGCCTGTGGTGAACTTGACTCCGTCAGTTGGGACAGATGATAAAATTTGGGAAGATCTGTGGCAGCTACATAAAACTTTATTGAGGCCAATTTGGGAGTATTGCATGCAGCTTTGGTCACCACATTACAGTAGGACGAGGAGAGCGTGCCGAGGAGATTCACCAGGATGCTGCCTGGATTGGAGAGTATTGTCTGTAAGGCTGGACAAATTTGGATTGTTTTCAATAGAGCATGAAAGGCTAAGGGACAAACTGATACAAGTATATACAATTAAGTGGGATATGGATTAGGAGGACACACTCCTTTCCCAGGGTGGATTTGTCCACCCTAGCACATTTTTAGGGGTCCCCTCGTTCTATGGTTCATTCTCCTC
This sequence comes from Mobula birostris, assembly GCF_030028105.1. Taxonomy (NCBI): domain Eukaryota; kingdom Metazoa; phylum Chordata; class Chondrichthyes; order Myliobatiformes; family Myliobatidae; genus Mobula; species Mobula birostris. The sequence continues at coordinate 23,706,294 of NC_092388.1, forward strand.
TCCTGCTCTTCAAGTTCACCTATCACCTTCCAACTAGCCTCTTTCCACTCACCCCATCTTTTTATTCTGGCATCTTAGTCCTGAAGAAAGGTCTCGACCTGAAACATCAAGTGCTTATTCTTTTCCATAGATGCTGCCTGGTGCTGGGTTCCTCTAGCTTTTATGTGTTTGACAGTTTAAGGGAGGCGTGTGAGGCAAATTTTTTTGACACAGGGAGTGACGGGTAATGGGAATGTGCTGCCACTGGAGTAGTAGAGATAGATATAATGGCAATGTTTAAGAGGCATTTAGACAGACGTATGAACAGGCAGTGAAGAGGGATATAGAACATTTGAGGGCAGATGGGATTAATTATATTAGTATCATAGTTGCTACAGACGTGGTGGGATAAAGAGTATGTTCTTGTGCTGTACTGTTCTATGATCTTGAATCTTAATTGAGCACAATGTTGCGGGATTGGATAATATGCAAGATGAACCAGGGACAACAGAATTCCCTCAATAAAGGGACATAACAGTGCAGGTAACATTCTATGAGAATCAAGTGTTTTTCATTGCTCATACTAGCTTTGTATCTCAGATTATTTAATAAATTTTAATTCCCCAGCTGCCATAATGGGATTTAAACTTATGTCTCCTCTAGCCCTGACCTTCTGATTACTAGTCCACTGACATAATCATTAAGCTAGTTTTCACTGACTGTTCCCTTGGATACAATGAATAAAATTATTTTTGAGTTATGTTTATGATTGCTCTCAACCGTTACCTTTGAAAACTTTGGACCATGGATAATTCAGTCATGCGTGACTGTAGTCATTAGGAAACTTGTAATTGACCAGTAAGAACAGACCCAAAAGGTGCCTGTTTGGCAAGCTCTTGCACACACTGGTGTTAATTAAGAACTCTGATCTATCTTACATAACAAGAATATAGTACTATAGTTCTACTTCTGAGCAGTGATATATTTCTGAATATGCATTTCTGAATTTCTTTATCGATCAGAATGACTAAGTAGATAAACAACATCCTGGGATAGTGAAGAACATTTAAGTAACCAGTGTGAAAGAATAAAAAATGATCAACGTAAGAGTGAAAGAGGGCAAAACATTTCTGTGAAATGTTTTGCTTCTGATAATAGGCTGCAGATGTGCAACATTTTTATTGGTATAAACATACATTCAAAATTCAAAGTTCAAAGCAAATTTATTATCAAAGTACATATATGTCACTATATACAACCCTGAAATTAATTTTCTTGTGTGCATACTCAATAATCCATAATAGAATAATAACCATAATAGAACCAGACAAAGACCACACCAACTAGATGTTCAAACAGCATGCAAAAGACAACAAACTGTGCAAATACAAAAAGAAAGAAATAATAATAATAAATAAATAAACAATAAATATCGAGACCATGAGATAGAATCCTTGAAAATGATTCCATAGGTTGTGGGAACATTTCAATGATGGGGCAAGTGAAGTTGAATGAAACTATATCCTTAACGACATGAAGGAAATCTGGAAGTCGAACCTGACCAGACGGCTTAAAAAGAGGATTTTCATAGCAATCATGGAGTCCATTCTCATGTACGGATGCGAGACGTAGACACTCACCAAGACGATGCGGAAGTCTCTAGCTGATTGCTATACACGAATGCTCCGGATGGCTCTTGACGTGAGTTGGCAATAGCACATGACGAACGTTGAGCTCTATAACAACCTACCGATGCTCTCCACTAAAATCGAGGCGAGAAGACTGCAACTAGCGGGGCACTGTCTACCTCGAGCTACCTGCCAGCCTAGTCATCATATGGGAGCCCAAGCACGGGAGGATGAACCCTGGGCACCCTCCCAAGACAATGGTCAACACGCTCCTAGAAGACAGCAGCGCGGCTAATGTAGATGAACTGAACACACTGATGAGGGAGAGGGAGAACTGGAGAGTCCGTCATCATGCCCGACGCCAGCCCCCTAGGCCTGAGTCGACGTAGTAGTAGTAGTAGTATATCCTTTGGTTCAAGAGCCTGATGGTTGAGGGGTAATAACTGCTCCTGAACCTGGTGGTGTGAGTCCCGAGGCTTCCGCACCTTCTTTGTGATGGCAGCTGTAAGAAGGGAGCATGAAGTGGATAGTGGGGGTCCCTGATAATGGATGTTGCTTTCCTGCGACAATGCTTTGTGTAGATGTGCTCAATAGTGAGTAAGGCTTTATTCGTGATGCACTGGGTCGTATCCAGCACTTCTTGAAGGATTTTCTATTCAAGGGCATTGGTTTTTCCATACCAGGTTCTGATGCAGGCAGTCAATATACTCTTCATTACACATCTATAGAAGTTTGTCAAAGTTTTAGAAGTCACGCTGAATCTTTGCAAACTCCAAAGGAAGTAGAGGTGCTGCCTTGCTTTCTTCATAATTGCATGTAATTGCTGGGCCCAGGACAGATTCTCTGAAAAGATAAAACTGAGGAATTTAAAGTTGCTGAACCTCTCCATCTCTGATCCTCCAACGTGGACTGGCTCATGGACTGGTTTCTTCCTCCTGACGTCAATAATCTGCTCCTTGGTCTTGCTGACATTGAGCAAGAGATTGTTGTTGTGGCACCACTCAGCCAGGTTTTCAATCTCCCTCCTATTTGCTGATTCATCACCACCTTTGATTCAGCCGACGACAGTTGTGTCATCAGCAAGCTTGAAAAATGGCATTGGAGCAATGCTTAGCCACACAGTAGTAAGTGTAAAGCGAGTCGAGCAGGGGGCTAAGCACCCAGCCTGTGATGTACCTGTGCTGATGGAAATTGTGGAGGAGAAGGCCAAGGTGGGCTGAGGTTAATTTAGGTTTGTTATCTTACCTTTGCATAAAAGATCTTCAGTATCAGTGCTATGTAGAATTTCATGAAAACTAATGAGTAATATTAACTTTCATTGAAGTCAACAGTAAAATCTAATCTATAGCTTAAGTTTTGCTATTGACTTCAGTAGGGTTTAAAGTAGGTACTTTGGTGACTGAGAAACAAATGATTACACTAATAACAGAAAATGCTGAACATACCAACAGGGTGGCAGCATCTCTGGTGAGATATACCAGGAATGCTTCAAAGTAATGACCTTTTTTCAGAAATGGAAGCTTTAGAAATCAAACAGGTCTTAAGTTTCAGGAGAGTGGAAGAGTTGGGTGATCAAAAAGGCTGTGGTAGGGTGGAGACCGAGAGAAACTGAACAACTAAAGGGACAGTGATGTTGGCAGATAAAGAGTAGGAAAGGGTTGTTACATGCAGCTGATCTGTATGGAGCAGGAGTAAATTTAGACCAAGAATACAGGAGAGAAAAAACGAACAAAGTTAAAACTGGGAGGTACAGAATGCAGCAATAATTGAAATATGAAGGAAAAGATTTGGTTGATATACCCAGTAGTTAAGTCAATGTAGGTGTATAAATTAAAATGGAGTGTTAAACTTTCAGAATGGTGATCCTCAGTCAGAATTGGCCAGTTTTAGCATAAACTGGGAAGATTTGTTATCTGAAATTGTAGAATTCAATGAGTTCCGCGGACTGGAACATGCTGGTCAGATGGGATACTGGGCCTTGAGCTGGACTTCTTTAAAATAGATTAGGAAGCCCAATGTAAGAAACAGCATTCCATCTTCCTCCTGGGTTCTTATAGTATTCCGGACTTGACTCAAACTCACCTTAAGACCTCCTTGCCTTCTGCCTTTTCTTTGATCTGAAAAGTTAACTTCATAGAAACATAGAAACATAGAAAATAGATGCAGGAGTAGGCCATTCGGCCCTTTGAGCCTGCACCGCCATTCAGTATGATCATGGCTGATCATCCAACTCAGAACCCTCTACCAGCCTTCCCTCCATACCCCCTGATCCCTTTAGCCACAAGGGCCACATCTAACTCCCTCTTAAATATAGTCAATGAACTGGCCTCAACTGTTTCCTGTGGCAAAGAATTCCACAGATTCACCACTCTCTGTGTGAAGAAGTTTTTCCTAATCTCGGTCCTAAAAGGCTTCCCCTTTATCCTCAAACTGTGACCCCTCATTCTGGACTTCCCCAACATCAGGAACAATCTTCCTGCATCTAGCCTGTCCAATCCCTTTAGGATTTTATACGTTTCAATAAGATCCCCCCTCAATCTTCTAAATTCCAGAGAGTATAAGCTTAGTTGATCCAGTCTTTCATCATATGAAAGTCCTGCCATCCCAGGAATCAATCTGGTGAACCTTCTTTGTACTCCTTCTATGGCAAGAATGTCTTTCCTTAGATTAGGGGACCAAAACTGCACACAATACTCCAGGTGTGGTCTCACCAAGGCCTTGTACAACTGCAGTAGTACCTCCCTGCTCCTGTACTCGAATCCTCTTGCTATGAATGCCAGCATACCATTCGCCTTTTTCACCGCCTGCTGTACCTGCATGCCCACTTTCAATGACTGGTGTATAATGACACCCAGGTCTCATTGCACCTCCACTTTTCCTAATCGGCCACCATTCAGATAATAATCTGTTTTCCTATTTTTGCCACCAAAGTGGATAACCTCACATTTATCCACATTAAATTGCATCTGCCATAAATTTGCCCACTCACCTACCCTATCCAAGTCATCCTGCGTCCTCTTAGCATCCTGCTCACAGCTAACACTGCCACCCAGCTTCGTGTCATCTGCAAACTTGGAGATGCCGCATTTAATTCCCTCATCCAAGTCATTAATATATATTGTAAACAACTGGGGTCCCAGCACTGAGCCTTGCGGTACCCCACTAGTTACTGCCTGCCATTCTGAAAAGGTCCCGTTTATTCCCACTCTTTGCTTCCTGTTTGCCAACCAATTCTCTATCCACCTCAATACCTTACCCCCAATACTGTGTGCTTTAAGTTTGCACACTAATCTCCTGTGTAGGACCTTGTCAAAAGCCTTTTGAAAATCCAAATATACCACATCCACTGGTTCTCCCCTATCCACTCTACTAGTTACATCCTCAAAAAATTCTATGAGATTCAACAGACAAGATTTTCCTTTCATAAATCCATGTTGACTTTGTCCGATGATTTCACCGCTTTCCAAATGTGCTGTTATCACATCTTTGATAACTGACTTTGGCATTTTCCCCACCACCGACATTAGGCTAACCGGTCTATAAGTCCCCATTTTCTCTCTCCCTCCTTTTTTAAAAAGCAGGGTTACATTATCCACCCTCCAATCCTCAGGAACTAGTCCAGAATCTAAAGAGTTTTGAAAAATTATCACTAATGCATCCACTATTTCTTGGGCTACTTCCTGAAGCACTCTGGGATGCAGACCATCTGACCTGAGGGATTTATCTGCCTTTAATCCCTTCAATTTACCTAACACCACTTCCCTACTAACATGTATTTCCCTCAGTTCCTCCTTCTCACTAGACCCTCAGTTCCCTACTATTTCTGGAAGATTATTTACATCCTCCTTAGTGAAGACAGAACCAAAGTAGTTATTCAATTGGTCTGCCATGTCCTTGTTCCCCATAATCATTTCACCTGTTTCTGTCTGTAGGGGACCTACATTTGTCTTAACCAATCTTTTTCTTTTCACATATCTATAAAAGTTTTTACAGTCAGTTTTTATGTTCCCTGCCAGTTTTCTCTCATAATCTTTTTTCCCTTTCCTAATTAAGCCCTTTGCCCTCCTCTGCTGGACTCTGAATTTCTCCCAGTCCTCAGGTGAGCCGCTTTTTCTGGCTAATTTGTATGCTTCTTCTTTGGAATTGATACTATCCCTAATTTCCCTTGTCAGCCATGGGTGCACTACCTTCCCTGATTTATTCTTTTGCCAAACTGAGATGAACAATTGTTATAGTTCATCCATGCGATCTTTAAATGCTTGCCATTGCATATCCACCGTCAACCTTTTAAGTATCATTTGCCAGTCTATCTTAGCTAATTCATGTCTCATACCTTCAAAGTTACCCTTCTTTAAGTTTAGAACCTTTGTTTCTGAATTAACTATGTCACTCTCCATCTTAATGAAGAATTCCACTATATTATGGTCACTCTTACCCAAGGGGCCTCTCACGACAAGATTGCTAATTAACCCTTCCTCATTGCTCAATACCCAGTCTAGAACGGCCTGCTCCCTAGTTGGTTCCTCGACATGTTGGTTCAAAAAACCATCCCGCATACATTCCAAGACATCCTCTTCCTCAGCACCCTTACCAATTTGGTTCACTCAATCTATATGTAGATTGAAGTCACCCATTATAACTGCTGTTCCTTTATTGTACGCATTTCTATTTTCCTGTTTAATGGCATCCCCAACCTCACTACTACGGTTAGGTGGCCTGTACACAACTCCCACCAGCATCTCCTGCCCCTTAGTGTTATGCAGCTCTACCCATATCGATTCCACATCCTCCCAGCTAATGTCCTTCCTTTCTATTGCGTTAATCTCCTCTCTAACCAGCAATGCTACCCCACCTCCTTTTCTTTCATGTCTATCCCTCCTGAATATTGAACATCTCTGAATGTTGAGCTCCCATCCTTGGTCACCTGAAGCCATGTCTCTGTGATCCCAACTACATCAAATTCATTAATAACAATCTGCACTTTTAATTCATCCACCTTGTTACGAATGCTCCTTGCAGTGACATACAAAGCTTTTACAACACTCTTAGCCCTTGTACAATTATGTTGAAAAGTGGCCCTTTTTGATTTTTGCCCTGGATTTGCCGGCCTGCCACTTTTACTTTTCACCTTACTACTTTTTGCTTCTACCCTCATTTTACACCCCTCTGTCTCTCTGCATTTGTTCCCATCCCCCTGTTGTGAACTAACCTCCTCTCTCCTAGTCTCTTTAATTTGATTCCCACCCCCCAACCATCCTAGTTTAAAGTCACCTCAGTAGCCCTCGCAAATGTCCCCGCCAGGATATTGGTCCCCCTTGGATTCAAGTGTAACCCGTCCTTTTTGTACAGGTCACACCTGTGCCAAAAGAGGTCCCAATGATCCAAAAACCTGAATCCCTGCCCCCTGCTCCAATCCCTCAGCCATGCATTTATCCTCCACCTCATTGCATTCCTACTCTTACTGTCACGTGGCACAGGCAGTAATCCCGAGATTATTACCTTTGCAGTCCTCTTTCTCAACTCCCTTCCTAACTCCCTATATTCTCCTTTCAGGACCTCTTCCCTTTTCCTACCTATGTCATTGGTACCTATATGTACCACGACCTCTGGCTCCTCACCCTCCCACTGCAGGATATCTTGGACGCGATCAGAAATATCCTGGACCCTGGCACCAGGGAGGCAAATTACCATCCGGGCCTCCGGACTGCGACCACAGAATCGCCTATCTGACCCCCTTACTATTGAGTCCCCTATTACTACTGCCCTCCTCTTCCTTTCCCTACCCTTCTGAGCTACAGGGCCGGACTCTGTGCCGGAGGCACGGCCACTGTCGCTTCCCCCAGGTAAGCTGTCGCCCCCAACAGTACTCAAACAGGAGTACCTATTGTCAAGGGGCACAGCCACTGGGGTACTCTCTAGTACCTGACCCTTCCTCTTCCCCTTCCTAACCATGGCCCCGGTGTGACCACCTGCCTGTAACTCCTCTCTATCAGCTCCTCACTCTCCCTGACCAGACAAAGGTCACCGAGTTGCAGCTCCAGTTCCCTAACGCGGTCTCTTAGGAGCTGCACCTCGGCGCACCTGGCACAGATGTGGACGTCCGGGATGCTTGGAGACTCCACGACCTCCCACATCCGACACAGAGAACAACAAGCTGCCCTCGCCCCTCTCCTCAAATAACAACAAAAAATGAATACCAAACCCTCTACGCCTCACCCATTTCCGCCTAAGCCCGTTGAGCCGAAGCCCTTAAGCCTTCACTCTGCTCCCGGCTCACTCTGCAGCCCACACACTACGCTGCCCACCGTGTAAGGCTCTGTCCCTTTTAAATCTTCCGCGCTTCACTGTCCGACATCACACGCCTGTGCAGTCCCGCCTCTCTGAACGCCAATGGGGAAAAAAAATTAAAAATTCAAAAATGGCTTCCTCCGCACTCCCACTCCGATTCTCAGACTTCCTTCTCCGAATTAAACCTGAAGCCGGATTTCTGTCCTTTTAAAGCTTCCGTGCTCCACTGCCCGAAGTCACACGCCAAACTTTGTTTCCCTCTGCACAGATACTGCCCAACTGATTGGGTATTTCCAGTACTTTCTGCATTTTTTTTTGTAGTTTTTCCTCTGCTTTTCAATGAAATTATCCAACACTTTTCAAAACATAGAACTTCTTGTCTTCTTTTTTTTACAGCACCCTAGATGGCAAGAAGGACTTCTTGATCTTTTTATGACATCACATGGCAACTGATGATACACCTCCGAAATTTTTGCAGGGACAAAGGCAGGCCAAGCGTGAGCAGCAAGATCTCATGAGCATCAATAAGATTCAACTTTAGCAATGTTGGATCAGGGTTAAAAATAACCAGGATAATCAAAGAGAACTGCTTTGTTTGCCATTAAGAAGTTGCCCTGGGATCTTTTATACTCCAAATGAGTTTAACATTTCCTCCATAAGCAATGCATCTAAAAATGTACTGCTCCCTCAATAATACGCTGGGACGGCCCAGATTACCAGCTCTAATCTTGGACAGCTTCCTTCCAAGCAATAAGAATCTTGTTCAAGAAACAAAGGCTTTCAGATGACCAGAAAACAAATATCACAAACTCCTTTTAAGATGGAATTTGGAGCACTGGTTTCTTCTGAAATCATTCTGATGTCTTTTTCATAGCTGTTTAAGTTCAATCCATGGCAGTGAAATGATTAAACACCAGCACTGAGCAATCAGTTAATAAAGCCTGGATTTTGAATTGGCAGTAGGTAGTTATAAGGATATCTCTAGTATTCACTCTTTCTGGTCATTTCAGTATACAACAGGGTTCAGTGTCATGCATCATGCATTTTACTCTGAAATAATGCAGTCAGCTCAGTAATGCTGCAGACCACATTGTAGGATTGAAAAATGCTTTGTTGTCTTATATAATTCAGAACAAATTAATTAATTCTGTACAAAAGACCACTGGCCAAGGGGTCTTCACAGATCAACACTCACCATAATGGAACCTTAATATAAAAGAGTCTTAATGAAGATTTGGGGCAATAAGGGCACGAGATCTGTTTAATGTGTAGGCAAAGGAAGGCAAGTGTTATGTATCAGCTGCACAGTTCATCTAGTGGTGCTGCTTATTCTGCTAAAATGCAAAATGTACTAACCTGTGGCTGTTTGCTGAACCTTGTCACCACGTTATGAAATGTGACTGCCTTGACATAGGAAGCAGATATTAGGCCCTGGACAGCAATAGAGCAGGCCATGGCGAGACAGCAAAATGATTACTTACATGATCAATGGTAAGCAAGTTAGCCAGCTGGAGTTTTGTGCCGAACACAGATTGCTACCTCTGACAAACTGACATTGTGAAATAATTTAGTTATTTTAATCCCACGTTCTTAAAAAATTGTTTTAAATGCTCAATTTGTTTGAAATGTCCAATTTTGTTTAGATGTGCCAGTGCTGAATTAATTTGTGAATTGTTTTGGGTATTGTTTCCAAGGGTAAAATTTCTTCCTAGCTACAAATCACGCACAAAATCACAGATTTTGCAGACACTGTGCAGGAACTGACACATAGAGTAATTTTATAAAGTTTTCACAGGCTTTCGAGCAAGGTTTGCTGCTATTGGTCATCTAATCGATTTTGGTGCCACATATGAGAAGAGCAAGAAACAGCATTGCTCTTCAACCAATTACACTGAAGAATCATCAGAGCCTTGCGAGGTCCAATGTGAAATATAAATTAGATTTTAATCACATGTAGAAAGCAAAATAAAGTGAGAGAAAAAGGGAATGGGAATCGGGGGAAATAAATGAATAAATGAAGATAAACATTTTTATATATGTATAAAATCATTTCTGACATTGATCTTACTCTGGGAAAACGAGTTTCTGTACACCTAAAGTGAAATTTCACTGTTAGGTTGGGTGCATGATATTCATTGGGACTTCAAAATACTTAAAAAGAAACACTATTCTCATTATTAATTTTCCAGTCCTAATTATGTGTCAGTGGCCAGCCAGTGGCATAGTGGCATCTGCACTGGACTTTGATATGAATACTCCAGGGTTCACATCCAGGTGGCTCCTTGCATGCTTTCCAATTGTGCTGGGTTAACCGTAGAGCTAGTAATTTGGCCTCACACAAAAAAAAACAGACAAAAAAGTGCTGGACAATCAGCAAGGATGCTGCCAGATGCACCACAAGGTGTGGAAGGCAACAGTTATGTGTCTGTGGTGAATTAGCACTGTGGTGTTACTCATACCCATAGAATTCAAGGCTTTTCTCTGATGGGATATTGGTATCTTGTAAGTTTATAAAGGAACAAGTTAACCTGGTCTGCAGCATCAGGGTTTCCCCAATTAATTGGACAGATGGTGGCAGTTATCTGATTCCATCATCTAGAACACCACTACTCCAAATGCAAAATGCAAGCCAATGCTTACCCATGGAAAGCTGCAAGATCTTGGATGCATGCATTTCCAGGCTCAGCAGATTTTAAAAAATGGCAAAACATACACAAAGCTTTCGCATTATTTACTATTCCATTTTATGTCTTTCAAAGACTACTTTTAGCTTTGTGTATAATTAAGGCATAAGGGCATTCTGGAAGGTTGAGAAAATGGGGGACCGCTTTGTTGAGCACCTCTGCACCATTTGCCAAAAGTGAAATTTCCTGGTGGCCAACCACTTTAATTCCAATTCTGATATGTTGGTCCATGGCTTCCTCTTTTGGCATGATGAGGGGACGCTGAGGGTGCAGGAGCAACACCTCATATTCCACTTCGGTTGTCTCCAACTTGATGGCATGAACATTGATTTCTCCTTTTGGGAAAAAATAATCTTTCCCTCCCCTTTTTCTCTTCTTATATTCCCCAGCCTGGCCTTTTACCTCTTCTCCTCACCTGCCTATCATATACCTTGATGTCCCCCATTACTTTCCTTTCTCTCATGATCCCGTCTGCTTCCCTTTCAGATTCTTTCTTCTCCGACCCTTTACCTTCCCCACCTACCTGGTGTAATACCCTGTTTCTGCAAAAAGCAGCATGTCCTGCTGGTAGAATGCTTTGGTTTCGGTTCGAGGTAAGAAGCCCTGCTGCTGAACTTAGGGATGTTGTGTCATCCAATAGAGGTGGTGGAATGGGGAGAAAGTTCAAGCGGGCGGGGCGGAGAGAGATTTACGATCGACAGTAGTCTAGTTCAGGGTCTTTTCGACGGGAGCTGTGGAGCAGACAGGAGGGAAAGTGGCCGAGAATGCCATGGGAAGGAGCATCCCTGTTGCACGAAGTGCTTTGTGAAGATGAATGGCTTCAAGGAGGAAGGGCCAATACTCCTGAGAAAGAACTTCTTGTTCGAGATGGACTTCGAGCGAAGTTTGGAATGTGGTGTGTGCTTTCACACAGACCACGGGACCAGCACATGAGTACAAAGACAGGATGAACTTCAATGTTATGTGCACATTTGTTCTGGTTTAATTCTAATGGGTCCTTTTACTTTTTCTTTCCTCTTTCCTACTAACTGTTCGATTAAGCTGAAACTTAAAATTTTTATGCAGCGTACAGTCCATTATTTCTTGCCGACTGACAATTGTGTATGGGCAGTATTCGCTCAGATCGAGTTTCCTTTATTCAGAACATCATGACGTTCCTGTTTGGTTCCTCAAGTCATACCGACCCTGGGAACAGACAGAAGATTCTGTATATGTGAGTGGGACACCCGGATGGTACATTTCCTCCCAGGTGTCAGCATCAGGGATGCCTTGGATTGCATCCACAGCATTTTGGAGAGGGAGGGGGAGCAGCTGGACATCTTGGTACATAGTGGCTCCAATGACAGAAGAAGGAAAAGCAAAGAGGTCCTGAAAAGAGAATTTAGAGAGCTAGGTAGAAAGCTGAGAAGCAGGACTTCTTGGGAAGTAATTTCTGGGTTGCTGCCTGTGTCACTTGTAGCCAGTGAGGGTAGAAACAGGATGATTTGGCAAATTAATGCATGGCTAAGAAGCTGGTGCAAGGGGCAGGGCTTCAAGTTCTTGGATCTCTTTTGAGGAAGGTATGACCTGTTCAAAAGTGATGAGTTGCACCTGAACCCGAGGGGGACCAATATTCTCACGGGCAGGTTTGTTGGAGCTGTTGGGGAGGGTTTAAACTAATTTGGCAGGGGAGTGGAAACCGGAGTGAAGGGACTCAGGATAGGACGGATGGTGAAAAAGCAAAGATAGCGTGCAGTCAGACTGCAGGAAGGGCAGGCAGATGATAGGACATAATTGCAGCCAGCAGGGTGAGTATCAGTACGTTAGGGATGCAGAATCAAAGAGGGCAGCAAATGCAGCACTCAAAATGTTATATCTCAATGTACAGAAGATAAGAAATAACGTTGATGATCTTGTTGAGTAAGATGTTGTGGCCATCACTGAATCGTGGCGGAAGGAGGGTTGTAGTTGGGAACTGAATGCCCAAGGTTACACGTTGTATCGGAGGGATAGAAAGATCAGCAGAAGAGGCTCTGCTGATAAAGAATGGCATCAAATCAGCAGGAAGATGTGAGATAGGATTGGAAGATATTGAAATCCTTATGGGTTGAGTAAAGAAACTGTGAGAGTAAAAGGACCCTGATGGCAGTTATATACAGGCCTCCGAACGGTAACTGGAATGCGGACCACAGATTTCAACAGGAAATAGAAAAGGTATGTCAAAAGGACAATGTTATGATAGTCACAGGACACTTCAGCATACAGGTCGATTGGGAAAATCAGGTTGGAAATGAATCCCAAGAGAGTGAGTTTGTTCAATGCCTATGAGATAGCTTTTTAAAACAGTCTGTCATTGAGCCTACTTGGGGATCAGCTATACTCGATTGGGTGTTATGTAATGAACCAGAAGTAATTAGGGAGCTTAAGGTAAAAGAACTCTTAGGAGACAGTGATCAGAATATGATTGAATAGGGAGAAAATAAACTCTGATGTAGCAGTATTTCAATGGAGTAAAGGAAATTACAGTGGTATGAGAAATGAGTTGACCAAAGTAAATTGGAAGGAGATGCTGGCAGGGATGACAGTAGAGTAGAAACGGCCTGTGTTTCTGGGAAAAATGAGGAAGGCGCAGGGTAGATGTATTCCAAAAACAAAGAAATACTCAAATGGCAAAATAGTGATAATGGATGGCAAAGCTACTGTAAAAGCAAAAGGGAGGGCATACAACAAAGCAAAAATTAGGTGGAAGACAGAGGATTGGGAGGTGTTTGAAACCCTACACAAAGCAACTAAAAGAATCATTATGAGGTGTAAGATGAAATATGAAAGCAAGCTTGGAAACAATATCAAAATGAACAGTAAAAGCATTTTCAAATATGTAAAAAATAAAAGAGAGATGAGAATTGATATAAGGCCGTCAGAAAATGAGGCCGGAGAAACAATAATGGGGGACGAGGAGATGGTAGATGAACTAAATGTGTATTTTACATCTGTATTCACTGTGGAAGATACAAGCAGTGTGCCAGATGTTGAAGGGTGTGAGGGAAGAGAAGTGAGTGCAGTTACTGTTACAAGGGAGAAGATGCTCAACAATCTGAAAGTCCTAAGGGTTCACAAGTCACCCAGACCAGATGAACTGTACTGTAGGGTTCTGAAGGAGGTAACGGTACATATTGTGGAGCCATTAGTAATGATCTTTCAAAAATCATTGGACTCTGGCATAGTGCCAGAGGACTGGAAAATTACAAATGTCACTCCACTCTTTAAGAAAGGAGGGAGACAGCAGGAAGGAAATTATAGATCAGTTAGCCTGACATCAGTGGTTGGGAAAATGTTGGAGTCTATTGTTAAGAATGAGGTTATGGAGTACTTGGTGACACAGGACAAGATATGACAAAGTCATTATGGTTTCCTGAAGGGAAAATCTTGCCTGACAAACTTGTTGGGATTCTTTGAAGAGATTACACGTAGGATAGATAAAGAGGATGTAGTAGATGTATATTTGTAATTTCAGAAGGCCTTTGATAAGGTGCCACACATGAGACTTCTTACCAAGTTAAGAGCCTGTGCTATTACAGGAAAGTTACTAGCATGGTTAGAGCATTGGCTGATTGGTAGGAGGCAGCGATTAGGAATAAAAGGATTCTTTTCTGATTGGCTGCCAGTGACCAATGGTGCTCTGCAGGTGTTGGTGTTGGGACTGCTTTTTGTGCTGTATATCACTGATTTAGATGATGGAATAGATGGCTTTGTTGCCAAGTTTGCAGAGCAATGAAGACTGGTGGAGGGACAGGTAGCGTTGAGGAAACAGGTAAGATGCTGAAGGACTTAGACAGATTAGGCGAATGGGCAAGAAAGTGGCAAAAGAAATATGATGCTGGAAAATGCATGGTCATGCATTTTGGCAGCAGAAATAAGTGTGGAAGAATAGTTTCTAAATGGGGAGAAAATCCAAAAATCTGAGATACAAAGGGACTTGTGAGTCCTTGTGCAGAACACCCTAAAGGTTAATGCAGGTGGCAAGGAAGGCAAATGTAATGTTAGCATTCATTTCAAGAGGTCTAGAATACAAGAGCAGGAATGTGATGCTGTTGCTTTATAAGGCACTGGTGAGGCCTCACCTTGAGAAATATGAACAGTTTTGGGCTCCTCATCCAAGAAAAAAATGTGCTGGCGTTGGAGAGAATACAGAAGGTTTATCATACAAGGAATGTTTAATAGCTTTGGGTCTGTCCTTGCTGGAATTTAGAAGGATGAGAGGGGATGTCATCGCGTCCTTTAGAATGTTGAAAGGCCTAGACAGAGTAGATGTGGAAAGGATATTTGCCATGGTGGGAGAGTCGAGGACAAGAGGGCACAGCCTCAGGATAGAGGGGCATCCATTTAAAACAGAGATGTAGAGAAATTTCTTTAGCCAGATGGTGGTGAATTTGTGGAATTTATTACCACAGGCAGCTGTGGAGGCCAGGTCTTTGGGGAAATTTAAGGCAGAGCTTGATAGGTTCTTGATTGGGCTTGGCACCAAAGGTTCTGGGGAGAAGGCTGGGAAGTGGGGCTGTGGAGGAGAGAAAAGGATCAGCCATTATTAAATTACTGTACATTCCCAAATCAAAAACCGTGGATGAACCAGGAGATATGTTGTCTGCTGAAGGCTAGATCTGTGGCATTCAGGTCTGGCGACCCAGGTCTGTAGCAGAAAAGCAGATATGATTTGTGGAGAGCTATTTCAAGGGTGAAGAGACAATTTCAAATGAGGTTGGAGGCGACGTCGGATGCATGGCAACTCTGTCAGGGTCTGCAAGACATTACTTCCTACAAAGTGAAACCCAATAGCATGAATGCTTCATTACCAAATGAACTCAACGCCTTCTATGTGTGCTTTGAAAAGGAGAAAACAACTACAACTGTGAAGATCTCTGTTACACCTGATGACCCTGTGATCTATGTCTCAGAGGCCGATGTTAGACTGTCTTTAAAGAGAGTGAACCCTCGCAAGGCGGAAGGTCCTGATGGAGTACTTGGTAAGGTTCTGAAAACCTGTGCCAACCAACTAGCGGGAATATTCAAGGACTTTTTCAATTTCTCACTGCTATAGGCAGAAGTTCCCTCTTGCTTCAAATAGGCAACAATTATACCAGTGCCTAAGAAAAACAATGTGGGCTGCCTTAACGATTATTGCCCAGTAGCACTCACATCTACAGTGATGAAATGCTTTGAGAGGCTGGTCATGACTAGACTGAACTGCTGCCTCAGCAAGAACCTGGACCCATTGCATTTTGCCTATCGCCACAATAGGTCAACAGCAGACGCAATTTCAATGGCTCTCCACACGGCTTTAGACCACCTGGACAACACAAACACCGATGTCAGGATGCTGTTCATCATCTATAGCTCAGCATTTAATACCATCATTCCCACAATCCTGATTGAGAAGTTGCAGAATCTGGGCCTCTGTACCTCCCTCTGCAATTGGATACTCAACTTCCTAACCAGAAGACCACTATCTGTGCGGATTGGTGATAACATATCCTCCTTGCTGACGATCAACACTGGCGCACCTCAGGGGTGTGTGCTTAGCCCACTGCTCTACTCCCTATATACACATGACTGTATGGCTAGGGATAGCTCTAATACCGTCTATAATTTTGATGATGATACAACCATTGTTGGTAGAATCTCAGGTGGTGATGAGAGGGCGTACAGGAGTGAGATATGCCAACTAGTGGAGTGGTGCCACAGCAACAACCAGGCACTCAATGTCAGTAAGATGAAAGAGCTGATTGTGGACTTCAGGAAGGGTAAGATGAAGGAACACATACCGATCCTCATAGAGGGATCAGATGTGGAGACAGTGAACAGTTTTAAGTTACTGGGTGTCAAGATCTCCAAGGGTCTAACCTGGTCCCAACATATTGATGTAGTTATAAAGAATGCAAGGCGGTGGCTATACCTTATTAGGAGCTTGAAGGGATTTGGCATGTCAACAAATACACTCAAAAACTTCCACATTTGTACTGCGGAGAGCAATCTGACAGGCTGCATCACTGTCTGATATTGGGGAGGGGGGATGGGGGCCTACTGCACAGGACTGAAAGAAGCTGCAGAGAGTTGTAAATCTAGTCAGCTCCATCTAGCCTACAAAGTACCCAGGACATCTTCAAGGAGCGGTGTCTCAGAAAGGCAGCATCCATTATAAAGGACCTCCAGCATCCAGGGAATGCCCTTTTCTCACTGTTACCATCAGGTAGGAGGTACAGAAGCCTGAAGGCACACACTCAGCGATTCAGGAACAGCTCCTTCCCCTCTGCCATCCAATTCCTAAATGGACATTGAATCCTTGGACACTTCCTCACTTTTTTTAATATACAGTATTTCTGTTTTGCACATTAAAAAAAATCTATTCAACATACATATACTGTAATTGATTTACTTGTTTATATTATTATTATCACTTTTATTTTATTTTTTTTCTCTTCTAGATTATGTATTGCGTTGAACTACTGCTGCTGAGTTAACAAATTTCACGTCATGTGCTGGTGATAATAAATCTGATTCTGATTCTGATTAAATGGTGGAACAGATTTAATGAGCCAAAAGTCCTAATTTTGCTCTTATGTCTTATGGTCTTGTGGTCTTATAGACACCTACTGTTTATGAAAGGTAGCTTTTTCACCGATGAGTCATGTGGCTGTTAGCAGAGTCGGTTAATGAGCCAAGTTTGCATACAAGCCCAGTGAGAGGGCTACACTAGTTTTACCTATCATCTTCTAGCTCCTTCCTTCACCCCACCTTTTTATTCTGGCATCTTCCCCCTTCCTTTCTAGTCCTGAAGAAGGTTCTCAGCCCAAAATGTTTACTATTTATTCATTTCCATAGATGCTGCCTGAGCTGCTGAGTTCCTCCAGCATTTTCTGTGTGTTATCCTGGAATATGTGTAGTTCAAATGGCAATTCCATTCTCTGTCATCTGAAATGTGCCAGTTTATGAAAAACTGCTTTCTTCTCTGTAGTCATCTACTTCTTCATGCAACAAGTGGAACAGATGTTCTGTGATAAGCAAAGTATCTGTTCCTCATTCGCCATCAGCTTCAATGAGCCTAGTGTGTTTGTAAAAAAAAACACAGATGCATTTTTAATTACTATTTTGTCTCCCCCAGTATTTGAATATTCATACTTGCCAACCCAGAGAATTAGCAAAAAGCTGGTCAACAGCTTGACAAGAGCTGACAAAGCCTTCAGAAAACTGGCAACTCAAACATAGCACTGAATACAAACCATGCAAAGAGCAATGACTTTACGAGTTTACATAGAACCTTCACTTTCACACAAAAAAAACTACCCAGAAGTTTCATTCATTTAGAAATTAAATGAGGAGAAGATGAGGAGGAGAAGATGGTGGCGTGATGCAGTGCACATGGCTGCTCCGAATTGATATCGTATTTGTTAAATAGGGGCCGTGCACAATCCTGATTTGATGGAGACGGATGTGAGGAGCACAGAGGAACATCTGGAGAAACTTCTGAAATGCCTGCTTCGTTGCTGCTGCTGCTACTGTGTGATCGAGAATCTCCAGAGGGGAAGGCCCCAAATCCTCGGCTTTGCCTATTGCCTGTTGCCGGGGCCAGGGTCGAAGTGTTCAGCAGAGATGATGCTCGGTGCTCGGTGTCGGAGAGCTGGTTGGAGGCTTGAAGTTTTCGGACAGACTCAGAGTCGGACTGTGGTCAGGTGCTTCCAGGATGCTGCATCGGCAAGATTGCGGCACTGGAAGCTCATGGCAGGGAGAGTTTCTCCCTTCAACCGTCTGCGTGACATGATGGGACTTTCAAGAGACTTTGAGACTTTTTTTTACCGTGGCCATGGTCTGTTCTTCATCAAATTACGGTATCGCTTTGCACTGTTGTAACTAAATGTTATAATTATGAGGTTTTTGTCAGTTTTTTAAAGTCTTGGTTTGTTTTGTGTTTCTGTGATATCATTCTGGAGGAACATATTGCATTATTTTTAATGCATGCATTACTAAATGACAATAAAAGAGGACTGCGTGTCCTCATAATCTAATCTAAATAGCAAGTGCGATACGATCTTATCTTGACTTGAAATATCTTTTCTGCAGAAAAGATGATGGAGAATGTTCTGAATCTAACACCGTGAGCAGGAATGTTCCTTTTGATTTGAAAATGAATCACTTATTTCCCCAACTCTATCTTCTCTCTTGAAGATAATCACCATACTTCTGGATTTGCAAACTCCCTCACTGACTTGACTTTCATTCTTGAAACTCCATGGCCTCTCCTGTAATTCTCACTCCACACTGTAAATTCCTGCTGTCCAGTGGACTCTAACTTCCTCATTTCTGGACTTAGTCTCCTGAAGCACCTGATTTTTTTGGCTAGCAACCTAGTATTCTTCTGCTCTTCTCTCTCGTCTTTGCTGCAAATTTTTCTCTTTGGAGTGAAGGAGGATGAGAAGTGACTTGACAGAGATGTACAAGATAAAAAAGGGAGCCATAGATAGAGCGGATAGCCAGAGTTTGTTTTCCCAGGGTGGAAGTGGCTAATACAAGGGGGTATAATTTTAACGTGATTGAAGGAAAGTTAAGGGAGATATCAGAGGTAAGTTCTTATTACAAAGCATGATACATCTGCTCTCACTCCATCCTCTCGCCGCCCCACTAGGAATAGGGTTCCCTGGTCCTCATCTACCACCCCACCAGCCTCCGGGTCCAACATATTATTCTCCGTAACTTCCGCCACCTCCAACGGGATCCCACCACTAAGCACATCTTTCCCTCCCACCCCTCTCTGCATTCCGCAGGGATCGCTCCCTACGCAACTCCCTTGTCCATTCGTACCCCCCATCCCTCCCCACTGATCTCCCTCCTGGCACTTATCCGTGTAAGCGGAACAAGTGCTACACATGCCCTTACACTTCCTCCCTTACCACCATTCAGGGCCCCAAACAGTCCTTCCAGGTGAGGCAACACTTCACCTGTGAGTCGACTGGGGTGATATACTGCGTCCGGTGCTCCTGATTTGGCCTTTTATATATTGGCAAGACCCGACGCAGACTGGGAGACCGCTTTGCTGAACATCTACGCTCTGTCCGCCAGAGAAAGCAGGATCTCCCGGTGGCCACACATTTTAATTCCACATCCCATTCCCATTCTGACATGTCCATCCACGGCCTCCTCTACTGTAAAGATGAAGCCACACTCAGGTTGGAGGAACAACACCTTATATTCCATCTGGGTAGCCTCCAACCTGATGGTATGAACATCGACTTCTCTAACTTCCGCTAAGGCCCCACCTCCCCCTCGTATCCCGTCTGTTACTCATTTTTATGCACACATTCTTTCTCTCACTCTCCTTTTTCTCCCTCTGTCCCTCTGAATATACCTCTTGCCCATCCTCTGGGTCCCCCCCCCCTTGTCTTTCTTCCCGGACCTCCTGTCCCATGATCCTCTCGTATCCCCTTTTACCAATCACCTGTCCAGCTCTTGGCTCCATCCCTCCCCCTCCTGTCTTCTCCTATCATTTTGGATCTCCCCCTCCCCCTCCAACTTTCAAATCCCTTACTCACTCTTCCTTCAGTTAGTCCTGACGAAGGGTCTCGGCCTGAAACGTCGACTGTACCTCTTCCTACAGATGCTGCCTGGCCTGCTGCGTTCACCAGCAACTTTGATGTGTGTTGCTTGAATTTCCAGCATCTGCAGAATTCCTGTTGTTTGCATTTATATTATTACTTACATCTGTTTCTGATCTTACAAGTAACAGATGGAGTGCTTAGAAAGCCGAGATCAGCAAACAACCAAGGGGCCCACTGGTCAAGGAGCGAATACCCATTACTCAAGGAATAGGACTTCACCAAAATGATGCTCAGCTGTGGTCTCCATTGAGGTCATGGTTCAGAATAAGTTCATACCAATTGTTTTGGGGTTGGAGAGGGGAGTAAGAGATTAGGTAGGGGTTTAGAGACAAGGGTGTGGGCACATGGCCAAGTGGTTAAGGCATTGGACTAGCTACCTGGAGGTCGTGAGTTCGAGCCCCAGCCGAGGGAACGTTTTGTGTCCTTGAGCAAGGTACTTAATCACACATTGCTCTGCGACGACACTGGTGTCAAGCTGTATGGGTCGTAATGCCCTTTCTCTTGGACAACACTGGTGTCGTGGAGAGGGGGAGACTTGCAGCATGGGCAACTGCTGGTCATTCATACAACCTTGCCCAGGCCTGCGCCCTGGAAAGTGAAGACTTTCCAGGCGCAGATCCATGGTCTCACAAGACTAACGGATGCCTTTATAGAGACAGGGATGAAGGAGAGTTTGAGATTATAGATTTTAGGTACAGGGAAGTGGAGGAGTTAGAGGTCCATAAGTTGAAGCCCAGTGTCCAAAGCTCTAGATCTATGAGACTGAGAATCCACTGGGGAAGTCCTAGTATGGCCCATTGACTGCGAGTTGATAAGTTCACTGGAGTCTGGAAGCCTGGAAGCCAACCCTGGAGTAGGAAGACTGCTTGGGTGGGAGGGAGGAAAGGAGCTTGTTTTGCTGTTGTTGTTTTGTTGCTTGTCGTGTTCTGTGTGTTCTGCTGAGCATTGTGGGTGTGCTAAGTTGGCAGCGAAATGTGAGGCGTTACTTGTAGACTGTTTCTATCACATCCTTAGGTTAGAAACATGGAAAACCTACAGCATAATACAGGCCCTTCGGCCACAATGCTGTGCCAACATGTACTGACTTTAGAAATTACATAGGGGTACCCATAGCCCTCTATTTTCCTAACCTCCATGTACCTATCTAGGATTCTCTTAAAAGATCCTATCATATCCGCCTCCATCACCGACGCCGGCAGCCCATTCCACACACTCACCACGCTCTGCGTAAAAAAACTTTGCCCTGGCATCTCCTCTGTACCTACTTCCAAGCACCTTAAAACTGTGCCCTCTCGTATTAGACATTTCAGCCTTGGGGAAAAAGCCTGTAACTATCCACACAATCAATGCTTCTCATCATCTTATACACCTCTAACAGGTTACCACACATCCTCACCTCTCATCCAAAGGTTGTGTTGGATTTTAATTCAAATGATGCATTTCACTGTATGTTTCAATGCACATGTGACAAATAAATGAATCTGGATCTGAATCCGGCAAATTATGGAGATTGATGTGATTCTGAAATTAGTGTTTCATTCATTGTGATTTGAGTCTCATTATTTAGTGTCAGCAATGAGAACGTTGCTATTATATCTTCAAAAATGGAATATAAATCTTCCATTTAATTCATTTGCAGAATGACTGGATTTAAATGATGTAAGACAAAGCATAACCAGTCCAAGTCCAGCCAAAACATATGATTATTCTGCCAGCTGTCAGCTATCACACTGGTCATCAAACTTTCTGTTAGTAGTATCTTTCAACAATGATGTATGTTTTTAAAAAGTTTTCTGCAACTCATTTAACTTTAGAGACAGCTAGCACATTAACATCTGGTGAATGTTATAAATGAGCTGAAACACTTAATGATAATTGGAATCTTTAACAGAAACAGCTTCACCAATCATTTTTTTCTCTGACCCTTTTCAGAATTTGCTCTTTAACATTTAATTCCTAATAAGGCAATTTCCACTTGTAATTATGAGATTTTCTCAGTGATAATGAAACATAATAAGAATCTTGAAAGGATCTTTTTAATGATTTTTCTAAACCAAAAGTAAGTTCCATTCATGAAAGATGCAATGAGATTGGCCTGCTGTTGATCATTGTTTGTAAGCATTGATTTTCGTGTTCTTAAAAACATCTTTTTTTGCACTTCAGCAGGTATGTTAACCTCTTTGTTCTAAATTATTTTATTAAAGTGGCAGTTTTGTTATATGTTAACTGCTACAGTGAAAGTAGATTGCAATGCAGCATAAGTAATTTTTCTGACTGAGATTTTAAAATGGGGGAGCTTGGGCTCAAAATAACAACCTCGTAAGTTCAGAAGAGTGGAAGATCTATTAAAATTTTAGTGCCTTCAGTAAGAATGAGATATGTCAAAGGGAGTTCCAATGGGGACTAATTTTCTTCATGTGAAAGATTTGTTTTGAAGCTTGAAAACTGGTCCAATTATTGTTTTTCCTGCCAACTTTTCACCTTTTTGAAGGATTTTACTACTTAAACTAATTAGTTAATTCATAGATAAATATACAGTACAACATCGAAGTTTGAGGGTGAAGGCAGCAGGAGAGTGCATGATCCTCTTGTAACCTTGAACCACTTTGACTTAGAAATATATCACTGCTGTTTCAGCATCACTCAGTCAAAATCTTGGATTTTTCCACCAGGCAGGACTGTGGGGGTTCCTTTCTCACACAGACTGCAATGGTTCAGAAGGTAGCTTCCCTTTACTTTCTTGAGAAAGGGCAACAATTGCTGATCATGCACACATCCCAACAAAGAATCCTTTTAAAAACATATGCAAGTGAATATAACACCGTGAGCCTGATAATATAACAGGTAAATTTAAGGGCAGCACCGTATAGAATAAATATTTGCTTTTAACTCTGTAATATTTTCGGTTGCTCTGAATGTATCATGTCATTGATGTGATAGTCTGGCAACTAGACATCTGGATTCTTTTTATTATGAATGAAGCAAAATGATGGCCAAAGTATCTGTGTCATGGATAATAGGATCAATTAGCCAAGGGGTCCCGACTACTATCTATTTCTTCAGGCATCTGCCAGATGCTCCTTTCATCAACTACTGTTAGGTAGTGTCACGTTTCTTTTCATATTTTACTGTTTGCTCCCATTCCCTTAGGGTCAATCCGAATCTGAAACCTGAATTAATCCAAGTGCACAGCACTAAAGTGAGTGGATTACATTCAAAATGCTCTTTCTGGAAAAGGGCACAAACTAGGGATCAGGGGGTGGTTTGACGTACTGTAGTTTTTTTTTCCCCCCACTATTTTCTGAGTTTCTGAAATCCTGAGGTGCAGGCCTATTAGAGGTCCCACACAGAGTTTGTTTTGTGAGACACATAGATCTATTTCTTGTAATTTTGATGATATGATTGCATTTGTACATTACATTAGAGTCAAATGGTTCAAGGATGGGGGAAATGAACACATTAGGCCCAGTGACATTTTCCCAACAGAGCTGAGAGTGAATTTCTCATGGGACTTAACAGGGCCAATCTTATGGGAAGTGGCATATTTGCAAATTACTAGTATCGATGGGGTGAATTCTATATTACAACTAATCTGTAAGTCCCCACAGAGATGCATGTTTGTCCCCAGTGTTAGATCTCAGGCTCAAGGCATCAGAGTCTGCTAAAAGTTGAAGTTCCTCAGAGAGCTGGCTAAAAAGTGTGAACCAGCCATGAGTCTTGATCTCTGAATTCTTCACTCATTTGAGAGAGAGATTAAGAGATTAGCTTTATTTGCGACATGCACATTGAAACATACAGTGAAATACGTCATTTGCATCAATGATTAACACAGTCCAAGGATGTGCTGCAGGCAGCCCACAAGTGTTGGCCTGCTTCCAGAGTCAGCACAGCAGGCCCTCAATTTACTGACCCTTACCCGTACACCTTCTTTTGAAATGTGGGAGGAAACCAAAGTGCCCAGAGAACATGGTGAAGGTACAAACTCCTTGCAGACAGCTACAGGAATGGAACCCAATCGCTGGGACTGTAAAGTGTTAAAGCTAAACGCTAGGCCCCTGTGCCACCAAATCTATTCATTGATGTGAACAGAAATGTAAACCAGGAGAGAAGTTCAACTAGCAAGTTGGGTCAGTACCATTTGTCAATTACAAGCATCCCAACAACTGCAAATTGTGTTAACTTAATGGTGAACTTCCTATTGTCTGTCTTTTTAATTCTCAAAATTGGATACAATGTCCAGTTCAACTTTGGGCATCATCAGTGATTCCAGTGCTAAATGTGCCAATTTTCCCTCAAACTCATTTACACACAAATACCAAGTATGACCTAACCCTACACACTCTGAGATCGTTTTACAAAACAGAAGGTTAGCTATAAAAGATTTACTTCCAAATTAACTGGTGCAGTTTAATTACAATAGCTGGAAAACTGCTTTCACTAAGAAAATAATAATTTTAGTCATCAAATTGCCAACTGTAAGCAGATCAGTTTTCAATTGCTGAGATTCACTTTTATAGATATACAAAATAGTTTTCCAGTTGAAGGATACATTGGTTAATTTGTCTGTAAATTATAAAGCAAACTGATAAATTTATAAAATCATTTGTTAAGGTCCTTCCTCCAAGATGAATGCATTTACTTTTTTAAGCCTCTCTGAAGAGATGTTTTTTTCCAAAGGAAGGGGAGCCAGAAGCTAAAGGGCACAAATTTAAGGTGAGGGAGAAAAGGTGAAAAGGGACCCAAGGGATGCCATCTTGTCACATATGGAATGGGTGGCCAGGGAAAGTGGTTAAGGCATGTGAAATAATGATAATTGAAAGGCATTTGGATAAATATATGGATTGGACAGGTTTAGTCAGATGCTAGTCAAATGCAGGCACATTGGACGAGCTTAGACGGATACATTGGTTGGACTAAAGGGCCTATTTCCATTCTGTATTAGTTTTTGAGCAAACGTTTACAATGGTGATTAATTTACCCCCGGGGGTGGAGCCAGTTGTAGAACTGGGACTTGCAGCAGGCCCACAGTTCAGCAAGGTTCCATAATCCTTTGCAACACACACAAAATGGTGGAGGAACTCTGCCAGTCAAGCAGTATCTACAGAAATGAATAAACAAGCGACCTTATGTCTCCAAAGAAGTGTTTAGACCGCTTATGTTAATAGGATATCTGAGGAAGTGTCATGTTCATGAAGTCACCCAAGTGGGGGAAAAAGGGCATAAATGTAGAGAACAATTGAGGCTTATTAGGGATGGGGTAAAGGACCATCAAGAAGAAACACGGAGTGAACTAGAATCCATTCCTCCAGCTTCAGTTTCTGTGATGGACAATTTTGTTCTTCTGCATCATGGTATGTCTTGACAGGAATTGTACTTATGTTTTAAAAATCCCCATTTTAAGAAATGCCTTATGCTTAGGAAAAGCTTTGTGTTTTAGGGATAGTTTGTAATTTGGAAATGTTTAAGATAGAAATCCTCTGTGAGTTTTAAATATGTTTCAAGAGTTTTGTGTGGATTTAATTGTGTATTTCTGAAAGCAAATGTGCTGTGTTTTAAACTACTTTGTTAGCTGCTAGTATATTCTCCTTGGTAAGGAGAGAGGACACACCACTTGAATAGTGGGTATTGGCAGCTAAGGTCACCATGGAGAATAAACAAGGAAATAAACAAGTCTTTGAAGACTGGGTAGTTACAATATAATTTGCCTTTTGTGAGAGTACTGGTGTCTATTTATATTCAATAGGACTTAAAGTCTTTGTTTGAGTTTAGAAATTTCTGGTCAGCAAACCCAATGCCATTACACTTGCTTGCAATAAGGAATGCAACTGTAAGGCTGCAGCTGCTGCATAAATTTGAGTTACTAAGAGGGAGAAAGTTGGTAGAATGAGTGGGTTGGTGCTGGTTTAGGAAACACGTAAATTTTGTAAATTTTAACGTTGTTTTCTAAAAAAAAGCAGCAACCAATAAAATGAATACAAAGAATAGAAACACTCAGTAGTGGAGCTGCCTAACCTTGAAATCCCCACCTGATGGCTGGAGAAATGTGGATAAATGGGCTGGGGAAAATAATTATTTTGGTACTTCAGTGCACCCTCATCTTGAAGCCTAGTATTTGGGCTCCCGTCATCGGCGAGGCCAGGGTTCGGTGATTGTCATGTCCTGGGATCAAAATCAAGTATCATGGCCTGAAGAGGTGAGTCGGCGGAAATCTGCTTGGAAGCTGAGACCAGTTGGGCAGAGCTGAGTCTGTGAATTTCTGCAAGAATACTGGGAGGACAAGGCACATTTTCTGCAGACCTAAGGCTGCTCGAGGCTGAGTTAAAGGAATTAATATGTGTGGGTGGGGGGATGAATGGGGTTTGCTTTTGCTGTTGGTGTTTCGTTGCTGGTTGTTTTCTGTGTTGTTCTGTTGAGCATTGTGGTCATGATACCATTTGGTATCAAAATGTTTGGCAACACTTGCGGGCTGCCCCACCACACCCTCGGGTTTTTTGGGGTGCTAACACAAATGTTGCATCTCACTGTATGTTTCAATGTGCATGTGACAAATAAACTTGAATCTTAGTCATAGTCATAGACATACTTTATTGATCCTGAGGGAAATTGATTTTCGTTACTGTTGCCCCAACCAAGAATAGAGTATAAATATATCGATATAAAACCATAAATAATTAAATAGTAATATGTAAATTATGCCAGGAAGTAAGTCCAGGACCAGCCTATTGGCTCAGGGTGTCTGACCCTGCAAGGGAGGAGTTGTAAAGTCTGATGGCCACAGGCAGGAATGACTTCCTATGACGCTTAGTGTTGATTCTCATCTGGGGACAACAATGTCACCACAGGTGCCAAGGTGTGCTGGTTTGCTGAGTTAATCTGACAGCTGCAAAGAGTCTGCCAAAAGTGATACAACCCGCTGGTCCATTAACAAGTAAATGCTTCAAATATACATCACAAAGCATTGAATATTGGACACAAAAAATGCAAAACCTTGAAATTACTTCCCTTTGATTGCTGACCATGCATAATCCTTCAGGACACTTATCAAACTTTCAGCTAAGACGTAAAAGTCTTGGCTCCATCATCTTATTAAAACACTAGGTCAGTCACCATGCACATGAAGAGATCTTGGAACCTGCTACCCCTATGGATAAATGTAACAGTTGCACTATTTTAGGAAATTTTAGTGCTGTGATCTGATTAGTTTTCTATGCGCATTCATTGTTTTAGTTAGTCATGTGGAAAGAAAATAAAATTACTGATCTCACCAATCAATATGCAAGTCTCCAGTTTGATCAGAAAATGAGTCAATGGTGCATTTGATCCTTATGTTAATCTGGAAAGGCACAATTTATGCAAGTTAAAGGTAATGGCAATTATTGTTTGCAATTAGTACTGCTCTGCCTATTTCATTGACTTTGGGTGCCCTTTTCTCATGAGAGCAATAGCATGCTGTTCCCGGGCAAATTCCCTGCTTATGTCACTGGTGACAGAGCTACAGGAGTCTGGCTTAGGTGCCTGCACATCCCTTGAGACATCCTGCATCATTTTACGCTACTTTAGCCACAGAACCATGCACCAAGTACTTTTAGAATTAATCTTTGTCTTTATTAATAAACCCTTGCCATCAATTAGAAAATCTACTGCCAATTGGCAGAACACTCTGTATTTGGATGAGAGCAATCATTGTTTAAGAGCTATTTGTTGTGACTGTTCCTTTTTTTCTTTCCCTTTCTTCCCTTGACCACAAGACACAGGAATGGAATTTGGCCATTTGGCCCATCAAGACACTCCTTGAATATTTGTCAATGCTTTGTTTATCTCCTATTTCCCAATTGGCTAATTTTATCCTTACTTATGTATTCAAACAATCAAACTGTAAATAATGGGTAGAAATAATTGATTCTCATTAACATTGCTTTCAGTTTACACTGGATAAATAGCAGAGAATGTCATAACTGAATGAGCTACCAATAATAGTGAAGTGACTAGAAAAAATAGGAGTGTTTCTAACCCTTTAAAGTCTTTTTGTGTATGGCATTCATTTCAAAACCCACTTTATTGTACAAACCCTGCGCAAGTTCTGGAGTAAATGGTGTGTGTTTAGACTGACACTGATTGCTATGTCTTGACTTGCTGGGGAGGTTGGGCTCCTGCCAAGACAAGGCCCAGAGAAATGAGATGAAGGCATGCTGATGTCACCTCTGTCTCATGAGCATTGTATTTAAATGTTTCTATCTGTTCCAGTGCAAACATTCCTGGGGGGCTTCTTGAATGTGCAAGTGAAGCATTAAGGTGGCAAGCACCTCCGTTAATGGGTCTGTCCATCTGTTTTCCTTGGATTTGCACCCATATAATATGCATAACCACTATACAAAGGGAAAACAAAACTGTTTCTCATCTTGCATTCTGCTGCACTCTTTCCTGACCTGTTAATCTTCACCGCCATAACAGTACCCGCCTGCGCATCTCCGCATCCATTACTGTAATTCACCCACGTTTTTATTCCTCTGAGACTTGACCATTTCCTGGCCAGATTGCATGCTCTGCTCTTCATAGTTCAAAGTTCAAAGTAAACTTATTATTAAAGTACATATATGTCACCATACACAATCCTGAGATTTGTTTTATAGTGGGCATACTCAGTAAATCCAAGAACCATAATGGAATCAGTGAGAGACCACACCCTACAGGATGGACAAACTGCCAATGTGCAGAAGACAACAAACTGTGCAAGTACAAAAATAAAAAAGAAATAATAATAAGAAATTAATATTGAGAACATGAGGTCAAGAGTCCTTGAAAGTGAGCTCATAAGTTATAGAAATAGCTCAGTGATGGAGCAAGTGAAGTTGAGTGAAGTTACCTCCACTGGTTCAAGAGCCTGATGGTTAAGGAGTAATAACTGTTCCTGAACTTGGTGGTGTGAGTATTGAGGCTCCTGTACCTTCTTCCTGATGGCAGCAGCGAAAAGAGAGAATGACCTGGGTGGTGGGTGCCCCTGATGACAAATACTTGTTTCCTGCTACAGTGCTCTGTGTAAATGTGCTCAAGGAGGCTGCTGCTTTTTGTAGGATTTTCCATTCAAGGGTATTGGTGTTTCCATATCAATCTGTGATGCAACTAGTCAATATACTCTCCACCACACATCTAAATAAATTTGTCAAAGTTTTAGATGTAATGTCAAATCACATACATACAAGAAACATCCCCTCCCTTTTTCTCTTTTTCCATTCCCCTGTCTGGCTTCTCTCTTACTCCTTTTTGTCTCCTCATAAACCTATCACCTCACTCTGGTGCCCCCCTCCTCCTTCCCTTTCTTCCACAGTCCATTCTGTCTCTCCTATCTTCAGCCCTTTACCTTTATCTCCTATCACCTCCCAGCTTCTCACTTCATCCCCCACTTCCCCCAACGACCCACCTTCCCCCTCACCTGGCTTCACATAACACCTGCCAGCTTGTACTTTTCCTCCTTCTCCACCTTCTTATTCTGGATTCTTACCCTTTCCTTTCCATTGCTGATGAAGTGTCTCAGCCTGAAACATGGACCGTTTATTTATTTCCATAAATACTGACTGAACTGCTGAGTTCCTCCATTATTTTTTGTGTATTGCTATAAAATCATCCACTGGCATCCTGATTCCTGCTGTGCCTGCTGACCCATTTTTGGCTTCTATTCCAACAATACCTCAATTTCTATTCAATTCTTAACCCATTTATCAATCTCTCCATGGTCTCTGCTTTCTCCATCTCCTATAACCTACCAAGGCATCTCTGTTCACAAACAAGAGAAAATCTGCAGATGGTGGAAATCCAAGTAACACACACAAAATGCTGGAGGAACTCAGTAGGCTATGCAGCATCTAAGGAAAAGAGTACAGTCAACAATTCAGGCTGAGACCTTCACAGGACTGGAGAAAAAAAGATGAGGAGTCAGAGTTAGAAGCTGAGGTGAGGAGAGGAAGAAACATAAGGTGATAGGTGAAACCGGGAGGAGAAGAGGGGTGATGTACATGGCTGGGATGTTGATTGGTGGAAGAGATACAGGGCTGGAGAAGGAGAAATCCGATAGGAGAGGACAGAAGACCATGGAAGAAAGAAAAGGGGGAGGAGCACCAGAGGGAGATGATGGGCAGGTAAGGAGATAAGGTGAGAGAGGGAAAACAGAATAGGGAATCATGAAGGGGGTGGGGGGGCATTACTGGAAGTTTGAGAAGTTGATGTTCATACCATCGATAAACTGACGTTCATGCCATCAGCTACCCAGACGGAATATAAGGTATCGCTCCTCCAATCTGAGTGTGGTCTCATTGCAACAGCAGAGGTTTGACATGTCAGAATGGGAAGTGGAATTAAAATGGGTGGTCGCTGGGAGATCCCACCTTTTCTGGTGGATGCACCGTAGGTGCTCGGTGAAGCAGTGTCCCAATTTATGTTGGGTCTATATCTCTGTTCATCTGTCTGGCCTTGGTCGGTCCAAAAATGAAGTATCCTACCGTAGACAGCTGTGACTACAGTTACCCAGGCTCGAAGTTCTGAAGTTCCTTCACTGAACTGCATTGACATTCTTCCCTCTTTTCAGCTGTTCTTTAAAAAGTAGTTCTTTAAGTATGTTTGTAGCTATCTGCACTAGTACATCCGCATTTGGCTCAGCGTTACTTTACGGAGTGCCATGGGATGCTTTGCAACACTAAAGGTGTTCCACGAATTTTAGCTCTTATTGTTGTCATCTCCTGGCTTTCTCAGGAAGTATAAAATAATCTCAGTGTGCCAGTTACCAGGGAGAGCAGCTGGGGCTCAAAGCTTAGTGGCATTCTGCTCAAACCTCAGAAGCAGAGTTTATTCAAAAAATCAGCTCTTCAAAGGAATCTACTTCCACCAAGGAATTAGCAAGAGTTTTACCTGTGCGAACTGAAAGCACAGTTGTTTATGATGTCGTTGGAAAGAAAAAACAGTACCCACTGGTCGTTGGGAAAAGCAACATCTGCCAGATGTCTGAAGAAATAGTGGGCATCCCCAGCTTTATTTATCTTGTTTTCCATGACACCGCTACGATGAGCCTGTGCTGCTTTTCCCAAATAAAATACCTTCAGATGTCCAAGCATTGGATCGCCACAGCAACTGCTCCAATCTCTCAAATTTAGAGCGCAAAGTTAAATAATGCAGAATAAAAAGAAAAAAAAACTCTTGTTTCAGAGAGCCTAGAAATTGAATATTATTTTGATATTATTAAGCTCAAAGAGTTTGATTGGTGTTACATCCAGTCCTGGATGGCTGACTCCACCATCATCTTTTTCAAGTGTCAAAAGTTTTGAAGATTCAAAAACTGGAGAGGTCCTGGTAAATCTCAGGAACAATGCTGCTCTGTGCTCTAAGATCAACATCACTCCATTTCCACTTTAGAATGCAACTATTGTGCTTGGCTCTGTTCACAAGTCAGCAGCAGACCTGGTCTTCTGTGAGCTGTTGAAAGCCAATGCTTCAGGGTTAGAGTTCAATTCAAAGAAAATAAACAATGCAAAATAAATGGCAGTTTTTTAGTATGTAAAACCAGTGTGTTCTTGAGCTCTAGCAAATTCAAGTGCAGAATGTAAAAACTTGTACAGTATACATAAGACAGAAGAAGCTCAAAATGTGTGCTTCTTAAAGGTCTCTTCACAACTCTTCACAACAGTAGAACAGAAACAGACCATTCAGCTCAACAGTAGAATAGAGAAACAAACCACTTGGTTCACACAGTAGCATAGAGAAACAGCCATTAAGCAGAGACAGGATAGTAGAGAAATGGATCACTTAGCTCACACAGTAGAATAGAGAAACGGACCGCTCGGCTCAGACGGTAGAGTAGAGAAAGGGACCACTCGGCTCAGACAGTAGAATAGAGAAACAGACCACTCGGCTCAGACAGTAGAATAGAGAAATGGACCGCTCGGCTCAGACAGTAGAATGGAGAGACGGACCGCTCGGCTCAGACAGTAGAGTAGAGAAAGGGACCACCCAGCTCAGACGGTAGAGTAGAGAAACGGACCGCTCGGCTCAGACGGTAGAATAGAGGAACGGACCACTGGGATCAGACAGTAGAATAGAGAAACGGACCGCTCAGATCAGACGGTAGAACGGAGAGACGGACCGCTCGGGTCAGACAGTAGAGTCGAGAAATGGACCGCTCAGCTCAGACGGTAGAGTGGAGAAACGGACCGCTCGGCTCAGACGGTAGAGTGGAGAAACGGACCGCTCGGCTCAGACGGTAGAGTAGAGGAACGGACCACTCGGCTCAGACAGTAGAACGGAGAGACGGACCGCTCGGGTCAGACAGTAGAACGGAGAGAAGGACCGCTCGGCTCAGATGGTAGAACGGACAGACGGACCGCTCGGCTCAGACAGTAGAGGAACGGACCACTCGGCTAGGACAATGGAAAAACAAACCACTCTGTCCACAGTGTTTATGCAAACATAATGCCACATCTAGTTAAGTCTCTTCTTCCTGCTTATGATCCATATCCCCCCATTATTCTTGTGCCAGTCTAAAAGCCTCTTAAATATCACCATCATATTTGCTTCTGCCATCACCTTTGGCATCCTGTTCTAAGCAGCTACAATTCACTGTGCAAATCAACTTGCCTGCACATCTCCTTTAACTTTTCCCCATCTCACCTTAAGTGCATGCTCCCTGAATCATTCCGCAAATTATTGTCATGATCTGGAGATCTGTTAGTCAATTGACGGTCTTTACAGTGGTGACAATCTTAGAGTAATCTATTTCACTGATGTCAAAAGAAGTTATGCTGAAAGAAATAACAACGATCAGGGGATCAGCATCATAGTGCTTTGGATTTCAATAGAACACAGATTTGGGAAATAATGCTGTAAAGTAGGCTTCTCTAACCAGATGTACTTTGAAGATTTTGGCTAAGTTGCTTCAGAGAAAAGTATACACAGGCATTAGTTTTGGTTCTTTGCTCAAAATATTTTTATCCTGGCATAAATAATATATGAAAGGTTATTTGTGTCTGTATAGCAGAACCATATAGCAAAGTAGCCTCACAGGTTTTTTTCCAAGAATTCTTTACCTGTTTTAAGACTGGTTATGCGCTCCCATTTTGTATGCAACTTTCTCTACCAAACTTAGAAAATGGAAGTCACCTTTCCCAGACTGCTGTGTCTAACTCACGGGGAGATGTTCATGAATGGTTTGCTCTCTTCCATGCACTGGCTTTTCCTTTTTATTATACCCTTACCCATTCCAAGGCAAAACTCGAACAGAAACTGAATCAAGTCACTAAGCTAGGATCGAGGTTGGTCGTCTTAACTTTGGGCAATGCTGCAAAGTCTTTGATGTCGATGGGATTCAGCATGGGCAGCCCATTTGATCACTGCCATTTTGTATCCTTACTCATTGAGGTGCCTGCATCTACCACCACTGCCCAGGTCACTAGTGCACCACGGTCATTTCAAACACTTCTTCAAGAGCTGTCATTTTAATTGTTTGGGAAATGCTACCTTCACCAGTAATGTGAAACTGCGAGTTAAAAAAAGACCTCAAGGTCAGCACGTGCATCATTTTTAAATTATTACTGAGTGGACAAGAAAATGCAGGACATGTTTTTTTGAAATACACACACACACACACACACACACACACACGATGCTGCAAAGTGTTCCACACTCAATGAAGTGTTGAAGTGTTTTATGAAGAGAAGTCATCAGTAAACTGCAGAAAATACAATAGCCAATTTGCACACAGCATGTCCAACAAAGGGCAAAGTGATAATGACCCTACAACCTGTTGCTTCTGTTTCTTGAATGACTTTTTATGGGACGTTAGTGCTGTAGGCAAAGTGAGAATTTATTGCCCATATCCAATTGCCCTTAAGATATTACGAACAGTCTTTGAGGAGAACAATGCATGCACATTGCTGTTGCATAGGGAGATCCAGTATTCTGACTTAGTTACAATGAAGGAATACCAATACGTTTCTAAATCAGGATAATGCTTGACCTGATTGTATGCAGCAGATACATTAAGGATATTTAAGAAACTCTTAGATAGAAAATGTATGATAGAAAAATCAAGGGCTATGTTGGAGGGAAGGGTTAAACTGATCTTAGAGTAGATTCAAATCTCAGAGTTGGATACTGCATACATACTTGATAATAAATGTACCTTGAACCTTGAACCTTAAACCTTGAGGAGTTTGGCATAACATCATGGGCCGAAGGGCCTGTATTTTGCCATATTGTTCCGTGTTCTGTGGTGAGAAATTTTTGGGTACCTCTTATACTTTTTTTTAAGTGACAGAGTTCACACGCTTTGGAGGTGCTGAACATCAAAATTTATGAATGCTGGAAACCTGAAATAAAATTTAATAATTGCTGGAAATACTCAGAGTCTGTGGAAAGGCAAACAGTGTTCCAGTTCTGACAATAAGTCCTTGACCTAAAGGGTTAAATCTGCTTCTCTTTCATAGATGTTACCAGACCTGATGAGTACTTTCAGCATTTTGTGATTTTACTCCATCTTCCATTATCTTTCTATCTCCCAAAGTCTTTCCATTATAGCCTGAATACAATTAACAACACAGCTTCCATTAGGAGAAGAACTTCTTTGATTTCAGTATTGTAGAAATGTCCCCACTCTCCACCAGAAGAATCTTCCTCTTTGCAGAATCAGAATTGGGTCTTTCACGGTCTTATGTTGTGAGATTTGAAAAGTGCAGTACGTAAAAATTAAGCCCTGAGGATTTATCCACTTTTACGCCTGCTAAGACACTGAATACTTCCTCCATCACTACCCATGCTATATTCTCAAATTACAATGTCCCTCTCGTTCGCAAATGCAGATGTGAATCACCTATTTAAGTCATTGCCAAAAATTGCTACTTTGATCTCTAATATGCCTTTTTCCATTTTTTTTGCTTTGAAATTTTCCTTCATCTTGCCCACCACTGCCATCTTGTATCTTTTCCCTCCCAGTTAGTTGTATTTTTGAACCGATTGTATATTTTCTATAACTCTGTGATGAATGCACAGCTGTGAAAGGAGGAAGGTTGGGCTTGGGGCTAGAAACCCCATCATGTAAAAACCCTGAGCTACTGAAGCACCAACAGAAGCTGCAAAGACCTCATCCCTGGGAGAGGAAAGATCCTCACCTGGAAGACAGAAAATGCCCTGCACCTGGGGACTACTAGATAGTCTGGCCCAGGACAGGGGATGCTGATGAACAGCTGTCAGTGGCCCATGCCCCATTAGGAGGGAAGGGCTTAAGAAGAAGAAGAATATTTTCTATACCAATGAACTTCCTCATTTGCAGTCCATATATTTTTCTTTCTGTATTTATCATTTGGTCGCTTGAGATCTTGGCCTTTTTTGACCTTACCCTTCACCATTACAGAAATATGTTGACCTGAAAGTTACAGTAGTTAATTTTTGACTACTCCGTATTGGATGCCTATAAACTTTCTATCTGTAGTTACCTTCTCCTGGGTAACTTTTGCCAGGCTATATCTTATATTGAAGTTAGCCTTCCCCAATTCAAGATCTTAATTCCCAGTCAATTTTCATCCTTCTTCCTATTAACACTTGAATCTCAGAGAGCTGGTTATAGAATCTTAGGTTCATTCAATCCAGGGATAACTGCAGTTAGGCTTCCAAAAACCTAAGGCCAAACATGAGTAGAGATGGCCTGATTCAGATTTACTATCACATGTACACTTAGTGGCCACTTTATTAGGTGCACTTGCACACCTGCTCATTAATGCAAATATCTAATCAGCCAATCACGTGGCAGTGACTCAATGCATAAAAGCATACAAACATGGTCAAGAGGTTCAGTTATTGTTCAGACTAAACATCAGAATGGTGAAGAAATATGATATAAGTGACTTTGACAATGGAATGATTGTTGGTGCAAGATTGGGCTGTTTGAGTATTTTAGATATAGCTGACCTTTTCTGAATTTCATGCACAACAGTCTCTAGAAATTACAGAGAATGGTGAAAAAAAACAAACAAAAGGAACATCAGTTCTGTGGACAAAAATTCCTTATTAATGAAGAGCTCAAAGGAGAATGGTCAAGCTGACAGGAAGGTGACAGCAGTTCAAATATCTACGTGTTATAACAGTGGTGAGCAGAAGAGCATCTCTGAATGCATAATACGTCGAACCTTGAGACGGATAGGCTATAGCAAGATGGTGGTTTACAGAAGACTAAGAGTTACAGTGAAATGCATAATTTGTAATAATAACCAACACACCCAAGGATATGCTGGGGCAGCCCACAAGATGGTGTCTTTCACTGTCTTTCATTCCATTTTCATACCAAGTACAGATATTCCAATGCCATTATGAAATCACTAGAAATAATATTGAAATGAAAAAAGAGCAAAAAGAACCCATGTGTCCTCATCCATTTTGTCTTCAAAAAGTCAGCCAGAGCAAGCAAAGGAAAATTTATATTCTTATTTTAGATGAAATCTTACTCTCACGGTGTACCTCATTATGTTCTTTCACCTTATTGTTTACCTGCCCTGAACTTTCTCTGGGGCTGTTCCTCTTTATTCTACATTCTGTTATTGTTCTGCTTTGTTCTACCTCGATGCACTGTGTAATGATTTCATCTGTATGAACAGTATGCAAGACAAGCTTTTCATTGTATTTCGGTAAATGTGATAATAAACCAATTCCAATTCCAGTTTCTGCAGATGTCTTGAATATTTATGCCTTTACTGAACCACACAATACTCAATCATGATTGCAGGAAAAATAACAGTTATCTTTGGAAATAAAAGTCAAATATTTTTTATCAACAATAGGTTCTTCTTCACTACAGGCATTCATTTCTCTGCATCTCCCTGTCTCTCATATGAGGAATTGTCTAAGACCAGCTGCTTCTTCCTTGAACTAGTCCCACTCCATCAACACACTCATTCCACTAACTGAACTTTTTCTCAGCTTCTCCTTTATTTCCACTCACTTCCTGTAGATTGAATGTCGAGCAATGGGGATTTACCAATGTTTTTGTGGAATGCATGAAATAGACCCTGCTTTAGTCCAACTCAGGATCCTCCCCCAACTCTTATTTTGACATATCTCTGCCTATATTGGTGCTTCTTATTTCATTCATACAGAACTCAAAATCTTCATCACTTTTATTATTGATTTTTTTTTAGATTATGAGAACACTCAGTCCACTTTCATTGTCATTTAGAAATGCGTACATGCATTAAGAAATGATACAATGTTTCTCTGGAATGATATCACAGAAAACAGGACAGACCAAAGACTAACGCTGACAGAACCACATAAACATAACATATAGTTACAGCAGTTTTGACATTTTGACATTTCCCTTAGCTTTCTGGATTTCTCTGGCTCTATCTCAGGAGATGTTACCTGTAACAAACCTACAGAATCCCCCAGCTTGTTCAGCTATACGTACACTCTGTTTCCTATAAGGACTCCATTCCATTTTTTCAGTTCCTCTATCTGCTCTGATTGAGATTTTCCACGTAGATGCATCAGGATTGTCATCCTTTTTCCTTAACTATGGCTTCCTCACTACTATAGCTGACTGAGACTTTGTCCTTGTCACTTTTATTTCTACAGCTCTGTTCCTTTTACACTCAGATACAAATTAAAGATAGGGCTCCCCTTTTCCTCATCTTCCACATTCAACTTTCCATCTTCCTTCACAATTTTGACAAACTTCAAATGCAGACACATTTTCCCCTTTCTGCATTATATTCCTTTTGCGACCCTTTCAGCTCTTACTCCCCTTCTCAGGGCTGTCTTTCATGAAACTTCAGGAGATGTAACATCCCACTAACCTATCAACTGGATGATTCTGTAAGGATTGATAACCTATCAGCAGTCAACACCACAAGCCTCCTCTCTATGGATTCTGTCTATACTTCTTGCTGCCCCAGAAAAACAGGTATTCTTTACCTGCACTACACCTTTACACTTCATGCTGAATTGTTATTGTTTTACCTTATTCTATTGCACTGTGTAATGATCTGATCTGCATGAACAGTATGCAAGACAAGCTTTTCACTGTATCTTGGTACACGTGGCAATAATAAACCAAAACCAATTTGAGATTTTCACTTTGTTCCACCCATCCCGTCCAATCCTGTCTGCAACTTAACACTAATTCTTTTTCTCACTTTCCCTGCTACGATGAAAATTCTTCACCTGATATATCAACTCTTTCTTCAGATGCTGCCTGACCCGCTGAATATTTTCACCATTTTGTGTTTTTATTACCTGCTCCAGAAATATAGTCCTGCATATATAATACATTCAATTAAAAGGGAAATCTTTCAGAGTATATCATGGTAGCCAACTCAATCATGTCCAATATATTCTTAAGTAAAAAGGATGAAATATTTGAAAGTAATAGGCCTAGAAGCAAATATATCGTACACTTCTAGGTTTAATAGAAAAGCCCTGTAAATCTAAATACACTTGATGCCCTACAGAAGCATGATTGAATATATTGTTGCATTGAGAGCTGAAAATTCTGGATTACCTCATTGCAGCAAATGGGTGGGATGGAGTTTGATAGCCTGCCAGCTGTTGACAAGAAGTGCTTTGGAAGATTTGAAAGTCTTGAGGATAGGAAAACAGTGTTTAAAGCTGTTTAGGGATCTATTACTCCAGTGGACAAGGCATCAAAAAAGATAGGGATTTGAGAAACTGTTAATTTCACAAGCTACAGAAGATAAGAAACCTGTTGAAATGACATAAGATGTCACATCTCCTGTCAAATCCAATTTCATGGGGGCTTTGTGCTAATGTACAGGAAGCAACCCCTTGTACCTTGGATCCTGGGTGGAATACATCAAAGCAGGCGTAAAGTTGAACAGCTTATGTAATTGCATGAGAGGCAAAAGTAGTTCTTCACCCAGGGTTTTACCAAGCTGTTTAAGAGCCATTGTCTTGTATGATTCATATTTCAACTGATGGTGGATGGAAGCACAAGGAGTGGACAGTGAGGACTGAAGGTTAGGCAGGTGTGTGTGTGTGTGTGTGTGTGTGTGTGTGTGTGTGTGTGTGTCAATGCCCCCATGTCGGCTACCTCGCAGAGTGTTATACGGCCAGCTACATCATAGTGGACGCTCAGCTGGAGGGCCGAAGAAGCGCTATAAGGATCAGATGAAGAATGCTTTAAGGAAGTGCAAGATCAGACCCGAGGACCTGGAGGATGTTGCTGCTGATTGTACCACTTGGCGACAGCTGTGTAGGGACGGGGTTCGTATTCTGGAGATGGAAAGAACAACCAGAAGACAGCAGAAAAGAGCCAGGAGAAATGCAGCCATGGTTGCCACCACTACCACCACTACCATCACCACTACCACATATACATATCCCACCTGCAGTAGAGCTTGTGGGTCCGGGATAGGACTGTATAGTAATTAAAGATCACACCATTAAAGGAGTGGACATCGTCATCGGATTTCGATGGATAACCGAAGAAGTGTCAATGTCACATGCGCACAGGGGAACAGAGACTTTTATTTCATGAAGTCGCTCTACAGAAATTTTTGGAAACTATGGATATTGTAGATCTTCCTCTAAAACAGATAGCAATTCGAAGGGATCAAGCTTTTTAATATAAGCCTTGTTTTCAAATTTTTACTTTTGCTCGAGGCCTCTTAATTTTATATTACTCTGTTGTTTTTCTTTAATCAAACTTGAAGGGAAACAGTTTCTTTACATCTCATTTATTGATGCCTTTCAGCTTTTCATTCTTTATCTTTCTTTCTTCAATAAAAACAAGTTTCATTCTGCAATTTTTTCTTCACAACTTGGGGGCAACAAGTCAAGCAATCAACCTTGATGCTCTTGCTGCACCTGCTCTAATAGCTGGCTTGATTTTTTTTTGTAATTCTCTGTCAGGATGCATTTCTGAAGGTCGGATATAATTGCCTGTCCATAACTGCCCTTCTTCGCTGTAATATGACTGAATGGTGTCAAAAGTTAGTTTGGAGCCTACCACTCCGATGAGAATTGATGTCACAAATAAGTCACATCAGGTAAGATCAACAGCCCCCCTTCACAAAGGATATACGTGAACCATTTTAGCTTTAATCACACTGACAACTTCACAACTGTCCCTTTTAATGATACTAATTCTTTATTTCCAACTGAATGAATTCAAATGCTCAAAACTGTTATGTTCAGATTTGGCTGTGGTCTTTGAACTATTGGCATAGATATTGCTGTACAGCTTTTTAATGGTATTATAATGTCATTGTGGTTCATGTTAATACTGCTTGTGAATGTCCCATAAAGATTAGGATCTTCTATTGCAATAGCTGCTGAGCAGTGTTTTCTGGTTTCCCTTTGTAAAATCCAACTATGTCAATTTCAATATGCTGTACTCTGTTACATGCTCCTCATGGTTACCAGGATTTAGGTTGGAAGCTGTGATCACTGCAACCAGATTTTAAAGATACATATCACAATACAATGAGCTTAAGAACCCCAGTGTGACCCTGATTTCCACTGGAAAACAATCCAGATGTACTTGTGAGGATGTTGCTGAGGGTGCAAGAGATCCCAGATCCCATTACTGTTTGAGTTGTAGCCTTTAAATGACACAATCTCATTGCTGTGGCATTAGTAAAATTTGGCTGTTGTGAGCAGTAAAAACCAAGGAGAGAAAGCACAGTGATCGTGACATCAATGGATCAAAGCGAAGTTCTGCAGTTCATTGCATTGGGTCATCAATGATGGTGGATAACCCGGGAGCTAATGAGAAAATAGGGCTTCAAGAATATCCCAATCTGTCTTGAGGGCAGTTCAAACACATGAGTGGCCAACACAAAGTTGAAACATTTGTTGTCATGTCTAGCTGCAAGTGCTAAGCAGATTCTGCAACTCTCCTATCAGAAACCTAAGCGAATTCAGGCCACTCCTCGCAACACTAGAGAAAATGGCTGAAAGCACAGATAATGACAGATGCCATGAGACCAGACAACATCCCATCTGTGGAACTGAAGATCCGCATTGCCAAACTAGCTGGGCTAGCAGAGTTACCTACCCCAATCTATGAAAGGACTTGACCTTGAGCCTTGTTCACAAAGAAGTGGGACAAATTGTAACCATAGCTACATGAAGAACACACTTAAGTCATGGGAAGTCAATGGTAATTAAAATTGGCCAAACTTGACATTCTGAAAAAAAAGTGCAAGGGACAAGCAGGCTTTTAAATGAACATCCTAAAACAGGCTGAGAGCTAAAGGAAATGAACTGCTTCCTCTCCTGAACCCCTGTGGTGTGCTGGCCACTTGAATGACGAATCTACCGTGTTTAGATTCATCCCAAAAGCATTTGGAAATATTAATGCTTCAGTCGCTTCTAGAATGAAAGCTATTCAAAAGTATTTGAAACTGGATTTCCAGATTTCTCACATCCTGTGATGTTAACATAGACAGAATGGAGAAAATCATAAGTCCCATCCTTGTAATGACAGCAATTACCCATTGTTATAATTTAATGACCACTGAATCTAAAATGATGCTGATCATTCTTCTATGTTCTTTAGACACCCATTGATTGCATCTTGTAAGCCAAGACCATAAGACATAGGAGCAAAATTAGGCCATTCAGCCCATCAAACCTGCTCCACCATGCATTCATGGCTGATTTATCTCCCTTCGCAACCGCACTTTTCTGTCTTCTCCCTGTATCCTTTGAAGTTGTTACTAATCAGGCACCTAGCAATCTCTACTTTAAAC
Source organism: Mobula birostris (assembly GCF_030028105.1). Classification (NCBI taxonomy): domain Eukaryota; kingdom Metazoa; phylum Chordata; class Chondrichthyes; order Myliobatiformes; family Myliobatidae; genus Mobula; species Mobula birostris. Next base: position 23,748,236 of record NC_092388.1, read on the forward strand.
ATACCCAACGACCTGGCCTCTACAGCTTTCTGTGGTAATAAATTCCATAGAATTTCACTCTCTGGCTAAAGTGATTTCTCCTTATCCCTGTTCTAAAGGAACATCCTACTATTCTGTGGCTGAGTTCTCTGATCCTAAGCTCTTCCATTAACGGAAACATCCTCTTGAAGTCCACTCTGTCTAGGCCTTTCAATGTTTGGTTGGTTTCAATGACTTCCTCCTCATCTTCAAAACCCCAATGAGTATTGGCCCAGAACATCAAATGCTCATCATACGTTAAGCCTTTCGTTCCTGGGATCATTCTCGTAAAACTCCCCTGGACCTTCTCCAATGCCAGTACATCCTTGCTTAGATATGGGGCCCAGAACTACTCAAAATACTGCAAATGTCATTTGACCATTGTCTTCAGTTTCTATATGCTAGTCCCCTTCAAATAATTCCTAACATTGTATTTGCCTTCCTTACTACCAACTCAATCTGCAAGTTAACCTTGAGAGAGTCCTCAACTAGGACTTTCAAGTCCCTTTGCACCTCATAATTTGGAATTTTTTCCCTGTTTAGAAAGTAGTCTATGCCTTTATTTCTTCTACCAAAGTGCATGATCATACACCTCCCCATACTATTAATTTTCCTAATCTGTCCAAGTCCTTCTGCAAACTCCCTGCCTCCTCAACATGGCCTGCCCCTCTACCTACCTTTGTATCTTTCATAAACTTGACCACAAAGCCATCAATTTCAACATTCAGAACATTAATATATAATGTGAAAAGCAGTAGACCCAACACCAAACTCTGTGGAACACTACTAGTCACTGGCAGCTGAATGGAAAAGACCTCCTTTATTCCCACTGTTGTCTTCTGCCTGTTAACCAATCTTCTGTTCATGCCGGTATCTTTCCTGTGTACCATGGGCTATTACCTTGTTTAGCAGCTTCATGTGCGGCACCTTTTCAAAGGCCTTCTGAAAATCAACATCCACTGACTATACTTTGTTTATTCTGCCTGTTATTTCCTCACAAAAATTCCAACAAATTTGCCAGGCAAGATTGCCCCTTAATGAAACCATCCTGACTTTGATACATTTTTTCAGGGTGCCTCCAAAAACTCATCCTTACTAATGAATTCTAATAGCTTGCGAACCACGAAAGTCAGGCTAACTGGCTTATAATTTCCTGTCTTTTGCCTCTCTCCCTTCTCAAAGAGTCGAGTAACATTTGCGATTTTCCAGTCCTCCAGAAACATTGCAGAACGTAGTGACTCTTGAAAGGTCATAAGTGGTGCCTCTATGATCTCTTCAGCTACCTCTTTCAGAATCCTGGTTTGCAGTCCGTTTGGTCCATATGCCTTATCTGCCTTCAGACCTTTCAACATCCCAAGCACTTTCTCCTTAGTAATAGTGACTACATTCATTACTGACCTCTGACACACTTCAATTCCTGGAATGCTGCTGGTGTCTTCCATAATGAAAACTGATGTAAAATTCTTATCCAGTGTGTTGGCCATTTCCTTGTCCCCCATTATTACCTCAGTGTAATTTTCCAGTGGGGTCTAGTGTCCATTTTTGCCAACCAGCTTTTCAATATGTATTTAGAAGGTTCAAATTTTAAGTTAACGATATAAGTACTTGAAAAAATAATAATGCTAGATTAAATTTTAGTCAAGATATTATTTCATTTGTGTTTATTTGAGTCAAAACAGATCATTACTTTGTACTGTTACTCGCTAGTGATATACAAGTTTTGTATCATATTTCTGCTGTACTTGTTAGGAGAGGAAATTCTTTGATTGTATAATGCTTGTTTGTTATATAGAATGATTAGTGCATAATGTAGAAAGGCGTAGTTCGTGTGTGTAAGAGAGGATGAGTCAGTATTGTCAGCAATATATCTTATGTGGGCACGTGGCCAAGTGGTTAAGGCATTGGACTAGCGACCTGAAGGTTGTGAGTTTGAGCCCCAGCTGAGGCAACGTGTTGTGTCCTTGAGCAAGGCACTTAATCACACATTGCTCTGCGATGACAGAGCCAAGCTGTATGGGTCCTAATGCCCTTCCCTTGGACAACATCAGTGTCGTGGAGTGGGGAGACTTGCAGCATGGGCAACTGCTGGTCTTCCATACAACCTTACCCAGGCCTGCGCCCTGGAGAGTGAAGACTTTCCAGGTGCAGATCCATGGACTCGCAAGACTAACGGATGCCTTTAATTTAAATTTAATATCTTATGGAGATTTGGCGTCCACCTGAACAAGTGAATAGTCTAATATTGAGGTTGCAGTTTCAAATACACAACAGAATGCCGGGCTGAAAAAAATATATACAACAGGAATTCTGCAGATGCTGGAAATTCAAGCAACACACATCAAAGTTACTGGTGAACGCAGCAGGCCAGGCAGCATCTCTAGGAAGAGGTGCAGTCGACGTTTCAGGCCGAGACCCTTCATCAGGACCAACTGAAGGAAGAGTGAGTAAGAGATTTGAAAGTTGGAGGGGGAGGGGGAGATCCAAAATGATAGGAGAAGACAGGAGAGGGAGGGATGGAGCCAAGAGCTGGACAGGTGATTGGCAAAAGGGATATGAAAGAATCATGGGACAGGAGGTCCGGGAAGAAAGACAAGCGGGGGGGAACCCAGAGGATGGGCAAGGGGTATATTCAGAGGGACAGAGGGAGAAAAAGGAGTGTGTGTATAAAAATAAGTAACAGATGGGGTACGAGGGGGAGGTGGGGCCTTAGCGAAAGTTAGAGTAGTCGATGTTCATGCCATCAGGTTGGAGGCTACCCAGACGGAATATAAGGTGTTGTTCCTCCAACCTGAGTGTGGCTTCATCTTTACAGTAGAGGAGGTCGTGGATAGACATGTCAGAATGGGAATGGGATGTGGAACTAAAATGTGTGGCGACTGGGAGATCCTGCTTTCTCTGGCGGACAGAGCATAGGTGTTCAGCAAAGCGGTCTCCCAGTCTGCGTCGGGTCTCGCCAATATATAAAAGGCCACATCGGGAGCACCGGACGCAGTATATCACCCCAGCCGACTCACAGGTGAAGTGTCGCCTCACCTGGAAGGACTGTTTGGGGCCCTGAATGGTGGTAAGGGAGGAAGTGTAAGGGCATGTGTAGCACTTGTTCCGCTTACACGGATAAGTGCCAGGAGGGAGATCAGTGGGGAGGGATGGGGGGGACAAATGGACAAGGGAGTCGCGTAGGGAGCGATCCCTGAGGAAAGCGGGGGGGGGAGGGGGGAGGGAAAGATGTGCTTAGTGGTGGGATCCCGTTGGAGGTGGTGGAAGTTACGGAGAATAATATGTTGGACCCGGAGGCTGGTGAGGTGGTAGGTGAGGGCCAGGGGAACCCTATTCCTAGTGGGGTGGCAGGAGGATGGAGTGAGAGCAGATGTACGTGAAATGGGGGAGATGCGTTTAAGAGCGTAGTTGATAGGTTGTGTTACTTCAAAGAGTCTAAACTTAAATGAGCCTTGGCTACCTAATCTCACTGTCTGATAGGCCTAAACAATTCAAAAGGTTCATGCCAAATGGAAATAAATGCCTAATTTCACTTCACCTACTCAGTCAGCCGCCAGCTTTAGTGTGGCGGCATTCGCACCAGACTTCGAGGCAAGTGGTCCCGGGTTCAAGTCTGCCCAGCTCCTTGCACACTCCATGCTAAGTTGAACGTTCAGCTAGCAACTCGGCGTCATTAAAAAAAAAACAGACAAATGCTAAAGAAAAGGCAATGTTGTCACCTGATGTGCTGCAAGGCGTGATGAGGAACAACAACAAAACCCACTCAGAGAAAGACTAATTAAATATTGAAATATTGATATCAAATTCTAAATTATTTGATTTAATAAATGGCTCATATTTTAAATACTTAATAAATCTGAAAGAAATAGTTTTTTACGGAGATGACAGCAGGAAAAAGCAGAAGAGGGGTAAATGGTTTTCATTTATATGAATAGATACAATATCGATTTCTAAATTTGTGGGTGGTACAAGGCAGATTTAATTGGTAAAACTATTCTTGAACTCTGACCACATAACTGGAGGATATGAATACAAACAAAAAGCCTCAAATGAGACTCAATATTTTTCATTCCTGGGAATAATGATCTGCTGAAGCATTCTCTCTGAAAAAAATAATTAATTCATTGTTGATTGAACCTTTTATTTCTAATAAGAAACTGGATGAAAAACAAGTAGAATTGAAGGTTTTGAAGAAGAATCATACTCTGATAATCAAATGCATTATGGAACATAATGTAACTCTTGTACATCAGAGAACTTGCCAATTTGGGATCGTAATTGTACTGGTACCCAGCATACATTTTACTCATAGAACCTGTCAACATCCAGTCCACACTACCTGTAGTGTCCCTTTGAAATCACTATTCAAAGAGTCTCTTCAAAGAGAACAAAGGCACACACACACCCTCCACAAAAAAGTACAGCTAAGAAATATTACTGAGTGTTTCCTCAGCAAATGCGTGATTCCTTACGTGAAATGAACATTGCACCACTCTGTAACCCCGGCGATCACTTAGCTCTTTGGATTCTGCCGCAGAATCAGCCTACAGCTGATTTCAGTGTTTTATATTTTCGTCTGCTGTTTGTAACATCCTCCAAACTGCTTCATCTACTTATACTGTTACCTTCCGAGATTAGAGTTCATGCACTCTGAGATCTCTGTTCCTCCTCTTTTATTGGTGTGCTGCCATATCTTGTGGGTGGCAAGGTGGAGATACGTCTCCACAAAAACAGGTGTTTGGGTAAGGTGTAACACCTGCTTAACCACCCCCCCACCTCCAAACAGGATCACATGGAGCCATGGGAGCAGGTTGTACGAGCAGCCAGTGAATATCTCAAATCCTGGTTATGCGACCTTTGATGCCAGGCAGACAATCTCTGAGGAGTATTGATAATAGGCCTCCTGTAAAGACACTGCCCAGGAGAAGGAAATGGCAAACCACTTCTGTAGAAAAATTTGCTGAGGACAATCATGATCATGGAGAAGACTATGATCACGGTCATCTGACATGGTACATAATGAACGAACCATACATTGCGTATTGACCTCACCTTGCTTGCCCACCTCTACTACATCATTACCTTGCATGTTTCTGGTTTAAACTCTATTTGCCATTTGTACCCACTTTATCAACCACTGACACCTTCTCGTAGCTTCAATTTTCCCTCCTGAAGTGGTGTCAGTTTCACACGGTAGCAGCGATATCACTCATTAACACCCCAGACTTCTGCCCTATGTTTTTGCAAATCTGACAATTATGGTCAGGGATAAACAAGCAATATACGCTGAAGTGTTATCTTCATTCAAATTTTTATGTATTGGTGATACTCAGCTCTTTTCCAATTATCATTGCTCAACATATGGACCACTAGAAACAATCAAGATACTTAAAAATATGCCACATATAACCTTATCATCTCTTGTGGTGTGATCAGTTACTGCCTATAATGTTAGATTACAAACACTTAACGTGTTTGTATCAAATTCATCTCTTTTAATGAAGGGATTATGTTGCTTAAAATAAGTAGGTTAACGCTTTTTGTCAAAACATTGGTGAGAGGAATTTGATATGAGGGCATTAAGTATTCATCATTCGTTGTGCCTCCATTTTGTAGGCACATAAAGGTCAAGAGCGAGGTTTATTCATCACATAATATAAATTGTCTGGAAGCGCTAGTTTCTAGCATTGGTGAGGGGCATGTGCTGTGGCACATTCAGCATTAAAACAGGAAAACTTATTATGGTGCAGTGAGAATTTGTACTCTCAAAGGCATGCTTGTTGCTGGAGAGTGTTTTTTCCCTTTGAGTTTAAGCTTGCCACACTGGTCTGTCAATGAATCCAGGGCACAACATTTATCTTAAAAGCAGCTATCTACACATTTCTGCTTGAAATGTCAACTGTGTTTTTTTTTCCGTCGAGGCTGCCTGGCCTGTTGAGTTCCTCCAGCATTTTGTGTATCTACACTCAGCGGCCACTTCTTTAGGTGCACCTGCACACCTGCTCGGTAATCTAATCAGCCAATCACGCGAGAGCAACTCAATGCATAAAAGCATGCAGACATGGTCAAGAGGTTCAGTTCTTGTTTAGACCAAAGATCGGAATGTGGAAGAAATATGATCTAAGTGACTTTGACTGTGGAATGATAGTAGGTTCCAGACAGAGTGGTTTGAGTATTGCAGAAGCTGCTGATCTCCTGGGATTTTCACATGAAACAGTTTTTTTACAATTTACAGAGAATGGTGTCAAAAACAAAACTACATCCAGTGAGTGGCAGTTCTGTGGGTGAAAATGCCTTTGTTAAAGAGACAGGTCAGATGAGAATGGCCAGACTAGTTCAAACTGACAGGAATGTGGCCGTAACTCAAAGAATCACATGATGTGCGGAAGAGCATCTCTGGATGTGCGACATGTCAAACCTCGAAGTGGATGGGCTACAGCAGCAGAAGACCACTAATGTACACTCAGTGGCCACATTATTAGGCACAAGAGGTGGAAGAATAGTTGTGATAAGAATTTTTTCACCTTCAATTTAATCACCCCCACCAATGGAGCCTTGGCTTTCAATTGCCAAGGCCTTAGGTTCTGGAATTAGAAACATAGAACTTAGAAAATCTACAGCACATTACAGGCCCTTTGGCCCACAATGTTGTGCCGACCATGTAACCTACTCTAGAAGCTGTCTAGCATTTCTCAGACTAAAATAACCAGGGAAATTTTCTAAGCTCCATGTACCTATCTAAGGGTCTCTTAAAAGACCCTATTGTATCCGGCTCTACCACCTTCGCTGGCAGTGCACTCTATGTAGCCACCACCCTCTGTGTGAAAAACTTACTGCTGACATCCCCCTCATACCTGCTTCCAAGCATCTTAAAACTATGCCCCCTGGTGTTAACCATTTCAGCCTTGAGAAAAAGCCTCTGGTTATCCACATGATCAATGCCTCTCATCATCTTATACACCTCTATCAGTTCACCTTTCATCCTCTGTCGCTCCAAGGAGAAAGGCCAAGTTCACTCAACCTATCCTCATAAGGCATGCTCTCCAATCCACACAACATCCTTGTAAATCTCCTCTACACTCTCTCTATAGCATCCGCATCCTTTCTGTAGTGATGTGACCAGAACTGAACACAGTACTGTTACATACCTCATGGGTATCTTGTGACCATGATGTAATTGAGTATCTTATGAGCATGATGTAAAGGTCTTGCAGAGGTCATATGATGTAATTTTCCTGCCAGTGAGGTCACATGATGACCTGTTCTCAACAGGTATATAAAAGGGACCCCTGGTGTGACACCGTTAGTTTTAACTTTAGTTTGCTATTTAATTCGTTAGTTATTCCCCGTATTGCTGCGTATTCATCTTATGATGCAGTTTTGTTTTAAAGTGGAGTTCTATTTGCTACTGTAAGTAGTATTGGAGAGTGAAGGCCTTACCAAAGTATAGGAATTCACCGAGTCGAGTAAGCTGATATCGTTTGGTGGTTTTGGAGAGGATCAACCTTTATTGAATCTTCGTTCAAGAAACAGTGACCTGCATGAGATAACCTCTGCTAAAGTAGGAAAGGTTGTGCCGTGTCTATTCTCCAGAGGAAAAGGTCAGTTCATTTAAACAGTTTTATTTCCGTCGTCATGAATCCTATGGGCAAGGCAGACTCCGGCTGGGATCAGCAGTAATATCACGTCTTCAAGGAATTCTTTACTTCAGGAAAGTCTCTCCTATTTGACTTTCGAATTCACTGTTCTAAGAACTGTGTTCGAATTTACCAATTTAAGAACTGTTTTTGCATTTACCTTTTTAAGAACTGTTCCAGAGTTGCCGTATAGCAGTTAACTTCCAGTTAAGTTAGTCGTTTAAATAAATTTTGCTATTTTTGAGTAGAGTTTAATAAATGTTTGTTTGTTTTTATAAGACCTGACTCAATTCTATATTCATTGTTGCCGGTCATGTGACAGTACTCTAAGTGGGGTCTAAGATCTTATATAGCTGTAACATTACCTCACAACTCTTGAACTCAATCCCACGGTTAATGGAGGCCAACACACCATATACCTTCTTAACAATACTGTCATCCGGGGCCCCAAGATCTCGCTGATCCTCCACACTACCAAGATTCTAACCATTCTATACTTAAATTTAACTAACTCTCTTCCCTCTTAAAAACCACCAATTTTTTCCCCTCATAGACCCTCATGAACTCTATGCCCATTTGAATTTGGTACCTTTCTTGCAAAGTATCTCCAGATAATTTGCTGTATTGAAGCCACTATATAAATGGAAGTTTTCTGTTATTTTCTGCCACAAGGTACTACTGTAAGCTATCATTTCCAGACAATACTTGATATTAAGCAATGGTATTATCCTTAATCTAGCTGAGCTGCCAATTATACTGAAGAGTTGGAAATTTTTCGATGAAGGCATCTACTAAATGCATAGAAAACAACTCAGGAGATGTACTTCACTGCTGAAATTCATTTCCATTGGTTTCCATAGAATCAAATTTTAGAAGCAAGTTTTAAAGCACAGTTGCCTCTGTCCATGCAAATAGAGCTCTACAAAATGTGGATAAATTTCTCCCAAGTTGACACTGGCTTAAAGTTTCAACAGTCTGCAAGAAACACAAATTCTAACTAAGACTTACTCATGAGAAAGCCCTTTATTTGGTATGGGGCAGCAGTAAAAGAGGTCCAGTATGTGGTTTGTCATGAGGGTCATGGATCTGAAGGGCAATTGGCAGCTGCTGTTGGCTTGGGTTCAAGGGGTAGGGGTGGGGAGAAAAGGAGGTGGTGAAAGTGAACTGGAATCACTGGGTTAAATTGGGGGAAGGGGATGAGGATTTTTAGTAAGACCATGTTAAGACAGCATATTAATTGTATATGACTAGGAGATGGAATGCCAGATCAGATTAGGAAGGAGGTTGAAAATATTTGATCAAGGGGAGGATGCAGGCATAAGGAATAGGGCAGAGAGCAGAGGATTTGAAGGAAAAACATTCAGAAAGATTTGGGGGGTCTACTTGAGGTTGGTGTTCAGTGGTATACTGGGAGCTGCCAAGGAAGATCCCAATTAAGTCACTCAGAAGCGGGGTTCACTAAAAACCCACTTAAACAAGAGTGTCTTACTCATGAAACATGTCCAAAGTGGTATTGTATGTCATTGGTTCCCAATAGATATCCATAGAACTGTGTGTTACCCATCAGGAACATATTGGGCGCCAGAAGGAAAACTTCCATTAGCAGAAATTAGGAACACACCAAGTGGATTATGAAATTATCATGATCTGTATGGAGGTCCCTAATTCTCATTTCTTTTCTTTAAAATATAGAAAATGATACGCATGGCTGTCAAGAATATGGCATAAGGCTATCCTGTTTTTTGGCATACATGTCAATCTATTTGCTGATGGAAGGTCTCTGACCTTAAATATTAAATCTATTTCTCTCTCCTCTGAAGTGACTTGACCTGTAGCGTACTTCGCAATGATTTCCATTTGCATTTTATTCCAACCACAATTTGCAAGTCAAAAAATGAAAATAATGTAAAACAAACTGGCAGATACTGGAAATCTGAAACAAAAGGGATTAAAAGTAACATTAGCAAATTTGCCACACAAAGATGGGTGGCAGTATGAAATATGAGGAGGATGTTATGAGAATGCAGGGTGACTTGGACAGGTTGGGTAAGTGGGCAGATGCAGCTTAATGTGGATAAATGTGAGGTTATCCACTTTGGTGGCAAGAACAGGAAGGCGGATTACTATCTGAATGGTGTCAAGTTAGGAAAAGGGGAAGTACAATGAGATCTAGGTGTCCTTGTTCATCAGTCACTGAAAGTAAGCATGCAGGTACAGCAGGCAGTGAAGAAAGCTAATGGCATGTTGGCCTTCATAACAAGGGGAGTTGAGTACAGGAGCAAAGAGGTCCTTCTGCAGTTGTACAGGGCCCTGGTGAGACCACACCTGGAGTATTGTGTACAGTTTCAGTCTCCAAATTTGAGGAAGGACATTCTAGCTATTGAGGGAGTGCAGTGTAGGTTCACGAGGTTAATTCCCGGGATGGTGGGACTGCCATATGTTGAAAGATTGGAGTGACTGGGCTTGTATACACTGGAAGTTAGAAGGGTGAGAGGGGATCTGATTGAAACATATAAGACTATTAAGGGATTGAACACGCTAGAGGCAGAAAACATGTTCCCGATGTTGGGGGAATCCAGAACCAAAGGCCACAGTTTAAGAATAAGGGGTAGATAATTTAGAACAGAGTTCAGAAAAAACTTTTTCACACAGAGGGTTGTGGTTCTGTGGAATGCCTCAGAAGGCAGTCGAGGGCAATTCTCTGGATTCTTTCAAAAAAGAGATAGAGCTCTTAAAGATAGCGGAGTGAAGGAATATGGGGAGAAGGCAGGAAAAGGGTACTGATTGTGGATGATCAGCCATGATCACAGTGAATGGCAGTGCTGGCTCAAAGGGCTGAATGACCTACTCCTGCACCTATTGTGTATTGTCTATTAAAAGCCGATGCTGGATCAGGCAGCACCTGTGGAAAGAGAAACAGAGCTAAGGCGGCCCAGGGCAAATTGTCAGAACGATCTGGTAAAGAGCTTCCCATCTGAGATGATAACTAGGCTTTTCTTTCCACAAGTGCTGCCTGACCACTGAAGTAATCAGAACATTCCCTGCTTTGCATGACATATTGAACCAGAGAGAGAGGGTAAGCAGGTAATTTACCAGATTTAGTAACTTTATAATGGAAAGGTAAACAGCACAGAAGTGGACTACAGCATTTCTGGGCTGCATGTCCCATAAGAGCAGGGTGCATTATTGTGGAAGGCCGAGAGAGAGTGCATGTGGAGAGGATGTTTCCTTTACTGAGCGAGCTTAGGACTAGAAGACACAGTCTCAGAATACAAAGGCAATGAGGGTAAAGGTTCATAATTAGTAAGGGTGTCAAAGGTTATGGGGAGAAGGTAGGAGAGTGGGGTTGTGAGCGATAATAAAGCAGACATGATGAAATGGCAGAGCAGATTTCATGGACAGAATGGCCTAAATCTGCTCTTACGCCTTGTAGACTTCTGGTCATAGATGTAGGGTTTCTCCAGCCACTGGGTGCCAATCTCATACCTCTAATCATCAAGAAATGCCTCTCAATGAATTATTGTTCAAAGTTCAAAGTAAATATATTATCAAATATGTATTTGTCACCATATACAACCCTGAGATTCATTCTCTTGTGGGCAATCACAGTAAATACAAGAAACAGATTAGGATCAATGAAAGACTGCCCCATTAAGATGGACAACAATTAATGTGCAAAAGACAACAAATTGTGCAAATACAAAACAAGAAAAAACACAAAATAATAACAATAAATAACTAAGCAATAAATATTGAGAAAATGAGTTGTAGAGTCCTTGAAATTGAGACCATAGGTTGCAGGAGCAGTTCAGTGATAAGGCAAGTGAAGTTGGCTGAAGCTATATTCAATGGTTCAAGGCCTTAATGGTTGAGAGGTAATAAATGTTCCTGAACCTGGTGGTGTGGGTCCTGAGGCTTTTGTACCCTCTCCCTGATGGCAGCAGCAAGAATAGAGCACAACCAGCATGGTGGGGGTCCTTGATGACTGATGCTGCTTTCCTGCAACAACACTCCGTGTAGATGTGCTCAATGGTGCGGAAGGCTTTACTCATGATGGACGGGGCTGTATCCACTGCTTTTTGTAGGTTTTTCCACTCTTGGACATTATTGTTGTTTTCATACCAGGCTGTGATGCAACCAGTCAATATACTCTCCACTGCACATTTTACAAGGTTGTCGAAGTTTTAGATGACCTGTTGAATCTTTGCAAACTTCACAGGAAGTAAATACGCTGCGATGCTTACTTCATAATGGCACTTACATGCTGGACCCCGGACAGATCCTCTGAAAAGATAACACTAAGGAATATAACGTTTCTGACCCTCTCCACCTCTGATCCCCAATGAGGACTGGCTCATGGACCGCCTGTTTCCTTCTCCTGAAGTCAATAATCAACTGCTTGGTCTTGCTGACATTAAGTGAGAGGTTGCTGTTGTGTTACCATTCAGCCAGATTTTCAACCTGTCTCTATATGCTGATCTGTCATCACCTTTGATATAGTCAATGACAGCAGACTTAAGTATGGCATTGAAGCTGTGCTTAGCCTCACAATTGTAAGTATAAAGCGAGTAGAGCTGGGGTCTAAGCACACACCTGTGCTGATGGAGATTGTGGAGGAGATATTGTTGCCAATCCAAACTGACTGGAGTCTGCAAGGAAGGAAATCGAGGATCTAGTAGCACAAGGATGTGTCGAGGCCTATGTTCTGAAACTTATTGATTAGTTTTGAGAGGATGATAGTATTGAATGCTGAGTTGTAGTCAATAAAGAGTATGCTGTTGCATGCATCTTCACTGTTCAGATGTTCTAGGAGTGGAGGTAAGAACCAGTGAAATGGCATCTGCTTTGTGATGGTAGGCACATTGGAGCAGATTCAAGATGCATCTCAGAATATGTTTCATTACCAACCTTTCAAAACACTTCATCACTGTGGATGTAAATGCTACTGAACGATAGTCATTGAGGCAGATTACCAGCATAACAGAAATCTGCTTGAAGCAGGTGGATACCTCAGACTGCTGAAGTGAGAGGTTAAAGATATCAGTGAAAATTCCAGCCAGTTGACCAGAACAGGTCTTTAGCAGTTGGCCAGGTACCCTTTTTGGGTTGGATACTTTCCATGAGTTCATCCTCCTGAAGAATGTTCTCACATCAGCCTCAGAGACAGAAGTCACAGGGTCATCGGGGGCTGTGGGAGCTCATGAAGTTGCTTCCATGTTTTGATGGTCAAAGTGAACATAAAAGACCTTGAACTCATCTGGGAGCAAAACCTTCTTGGCACTTGTGTCACTTGGTTTCTCTTTGTAGGAGTGATAGCATTCAAGCTCCATTAGAGTTCCAATTAAGTAATTTTTAACACTTAACACTATTTTCCTCATTAAGTATATTTTAATCCTTTGACTGGCAGGAGCTTTTGCAGTACCTGGTGATGGAGCAGGGACTGGGGACGATCTGAAACATGAATGATGTCATGAAAAGACAAGTGATTCTGTTGGCACAGGAAAGAAGCATGGATGGTAGATTGCCTCCCAGGTGCCAGGGTCCGAGATGTTACTAACTGTGTTCATGATATCCTGAAGTGGAAAGAAGAACAGCCAGAAGTTGTTGTACATATTGGTACCAACGACATAGGCAGGAAAAGGAGGAGGTCCTGAAAGCAGACTACAGGGAGTTAGGAAGGAAGTTGAGAAGCAGGACTACAAAGCAGGATCTTGGGATTACTGCCTGTGCCATGTGACAGTGAGTATAGGAATAGAGTGAGGTGGGGGATAAATGCATGGCTGAGGGATTGGAGCAGGGTCAGGTATTCAGATTTCTGGATCATTGGGACCTCTTTTGGGGCAGGAGTGACCTGTACAAAAAGGACAGGTTGCACTTGAATCCCAGCGGGACCAACATCCTGGCAGGGAGGTTTATCAAGGCTATTGAGAGGAGTTTAAACTAGGATTGTTGGGGGGTGGGAACCAAACTGAAGAGACAGAGGAAGAGGTGGTTGGCTCACAAATAGAGAAAGCTTGGAGACAGTGCGAGAGGGAGGATAGGCAGTTGATAGAGAAGGGACGCGGTCAGACCAATGGTTTGAGATGTGTCTATTTTAATGCAAGGAGTATTATAAACAAAGCGGATGTGCTTAGAGTGTGGATCAGTACTTGGATCTATGATGTTGTGGCCATTACAGAGACTTGGATAGCTCAGGGGCAGGAATGGTTACTTTGAGTGCCAGGCTTTCGATGTCTCAGAAAGAACAGGGAGGGAGGCAAAAGATGTGGGAACATGGCACTGTTGATCAGAGATAGTCACGGCTGCAGAAAAGGAGGAAGGCATGGAGGGATTGTCTACGGAGTGTCTGTGGGTGGAAGTTAGGAACAGGAAGGGGTCAATAACTCTACTGGGTGTTTTTTATAGACCACCCAATAGTAACAGGGGTATCGATGAGTAGATAGGGAGACAGATTCTGGAAAGGTGTAATAATAACAGGGTTGATGTTGTGGGAGATTTTAATTTCCCAAATATTGAATGGCATGTCCCTAGAGTGAGAGGTTTAGATGGGGTAGAGTTTATTAGGTGTGTTCAAGAAGGTTTCTTGACACAATATGTAGATAAGTCTACAAGAGGAGAGGCTGTACTTGATCTGGTATTGGGAAATGAACCTGGTGATCTCTCAGTGGGAGAGCATTTTGGAGATAGTGATCACAATTCTATCTCCTTTACCATAGCATTGGAGAAGGATAGGAACAGACAAGTTAGGAAAGTGTTTAATTGGAATAAGAGGAAATATGAGGCTAGCAGGCAAGAATTTAGAAGCATAAATTGGGAACAGATGTTCTCAGGGAAATGTACGGAAGAAATGTGGCAAATGTTCAGGGGATATTTGCATGGAGTTCTGCATAGGTACATTCCAAGGAGACAAGGAAAGGATGGTAGGGTACAGGAACCGTGGTGTGCAAAGGCTGTTGAAAATATAGTCAAGAAGAAAATAAGAACTTACGTAAGGTTAAAAAACTAGGTATTGATAGAGATCTAGAAGATTATAAGGCTAGCAGGAAGGAGCTTAAGAAAAAAATTAGGACAGCCAGAAGGGGCCATGAGAAGCCCTTGGTGGACAGGAATGAGGAAAATCCCAAAGCATTCTACAAGTATATGAAGAGCAAGAGAATAAGACGTGAGAGAATAGGACCAATCAAGTGTGACAGTGGTAAAGTGTGTATGGAACCGGAGGAAATAGCAGAGGTACTTAATGAGTACTTCAGAATTCACTACGGGAAAGGATCTTGGCAAATGTAGGGATGACTTTCAGCAGACTGAAAAGCTTGAGCATGTAGATATTAAGAAAGAAGATGTGCTGGAGCTTTTGGAAAGCATCAAGTTGGATAAGTCACCGGGACCAGACGAGATGTGCCCCAGGCTGCTGTGGGAGGCGAGGGAGGAGATTGCTAAGCCTCTGGCAATGATCTTTGTATCATCAATGGGGACGGGAGAGGTTCCAGAGAATTGGAGGGTTGAGGAAGTTGTTCCATTATTCAAGAAAGGCAGCAGAGATAGCCCAGGAAATTATAGACCAGTGAGTCTTACTTCAGTGGTTGGTAAGTTGACAGAGAAGATCCTGAGAGGTAGGATTTATGAACATTTGGAGAGGCATAATATGATTAGGAATAGTCAGTATGGCTTTGTGAAAGGCAGGTCGTGCCTTATGAGCCTGATGGTATTTTTTGAAGATGTGACTAAACACAGCAGTAGATGTAGTGTATATGGATTTCAGCAAGACATTTGACAAGGTACCCCATGCAAGGCTTATTGAGACAGTAAGGAAGCATGGGATCCAAGGGGACATTGCTTTGTGGATCCAGACTGGCTTGCCCACAGAAGGCAGAGAGTGGTTGTAGACAGGTCATATTCTACGTGGAGGTCGGCTACCAGTGGTGTGCCTCAGGGATCTGCTCTGGGACCCCTGCTCTTCGTGATTTTTATAAAAGTGGATGTGGAGGGATGGGTTAGTAAATTTGCTGATGACAGAAAGATTGGAGGTGTTGTGGATAGTGTGGAGGGCTGTCAGAGGTTACAGCGGGGCATTGATAGCATGCAAAACTGGGCTGAGAAGTGGTAGATAGAATTCAACCCAGATAAGTGTGAGGTGGTTCATTTTGGTAGGTCAAATATGACAGCAGAATATAGTATTAATGGTAAGACTCTTGGCAGTGTGGAGGATCAGGGGGATCTTGGGGTCCGAGTCCACAGTACACTCAAAGCTGCTGCGCAGGTTGACTCTGTGGACAAGATAGCATACGGTGCACTGGCCTTCATCAATCGTGGGACTGAGTTTAGGAGCCGAGAGGTAATGTTACAGCTATATAGGACCCTGGTCAGACCCCACTTGGAGTACTGTGCTCAGTTCTGGTCGCCTCACTACAGGAAGAATGTGGAAACCATAAAAAGGGTGCAGATGAGATTTACAAAGATGTTGCCTGGATTGGGGAGCATGCCTTATGAGAACAGGTTGAGTGAACTTGGCCTTTTTTCCTTGGAGCAACGGAGGATGAGAGGTGACCTGATAGAAGTGTATAAGATGATGAGAGGTATTGATTGTGTGGATAGTCAAAGGCTTTTCCCCAGGGTTGAAATGGCTAGCACGAGAGGGCACAATTTTAAGGTGCTTGGAAGTAGGTATAGAGGAGATGCCAGGGGTACGTTTTTTACGCAGAAGAAGTGAGTGTGTGGAATGGGCTGCCAGCGACGGTGGTGGAGGCAGATATGATAGGGTCTTTTAAGAGACTCCTGGACAGGTGCGTGGAGCTCAGAAAAATAGAGGGCTCTGGGTATTCCTAGGTAATTTCTAAGGTAAGGACAAGTTCAGCACAGCCTTGTGGGCCAAAGGGCCTGTATTGTGCTGTAGCTTTTCTATGTTTTTATGTTTCTAAAATAATGGTCTCCACCTCAATCCACTCCCATTTCAATGTTGAAGTAAAAAGCTTCATTAATTGAGGCAGACAGAAGCTTTGTCCATCAATAACAAAGGGCCTTAACCAATTTAACCCTGGCCCTTCTGCCAATGACAATAAAATTAATTATTGATGTATTCATTTTATCTCCCTATGATACAAGAAACCAAAAGTATTACAACTCCCGCTGGAAAAGCTTTTGATCATCTTTATAATTAAAAACATAATATTCAAAGCATTTGTTTAGCATTATTGAAAAGATAAATTGAGAAACTGTATGTTGGGCTTTCCTTGACGATTTACTTAAATCACATTGCTCACTTCTGAATTGTAGTTTTAAAATGTTCTCTTCTTTTTTATTCTGTAATCTTTTTTATTCTTTTATTCAGGCTTAATCTATAACCTTGAACCATTTATTCAATTCTGGGCTGCACTAAAATTGTTTTATTTGTGTTACAGGGAAGCTGAGTGGCCGTGAATAACACACGAGCGATGGGGAGGTGAGGACTAAACATACTGTTTATTTTATTTGTAGCTCATCTATCCAGAATGCCCTTTCACATTACGTTCAGTACATAACACACAGGGAAGCTCAACAGTAACCAGTAAGCTTCCACTGCACACACTAGCTGCTGAACTATTAACATTCAATCGAGTAATCACCAAAATTTAACCAACAACATTTTTTTTTCTAAACTAGGGAAAGAAGGTAAACTGCTTCTATTCCCAGTCATAACCCCAGGGATTATTCTGCCACATGTGTTGAGGGTTAATCACTAAGTGAGAGATTCTGTTTGTCTGGGAGCGACCTGTTCCTGTGAGGGTATTGACAACTAGGGGTGACGCAAGGTCATTTTATCTCTTGGTGGTGTACAGTACATATAGATCTTGGCTTGAGTATTGCACGTATAGATTTTGAACTTGGGGGCACCACAGAAAGCAAGACAAATGGGCTTGCTGATTAAGGAGTGGCGTATGATGACTCTGACTGCCAGGCAGGTCACCTAAAATATCTGGGGACGGAGGCCACGATACAGGGGGTCGTAGAATTTCAGGGGGTTTTGATTGCAAAGGCAAGATTCCACTTGCCTTGATACTGTAATCTAGCTTATTGAAAGCAGTCACATCTATGCATTTATATAGGACCAGATGATGCAGTTAGAGTCTGTTCCAGACTTTCCACCATGATGACAGTGAGATGACAAACTTCCTCTCAAATTTCACTTTTGGACCTTTCAGACCTGCTTCTAATTCTTTCACAGACAAACCACTCCAGTCTGCACTCTTCTTTAATTTCTCCTTGTTGGCAGTGAGACTGGACAGCAGTGGTTTCACATCCATATTTGCTTTTCACTGTATTTCTAAAATATCAACTGTTTTATTAAACAACACACATCAAAGTTGCTGGTGAACGCAGCAGGCCAGGCAGCATCTCTAGGAAGAGGTGCAGTCGACGTTTCAGGCCGAGACCCTTCGTCAGGACTATTGCCTCCTTGTGATGGATTAGGGGCAAAGTAGTTTCCAAGCTGTGAGAGAGGAGTTGGGATCCTGTGTTCCAGACCAGCAAGTCGCTCAAGTTCTTCGTGTAGGGTAGTGGAGCGACCACCTGGTCTACTTAAGGTACTTGGAAACCATTGACTAAACTGGCTGAATGGCATTGATCCTTCAACAGGCATGGCTTCAATCATTAATGCGAGTCCTGGTACGCTTTTCTCCATGTTGAAGACCTCATTGGATTTAAAGTCCCACAGTGAGTGTTCAGGCTGGACTGCTTCTTGGGGAGCTTCAGATTTTGATGCAGAAACAGTAGGTATCTCCGCTTGGGGTAGCACTTTGCATTCTACATTTTATTTGCCCATTTTGGATCCTCAAATAGCACCCAATCATCAAAGCCTGTCAGCTCGATTGTTTTTGATTGACTAGTGCAGCCATTCTGGTTCCCCTTCAGTACAGTAATCACATCGCCTCGTCTCACCAAAAATGCACTAGCCATCATCAAACTCTCTCCTAAAGCACTTTTCCTTGTAGTCTCATTCCCTTCCTTTTCTCTCTCCCACAAGTCTTTGTCTTTGCCATTTCCAATCAAATGTTATTATGCACCCACTTCCAATTCTCTGCTGGCAGACAACCCATGAATATTTTTATTCTCTTTATTTTCCAATGAGCTTCCAGATCATTGACAACTGGAAATATTGGTCACATGACGGCCACCACCAAAGCTAGTGTGCTGAGGACTAAGTACAACATCAAGAACTTCTTTTGTTTTCTCTCTCGTGGATCTGCAATTCTTCACTTGAGAACTGCTCTCTCCAAATCTGAAGCATAGTTTTTCCTAGTTCCATCCAGTGGCAAACTCCTGCCAGAACTACAATACAAGGATGCGTGCCACCTTTCAGAGTCCCAGATACCTTCATTGTCAGAGTATTCAAAAATACATGCTGGTCTCTGCTTTTCATAGCTGCTTTGATTTCTAGCAGCTTTTCCTTCAAATATCTATATGGTTTCTTCATGCCACACATTTTATTGTATCATTTAATTGAAAATTTTCTTAAGTACATTCTTTTTTATTCATGCCACCACAGAAGCTCAGCAGCCATCTTCACCACTCCACTAAGTACCCAAGCTTAACAGCCTACCTAACAGTGATTCCTTTGATATCACCCAGTTCTCTGTTGAATACTTGTGCATGTTTCTTCAATACCTCTTGTAGACCACTGCTCCCACCAATCAAATGCACTTCATGCCAGTCGTGCTTGAGCTGCTCTAAACATGAGCAGCCCAGAAGTGCTGGAGAATTACTTTTAACAAAGTACACTGGAAGTTTCTTTCTGTGTTCATTAAACTCCACTGTAAAATGTACTACTCTCCTCACTGGAACAACCTCGCCAGCGTAAAGGCTGATCTATACTTGTGCGTCAAGTGTATGCTGCAGGTATGGCGTACCCTATGCCATAGGGTGACGTGCACCTTCCCAAAAATGTAACTCACGCGTCTTGGCGATGCAGACCGCAACAACTGTGATTGGTCCGCTTGGTAACATCACATTTCCTCCTACACATTTCTGGTTGCTTTTCTCCTCCATGTCTGTACACTGATGTTGGAGACGATGAACCAAATTGTCAAATCTACCTGCCGACATCCGAAAATATTTGAAATGTCTCGTCCATGTCTCTCACGAAGAAACTCAACACAGTGGCATAGAAACCCCTCTGTCAACTAACGTTTTTGGTGGTGAATTGCAGAGTGATACGGACACAAATACGCATGCTCGCTAAGGCGTAGGGCTATGCAAAAGTATAAATCAGGCCTACGGCGTAGCCTGTATGCACAAGTATAAGTCAGCCTTTAGTCTTTAAAGTCAACCTTGCTGCTTTTGAGATGAGATGCTACAATTTCTCTTTGTAAGCTGTCTCTGACACCAGCGATACTGCAGCACCCATGTCCAGCTGCAACCTCTCTGTGGCCCCATCCAACCATGCGGTCACCCAATAGTCATCTCTGAGTCCTGACAGGGATAAACTATGCAAAGCTTCTTCAACCACAGAGCAAGAATCATCCAGTCTGTTCTCAGTATGTTTCATCTTGTTCACATGTTTCTTATACTTTTTTCAAAAGATTTTGGTTGACACATTCTTTTCATTTTTACAGGCACTTTCAATATGTCCCTTTTTGCCATAGTTTCAGTAATCTAAATCCTTATACTACCATCCTATTGCTGAATAACCAGTTTTGCCAGGGCGATAACATTGAATGCCAATAGGTATCTTATTCTTAAAGTCAGTAGAAACTTTATGAACTTGGAAAGATGCGCTTAATAGCTCTGTTTCTTTAGCTGCCATCTCCAAAGATGTACTAATCTCCATCACCTGCTGTAAGGTTAATCTGTCTTCTGTAAGCAAATGCTTCTGAATTGCCTCATTACGCAGACCACGTATAAGTCTATCATGTAACATGTCATTCGGCAACTGCCCAAAATCACAACGTTCAGACAATTGCTTCAGCACTGCCACAGACTGCGAAATAGACTCGACTTCCTCTTGATTCCTTTTATGAAAGGTAAACCTTTATGGAATAATCAAGGGTTTAGATGAATAGTGGTCCTTTAAGGCTTTAACTACTGCATAAGGCTTATCACCAGGCTTAGCAGGTTGCATTAGACTCTGTAATAAATTAAATGTTTTTGCACCCATAACAGAAAAAAATTGGAACATGAATATCATCTGAAATTTGATTTTCTGGTGCAAAATATTGGAATCTTTCAGCATATGAGTTCTATTGTTGTGTTGTTTCATCATACAGCCCAATACTTCCAACCATTGTCACCATTTTCAAACACAGTCACATTCTAGAAAAGGTAATTCGTCTTATCCATCTCTCTCTCCCTCCCTCTCCTCCCTCCCCCTCTCCCCCTTCTCCCCCGCCTCCCCCTCTCCCCTTCTCCCCCTCCTCCCCCTCTCCCCTTCTCCCCCTCCTCCCCCTCTCCTCTTCTCCCCCTCTCCCCCTCCTCCTTCCTCCCTTCCCCTCTCTTGTCTGTTTCATTTTACCGTCCCATTCTTATTCTTTCCCCTTGGATTCTTCATTCACCATGCTTCCTGCGGCCATTTTTTTTTGTGGTGTCCAGCATCTTCTTTTCGCTCACATGCCAGCATTGGATATGGACTTTTCTTGCTGAAGGGAACAAAACAATTACTATTGCGTGAGGACCTGGTACCTCATTGGCAGTCGTTATGTTTGAGGTACAGGGGAGCCAGGTGGCTGTGAATGACACACACGAGAGACGGAGAGGTGAGGAATAAATGAGCTGCTGTTTATTTTACTTGTAAGTCATTTACCCAGAATGCCCTCCCACATTATGTTCAGTATGTTACCCGCAGGGAAGCTCAACAGCAAACCCGTAAGGGTCAAAGTATACAAGAGCACATAACAAAAATCCTTTTGACTGTGAAGAGAATATGACCAGGTAATCTAGTATTCTCTTTTCTAGCACAAATGGAATCACAATCCTTCTGCTCAGATACATTATCTGATGCACTAGATGTAAAATATGGATACGCTCTGACTTAAGCCAGAATTTCGAAAGGCTTAACTCTGCACAGATTAAATTTAAAGAAATTTAACATAATCTTTAAAATATAAAACAACACACTCAAAATGCTGGAGGAACTCAGCAGGTCAGGCAGCACCTATGGAAATTAAAAATGCAGTCAATATTTTGGGCTAAGACTCTTCTGGATTGTAAAAGAAGGGGGAAGATGCCAGAATATAAAGCAACATTGACAAAATTGTGAAGGAATTCAGCAAGTCAGGCAGCATCTCTGGAAATGAATCAGTTGATATTTTAGGCTGAGACCGAAGGTGATGGGGGAGGGGTAGGAGGCTAGTTAGAAAATGTTAGGTGAAGCCAGGTGGGTGGGAAAGGTGAAGGGCTGGAAAAGGAGGAATCTGATAGGAGTGGAGAGAGGACCATGGAAGAAAGGAAAGAAGGAGGGGCACTAGGGTGAGGCGACATGCAGGTGAGGAAAAGAGGGGAGATGCCAGAGTGGGGAACAGAAAAAAGAGGGAAATGAGGTGGGGGGAGTGGAGAAAAAAAAGTGCTGAAAGGAGAAATCGATGTTCATGCTATCAGGTTGGAGGCTACCTGGACGGAATATAAGGTATTGATCCACCACCTTGAGAGTGGTCTCATTGTGGCAAACAGGAGGCTATAGACCGACATGTCAGAATGGGAATGGGGATAGGGATTAAAATGGATGGCCACCGGGAAATTGACAAAATATATATTGCTCTTCAATTACATAAATGTAAAATGTTGCATGTGCTGACAAACTAAAATAAAAAAGGATGCTGCAGGAGCAAACAGTTCAGGCAATATTGATGAAGAGACAAATAGTTAACAATTCAAGTTAGCAAATTTTTGTTCAATTCTTTACTTTTATTTTGGTGTCCATTTATTGGCAGTTGCATGGCTAGTCATGCTGTAATTCAGTCTGATGACTTGCATCAAGAACCTATCAATCTCTGCCTTAAATACATCCAATAACTTGGCCT
The DNA here is from genome assembly GCF_030028105.1 of Mobula birostris. Lineage (NCBI taxonomy): Eukaryota > Metazoa > Chordata > Chondrichthyes > Myliobatiformes > Myliobatidae > Mobula > Mobula birostris. The sequence continues at coordinate 23,770,872 of NC_092388.1, forward strand.
CCACAACCCTCTATGGCAACACATTCACCACTCCTGGCTGATGAAATTCCTTCTCATTTTAGTTCTAAAGGGATGTCCCTTTATTCTGAGACTCTGCCCTCGGATCACAGACTTGCTCACTAATGGAAATATTCTCTCTACATCAACTCTGTGTAGGCCTTCAGTATTTGATAGGCTTTAACGAGATTCACCTTTTTCCTTCTGAATCCATCAGAAACTGGCCCAGGGATATCAAACACTCCTCATACCTTAAACCTCTTATTCCCAGGATCACTCTTGTGAATCTCCACTGGGCTCTCTGTACAGCCAGTAAAACTTTCCTTAGATACTGGGCCCAAGATTGCTTACAATATTCCAAATGCAGTCTGATAAATACCTTATAAGGCAGCAGTGATATATATTCTAATCCTCCTAAAATGACTGCTAACATTACATTGTTCTTCCTTTTGTCTGATTCAACCTGCAAGCTAATCTGAAGGGAACACTGAACTAGGATTGGAAGTCCCTTTGCATCTCCAATTTCTGAATTGTCACCCCATTTAGAAAACAGTCTATACTTTTATTCTTCCTACCAAGGTGCAAACTCCACGCTTCTCTACCCTGTATTCCATCTGCCACTTCCTTACCCACTCTCCCAACAGGGTTCAAGTCCTTTTGCATATTCCCTGTCTCCAAGATTCTATCTCCATTTTATCTGCTGGCTGAACAATTCACTGGTGAGAGCCTAGCCACATAGCAAAGTGCTCAATGGCCTCACTTGAGCAGACAATCTTAATCTATTGGGATAGGAAGATAGAACATCATGATAATGGAATGGTGAAACCAGAAGTTTTTCCTTGCTAGGAATATAACAAAATCAACCTAATCCACGCACTCTGAACTTAGTACGAATGTACTCCATTAATTTACAATCTAGAGTGAAAATGTTGACATATTTGTTGGAAATTCAGTAGTTGGAATTTAAAAACTAGAGCCAACACTTAACAACCTGCTTTTTCAAAATTATAAAATAAATTTACGATGAAAGAGAGAAAGGAAAAGAAAGATATGTTGATAGGAAGAGAGATGGAGAGTAAATAAACCGGTTGGGCCAAGCATTTATTTCAGTGCTATAAAATATTGTAATACATTATGGCTGTCTCAAGACATAGTCTAAACACATATCCTAAATATTGTAATACATTATGGTTGTCTCAAAACATATTTTAAACACATATCCCTTCCACTGTGTAGACAACTTTCCTGTTCACTACAGAATCCCTTGTGCTCCAAATATTAATGCACTCTAACGCAGGATTAATAAAGGTATATATTACAACATCAAAATTTGGAACTGGACTTTGAGATAATTAAACAGCCAAATCATAAAATGTATTTTTTAGTTTTTAAATCTAACTGCTGAAACAAAAATGTTAATATCAGGATATATATATATATCACAGAATTGAATTGTTTCTTATAAAATAAATATGGGCTTGTATTTATTTTCATCCTTTCACAGCCTCTGCATGTACCAAACCATTTTATATACAAATTACTAATATGCAATCACCACTATCTTACAAGAAATAAAACAGCCATTTTACTCACAGCAAGTCCTTGAAAATAACAACATGATGAGATGGTATGTTCTAAGTGATTTTGATTGAGTGAAAAAAATATCAGAATACTGTGGATAACACCAGCATGCTTCTTTGAAATAGTACTACAGGAGAAAGCAGGGCAATGTTCCCTTCATTTGGATTAAGTCAGTAAACCACGGGAACTGGGTCCTGATATAGAATTTAAATAGCTTACGTTATACAGATTCCACAAACAGATCTCTAATTTGCTCCTTGATTTATTTTTTTCTTGAACTGACTTTTACTTTGAGTTTTAGCTTTTATTTCTGAACTTCTGACTTGAGTCAAGCAGGATTTCCTTGGGAGTTCCAAGGCTACTTTTTATTTTGGTCTTAAAAGACCTCTGGGTGACTTATGTCAAATAACAGGTGGTGAGAGATACCTCGTGGCATTTTGACAGGACCCAAATTTTACCGGAACAAGATAAATTCTCCTGGAGGAAAATGATCTCATCTTGAGTAAGTGCTTCACTTTCACTCTGCAGCCCTATCATGTTGTGTGTGGCCAGATCAAAGCAAGTGCCACTGAATTTATCTTGCCAAGCAGTTTAATATCTGGCCCATGGACAAAGGAGATCATCTTGGCTCTCGTCCTGTCTGTAATGCCTCTCTTCTTGAATTCTGGGTCACAAGAAATCAACATGTTGTTCATGGAACTTCAGCATAAGTGTTAACATTCAAGTTGTTCAGGGCAGTCTTTATCCAAATAAATACATATGCTTTTCTCTTAATGAAGTATTTTTGAAGTTCAGTCATTGAAGACAGAGCCATTTGGCACACTGTAGCCTCTCACAAGTAGCATCACAACAATGACAGTATTTACTCCAGTGATTGAGGAAGGGATATACTGTACAATTACGCAAACACCAAGGATAATTTTCATGCTTTCTCTAGTGAGCCAAAATTCAAACTTCAAAGTAAATTTATTATTGAAGTACATATATGTCACCATATACTACCCTGAAATTTATTTTCTTGCTGGCATTCACAGTAAAACAAAGAAATATAATAGAATCAGTGAAAAACAATACACAATGATTGTGCAAAAGAATGTGTAAATACAAAATAATAATAATAACAATAATAATTATTATTATAGATAAATAGTAAATAAATAATGCTGAGAAATAAGTTGTAGAGTCGGTTAAAGTGACTCCCTAGGTAGGTTAAGGAATCAGTTCAGTGTTGAAGTGAGTGAAGCTATCCATGCTGGTTCAGGAACCTGATGCCTGAAAGGAAATAGTCGTTCCTGAACCTGGTGGTGTGGGACCTAAGGCTCCTGTACCTTCTTCCTGATGGCAGCCGCGAGAAGAGAGCATGACCTCTTGGTGGGAGTTCTTGATGATGGAGGCCGCTTTCTTGTGACAGTGCTCCTTGTAGTTGTGCCAAGTGGGTGGGGAAGGCTTTTTCCTGTGATGGACAGGACTGTATCGACTGCTTTTTTGTAGGGTTATCAATTTCATGCCTCAGCTAAAAGGCAGCATCTGACAGTGTACAACTCTCTGGCCGTAGGGTCAACCTGGATTCAAGTTCAAGTTTATTGTCATCGATGCAGCTGGAAAGAAGACAAGGCAGTGGTTATATTTCAGCAGGAGTTTGAGGAGATTTGGTTTGTCACTTAAAAGACTTGAAACCTTCTACAGATGTACAGTGGAGAGCATTCTGACAGGCTGCATCACTGTCTGGTGTGGAGGGAGAGGGCTCCTGCACAGGATCGAGGTAAGCTGCAGAGCGTTGTAAAATAAGTCAGCTTCATCACGGGTACTAATCTAAGATATCTTCAAGGAGCCGTGCCTCAGAAAAGTCATCAGGAGGACCCCCACCACCCAGGACATGCCCTTTTCTCACTGTTACCATCAGGTAGGAGGTACAGAAGCCTGAAGGCACACACTCAGCGATTCAGGAACAGCTTCTTCCCCTCTGCCATCTGATTTTATAAATGGACATTGAACCCATGAACACAACATCACTATTTTACTATTTAATATACATATACTTACTGCAGTTCAGCTTTATCTACATTTATCATGTATTACATTGTACTGCTGCTTCAAAGTTAACAAATTTCACAACATATGCTGGTGATGATAAACTTGATTCTGAAATATAAACAACCAAATGAAACAATGTTTCTCCAGAAAATGGTCCACCCACAAAACGTATATCCCACACAGCAGATAAAGCAAAATATTATCATAAATCAGTGAATAAAATATAATTCAAAATGCATGTAGTGCACAGCAGAGGTAAGCAGTAAACAGTAAACAGCTCCCTGTCCTAGTGACGAGACCATGGTGATGGCAGAATATTCATTAGTTTCACAGCCTGCGTGAAGAAGCTGTTACCCAGCCTGACAGTCCTAATCCTGATCTCGTCCACCTCCTCTCTGATGGTACTGGGTCAAAGGGATTGTGGGATGGGTGGTCGGGATCCTCAACAATGGGTCCCTTCATCTGCAAAACTCCTGGTAAATGTCACAATTAGGGGGAAGAGGGAGACCATGGTGATCCTCTTGGTTGTTTTCATTCTCCTTTATAGGGTCGTGTGATCTGATGTTTTGAAGTTTCCATCTCACACAATGATGTAGCCAAAGAGGAGAGTCTCAAACGTGCTGCTGTAGGAAGTTATTAGAATGAGGATGGGAACCTTGCTCACCTTAAACTCCTCAGAATGTGTAACCCTAAAGGTTAACCTCCAGGCTGAGTCGGTGGTGAAGAAGGCAAATGCAATGTTGGCATTCATTTCTAGAGGTATAGAATATAAGAGCAGGGATGTGATGCTGAGGCTCTTTAGGGCACTCGTGAGACCACACTTGGAGTATTGTGTGCAGTTTTGGGCTCCTTATTTTAGAAAGGATATACTGACATTGGAGAGGGTTCAGAGAAAATTCACGAGAATGATTACAGGAATGAAAGGGTTACAGTATGAGGAACGTCTGGCAGCTCTTGGGCTGTATTCCCTGGAGTTCAGGAGAATGAGGGGGGATCTCATAGAAACATTCCAAATGTTAAAAGACCTGAACAGATTAGATATGGCAAAGTTATTTCCCATGGTAGGGAAATCTTGGACAAGAGGGCACAGGGTCAGGATTGATGGACGTCTACTTAGAACAGAGATGCTGAGAAATTACTTTAGACAGAGGGTGGTAGATCTGTGGAATTTGTTGCCACGAGTGGCTGTGGAGGCCAAGTCATTGTGTGCATTTAAGACAGAGATAGATAGGTTCTTGATTAGCCAGGGCATCAAAGGATATGGGGAGAAGGCAGGGGAGTGGGGATGACTGGAAGAATTGGATCAGCTCATGATTGAATGGCAGAGCAGACTCGATGGGCCGAATGGCATACTTCTGCTCCTATATCTTATAGTCTTATGGATATTGCTATGCCTTATTGATTCGTGAGGAGGTGTTGTGGGTCCAGATTAGATCATCTGTTATGTGCTCACCAAGGAGCTTTATAATCTTCACTGTCTCCATGGCAGAGCCATTGATGTGCAATGGAGAATGGTCGGCATAGACCTTCCTGAAGTCCACAATCATCTCTTTTGTCTTGTCCACATTGTGATTCAGTCTGTCGTTCTCGCACCATTTGACAAGCCTCCTCTCTGTATGCCGACTCATCATTGTTGCTGATGAAGCCAACCAATTTAGTATCATCAGCAAACTTAATGATGCAGTTTGAGCTGGATCTGGCTGTGACGTTGTGAGTCAGCAACGTGAACATCAGTGGGCTGAGCACACAACCCTGGTGAGCATAAGTGCTCAGCATGATGGAGCATAAGATGTTGCTGCCAACTCAGACTGACTGGAATATTTCCATCAAGCAGCGCAAGATCCGGTTACAGAGAGGAGAACTGAGTCCTTACAATGACTGTTTACCCATCAGCCTCTGAAAGGTGATTATGTTAAACACTGAGCTGAAGACAATGAATATCTTGGCATAAGAGGCATGATTTTGTAGGTGGGACAGGATTGATTGTCTTCAATCACCTGAGTGAGAGGCAACGCATTTTCCCAAATCACTGCAGCCAATACAAGAGGAGCAGAAGTAAGTCACCAGGCACTTATAGCACCTCATCATTCAATATTATCATGGCTGATCTACGTTGTCCTCAGCTCCTCCTCTGCCCCATGGCCCTCAGTTCATCGACCTTCCGACTGCAGCTGCATCTGCTGGTATGGCTGCAGATTGAAGGCAGCGTTCAAGCTGAAACTGAAATGCAGCTGCCTCTTCCTCCTATACAATAAAGATAGCATATGAGTGGGGGTCAAAATCAGGCCTGATTCTACCATGCCCTCCCGCCCCCCCCCACCCTCCTCAATCCCTCTACATCCCCCGCATCAGGGTCCGTACTGTGCTCTTAAGCTGGCATTTTATGTCTGTGTTTTACTAATGTACTTTAAGCCATATTCACAGCAGGAGTAGACTGTTCCAGTCCAGTGACTTCAGGGCTCTCACCAAGCTCGGTCAGCAGTAATAATTGTTGGAACAAACCTGTCATTTCATTGCCAGCTGAGAATACGCGGCTCCAGATAGAGCAACACAACAATACTGAATGTCTCAGGGGCGAACAACAACACCATACGAACCAAATGATTTGAAGACGCTTCCAGCAGATGCTGTTTTGCTTAGGTCTCTGAAGGCAGCAGATATGTGACTGTTTTAATCTATTCCGAGACCACCATCAAGGAGATTAGACTTGAAATTTGGTGGCACCTGAGGCTGCATTTATAAATATGGAATAGACTAAAGCTGTCATATCAGCAAGGCTTTGCTGGTTCCACTTCCAAGGATTTTCTTCTCTTCGGGCTTCTGCACTGAATGATAGGCGTGCGCCAAGTAGATCAATTACTCAACACGTAGATTCTGCAGCTCAGAAATTCAATCACAATCAAATCAACAAACAAGGAAGACTTGTAGTACCTTTCACAAATTCTACACCCCAAAGCGCTTCATGTCTTGAGGTCCTCGAGTAATGCAGTCACTGTTGTAGGATGGTCAGTCAGGAAGGTGATAATGATGGTGTATTTTGATATTGATTCAGAGTTAATTACTGACCTAGGACTCTCAGGGTAACCTTTGTGACTTTCAAAATAGTGACCATAAGCACAGACGATCTCAGGGGCAAAATTAAGCCATTTGGCCCAGTGAGATTAGCTATTATCCTCTCAACCCCATTCTCCTGCCTTCTCCCTGTATCCTTCGACACCCTCACTAATCAAGAATCTATCAACATCCACTTTAACTATACCCAATGACCTGACCTTCATAGCTGGTGTAGCAATGAATCCCACAGATTCACCACACTCTGGCTAAAGAAATTCCTCTTGATCTATGTTCTAAAGGAATATCCTTGTACTCTGAGGATCGGCCCTCTGGTCCATACTGTGTGAAACATCCTCCCCATGTCTACTCTATCTATACGCGTGGAATCTGTGACATCGATCCGAATATATAAAGGACCTCGGTGTAATATTCTTCAGAAAGAGCATCTGCAATCATGCATTGCTGCAATAATATTGGTGAAGGGATGTGCCAAAGTCTCCGCTCTGGGACTTAGCCCCTGATTAAGAAAGCACAAGTGCAGCCATAGGAAGCACCAGACTCTAAGCCAAAGTGATTGGCAGTGCTGGCAACAGAAATCTTACAGTTGATAATTTGCCCACTTTGTTTTCCTCTTTTGCACTGTTTGAGAAAATTTACTTTCAAACTCTATGTTAACTTTCTTCCTGTCATTTTGAAAACCTTATTCTCATGACGCAGAAAAAATATGTGCTCATTGCTCATCCTACATGTCTGTGAATTGAGGACACAGTTAGAACTGATCACAATGGGTCAGCCTGGAGGTCAGACTGGATCGTCAAGTGAAGTCATTTATAATTGTCATTTCGACCATAACTGCTGGTACAGTACACAGTAAAAATGAGACAAGGTTTTTCAGGACCATGGTGCTACATGAAGCAATACAAAAACTACACTGAACTACGTAAAACAACACAAAAACTACACTAGACTACAGACCTACCCAGGACTGCATAATGTTCACAAAACAGTGCAGGCATTACAATAAATAATAAACAAGACAATAGGCCAGGCTCTGGGTATTGAGGAGTCTGATGGCTTGGGGGAAGAAACTATTACATAGTCTGGTTGTGAGAGCCCAAATGCTTTGGTGCCTTTTGCCAGATGGCAGGAGGGAGAAGAGTTTGTATGAGGGGTGCATGGGGTCCTTCATAATGCTGTGCGGATGCAGTGTGTGGTGTAAATGTCTGTAATGGCAGGAAGAGAGACCCCGATGATCTTCTCAGCTGACCTCACTATCCGCTGCAGGGTCTTGCAGTCCAAGATGGTACAATTTCTGAACCAGTGATGCAACTGCTCAGGATGCTCTCAATACAACCTCTGTAGAATGTGGTGAGGATGGGGGTTGGGAGATGGACTTTTCTTAGCCTTCACAGAAAGTAGAGATGCTGCTGGGCTTTCTTTGCTATGGAGCTGGTGTTGAGGGACCAGGTGAGATTCTCCGCCACGTGAACACCAAGAAATTTAGTGCTCTTAACGATCTCTACAGAGGCGTCCTTGATGTTCAGCGGAGAGTGGTAGCTCCGTGTCCTCCTGAAGTCAACCACCACCTCTTTTGTTTTGTTCACATTCAGAGACAGTTTGGTGGCTCTGGACCAGTCCGTTAGCAGCTTCACCTCCTCTCTGTCTGCTGACTCATCGTTCTTGCTGATGAGACCCACCACGGTCGTGTCATTGGTGAACTTGATGATATGGTTTGAGCTGTGTGTTGCAGCAGAGTGAACAGCAGTGGACTGAGCACACAGCCCTGGGGGGGCCCCGTGCTCAGTGTGATGGTGTTGGAGATGCTGCTCCCGATCCGGATTGACTGAGGTTTTCCAGTCAGGAAGTCTAGGATCCAGTTGCAGAGGGAGGTGTTCAGGCCCAGTAGGCTCAGCTTTCAAATCAGTTTCTGAGGAATGATTGTGTTGAATGCTGAACTGAAATCTATGAACAGCATTCGAACGTACGTGTCTTTTTTGTCCAGCTGGGTTAGGGCCAGGTGGTGGGTTATGGCAATGGCATCGTCTGTTGAACAGTTGGGACGGTACGCAAACTGCAGGGAATCCAGTGAGGGGGGTAGCAGGGTCTTGATGTGCCTCATGACAAGCTTCTCGATACAGTCATGATGATGGATGTGAGTGCAACGGGACGGTAGTCATTGAGGCAAGACACTGAAGACTTCTTCGGCACGGGGACGATGGTGGCGGCCTTGAAGCAGGACGTTGAAGTCATGAACACTACTTTTTTTACACTACTTGTTTAATTTCACTAATATATATACAGTGCCTCGGTAAAGTATTCAGAAGTTGTCATGTTTTATTGTTTTACAACACTGAATCACAGTAGACTTAATTTGGCTTTTATGACACTGATCAACAGAAAAAGGCTCTTTTGTGTCAAAGCGAAAACAGATTTCAACAAAGTGATCTATCTAACTATCTATATATATACTGTATGCAATTACTATAATGCATTGTTTTTATTATTATGTATTGCATGATACTGCTACTGCAGAAACAACAAATTTCACAGCACATGCAGTGATATTAAACCTGATTCTGAAACTCAGATTCTGATCTGAGGTGACGCCTGTGCTCAGTGGCCCAAACATCTAGATACTAGCCCAATAACCTTGATGTCGAGCGACATTGTAGCGTGGTGGTTAGTACAATGCTTTACAGTACAGGTGACCTGGGTTCAATTCTCACTCTGTGGTTTTCCTCCAAGTTCTCCAGTTTCCTCCCACAGTCCAAAGGCCTACTGGTTGGTAGGTTAATTGGTCTTTGTAAATTGTCCCATTATTAGGCTAGGGTTAAATCAGGGGCTGCTGGGCGATGTGGTTTGAAGGGCCGGAAGGCCTATTCCGCACTGTATCTCAATGATTAATTCATGTCCCTGCTAGATAGGGAGAACAGCGGACGTGTTCTGCCTCTGACTACAAGACTACAAGAGGAAAGACTTAACTGCTACCTGGGAGCGTTGAAACTTCCTCTATCTGTCAACATCCCAAAGCACACATTCCAATACTGCATGAGAGACAATGGTTGCCCACGCAGGTCATTTCCTGCTAACGTTTCCTTACTCTGCACAGTCACAGTGGCCATCAACTGAAGAGTCAGTTACCATGAAGCTCCAACCTCACCGGTGATATTTTATAAATATTGCTTTACCTTTGCAAAATCTTGGATTGCCCCGCAGAAAATATTGTCACTAGACAAAATATATATAAACCTATGTTTGGAGATGTGGCCAAGAGACTTGATCTAAGCAGAATATTATAGGAAGAACTCAAAAGGAGAGCAGGTGATAGAAACATGAGAAATTCTGCAAAGGCTGGAAATCTAGAGCAACACACGCAAAATGCTGGAGGAACTCAGCACGTCAGGCAGCACCCATGGAAATTAATAAACAGTCGGCATTTTGATCCTGAAGAAGTGTCTCGGCCTGAAACGTTGACTGTTGATTCATTTCCATTGATGCTGCTTGACTTGCTGAGTTCCTCCAGAAATTGATGTGTGAGCAGGAGACATGATGCATAAACCCTTCTGAGGTTTCCAGCCGTGTGCAGGTGTTGATTTTAGCCTATGCAATGATTCAAAGCAACGAATCTTCCTCCCCATAGAGTTAAGTGAAATATTTGTCACTTTGACGCCTGTACCCAGCTGGAAGCCCAAGAAGAGTTTAAGTATTATACACGCCAGGAAAGCACTGGATCCTTTTTCAGGAGACATGATGTTCAAAAAGAGATTGGGGAAGTCCTTAGGGAAATAAGTTCCAGAGCTATCATTCTGGTAGCTGAAGAACACCAGTACAGGGACAATTAAATTCAAGAATGTGTGGGAGTTCAGTACAAGAACAGCACAGATGTTTTGGAGTGGATTGCACCAGTGACATATGGTTGATTATGCCATTATGACAAGTATGCATAAGACCCATCATCCCTGCTTTGCAATTTGAGGTAGACCTGTACCTTCATTAACTGGCGGATGCACATCAACCCTGCTCTGCCTCTTTTAGGACACAGTCCAATTTTCAGGCCTGGATCTTCAGGTTATTTGAGAATATTAGAAATGCAGACTGATTCTATAATCCTCGATGCTAATTGCAATTGAACATAATGTAGTGGATGCAACTAAGACGGAGAATAACTCCGATTTCATGGAGTGGCACATCTGACTTGAGGGGCTGAATGGCCCTCTGACGATCCTTTGCACCTGAATGAAAGTTGTGACAATTATGCATCTGATAATACCCTCCTGTTAGTTCTTCAGACCCATGATGCTTCGCCTATGGTCTCTAAAAGGTTGAAATTGTTTTAAGCATTCTTTATAATGAGTATTTTAATAATTGACGATTTAAATGTGTAGTCATTATCTGTACAGCCATGAACAGACAATTAATGCTTGGAATGTCTTCATAAAATATTCATTAATGATCTCTACATACATTTGCTTGAGATTACTAGAGCCTGTTTGATTGGATCTGCAATTTTGCCACCATCTTTACTCATGAAAAATTACTTCCAAGAATGTATTTGCTCAACATGCTTGGCACATCTTTCTTTCTCATGCTATCTATCTCCACAGTAGTAATTACAAGAATCTGAAGAGGCCACAAGCAAAGCATTGCATTATTACTTATATGAAAGCTACGGTTCGTTAAGGATAAATTGCATGAAGCAATTCCAAGTTTTTTCATACTAAAGTGCTATATGAATGCATTTTTGCTGAAGGATCTTTGAAAATTTACTTCCTAAATTTAAAAAAAAATCTTCAGTTTTATATTGCTCTCAGTTTTGGAAAAAAATAACTTTGGTTTCCAGTGTTAAAGTGTGTGAACACTGGCTGCCAATTGTTTACACCCTCTCGCAATAAGGTTCATTGATGACAAGGGACCAGATGGGAATGTCTCATATTATTGCTTCATATTGTTGAGTGCAGAGATGAATTCTTCGCCATTAAATCATCACTTTTCATAATCCCAATAAAAGATATGTTTTGTTCTTTTTTTTTGGAGGTCACATCTTTTAGACATCTCTTTGGACCAGATATCATGGTCCCCAGCTTACTGAATTAGTTGATCCTGGGCCAGGAGACAACATAAATATTGAGGGTGACTTAAGATTTCCTAGTTCAGGGAAAGCACAGTATTCCCGCTCTCTGTTGAGCAACATATGATGAAAGGTGCATACATGTAGGGTGGAATCAGGGCCAGGCCTCATATTTTCCACAAGCAAAAGTCATACACAAGGAGCATTACTTAGGCAAGTGAAGAAAAATAAAGGATGGTCAATATCTGTTGCAGTCGCCCATTAACAGAAGAGAGAAGGGGAAAATGATCAGATATATCATGATCCTTCTCTAAAATGAGATTGCAGCCATTTACTGATGTGTCCCTTCTGTTCTTTGAAGCATAGCAGAGTTGCAGGTGATGTCATCAAAAAGGAATACCATTAACATTCTGTAGCCTTAATGTTGTGAAATTGAAACAAAAAGACTTCAAGTGAAGTTGGATCAGAAATGCAGGAGGTTGAACTGAAAATCCAGCTCAATGACAGATGGCAGGGAGCTTTTTAAATTTAATAAATCCAAAGTGAAAATCTGCAGATTTATGTAAGAATCATCCTTTTCGGAAGAAATCAAATTTCAAAAAGGATATTTATTATCAAAGTACATATATGTCACCACGTACAACCCTGAGATTCCATTTTTGTGGGCATGCTCAATAACTCCATAATGGAATAACCATAATAAAATCAGTGACTTGGACCAACTTGGACATTCAAACAATGTGCAAAAGACAACAAACTGTGCAAGTACAAAAAGAAAGAAGCAGTGATATAAGAAATAAATATCAAGAACATGAGGTGAAGAGTCCTTGAAAGTGAGTCCATAGGTTGTGGGAATATTTCAATGATGAGACAAGTGAATTCGAGTGAAGTTATCCCTTTTGGTTCAAGAGCCTGATGGCCGAGGGGTAGTAACTGTTCCTGAACCTGGTGGTGTGAGTCCTGAGGCTCCTGTACCTTCTTCCTGATGGCAGCCATGAGCAGAGAGCATGTCCTGGGCCGTGGGTGTCCCTGATGATGGATGCTGTTTTCCTGTGATAATGCTCCATGTATAGACTAGGCTGGCTGAATCCTCCTGGTGGACATTGCTGCCTAACTGAGCCTGTGTCGGTCAGTGAGGGAGTACTCACTTCATCATTACCTTTTTATTTCTAGCAAAAGGCTGGAGAAACACAGCAGGCAAGGCAGCACCCATGGAAAAGAATAACTAGTTGATGTTTCAGGCCGAGACCTTTCATCAGGACAGGAAAGAAAGGTGAGAAGTCAGAGTAAGATGGGGGGAGGGGAGGAAGCAGTGCAAGGTTATAGGTGATAGGTGAAAGCAGGAGAGGGGAGGGGGTGAAGTAAGGAGCTGGGAAGTTGATTGGTGAAAGATCCTGTTACCATGCTGTATTACCCTATAACTCTAATCAGAAACATATCTGCAGCTCAGAACTGGGCATTGATGAAGTGTTGTGTACCATTAGCAGCAGCATAAAAGTGCATCACTACAACCTCATGGGTCAGCATTTTCCTCAGTCTACATTACTATCAAAGCAGAAAATCAAACCTGGTTCAATGAGAGCAGAAGGGCTGACCAGAGGCGGCAGCAGATACTCTGAAGAATGTTGTGGTGAAAACCTAGTGAAGCTGCAAGATTGGACCACTTGCCTGTGAAACAACGGGAACAGCATACAATAAACCAGGCAGTGAGATCTCCCAATCAATGGATTATTCAAAGTTCTGCAATTCTGCTACATTTGGTAAGAAAAGATGATGGATAATTATGTGGGAGGATGAGGCTATGAGGTCATTCCCACTGCCAGCAATGGTGGGGCCTAGCACATGAATGTTTAAGAAAAGACTAAAGTATTTGCACCATGGTAATGGGCCCTTCTGGGCCAATGGCCCTGTGCCACACAATTACACCCATGTGACCAAATAACTGGCTAACCTGTACATCTCTGGAGTGTGGAAGGAAACTGGAGCACCTGGAGGAGACCCAACGCAGTCACCACTGTCAAGAAAAGAACGTCCAAACTCTTTGCAGACAGTGGCAGTATTGAACCTGAGTCACGGGTTTTGTAATAACATTATGCTAACTCCTATGCTGCCACGCCAGCTGTGATCCAGTCTGCCTTGCTCCTGAGAACTCCCACCATACTAACCAGTTTCCAGCCAACTGAATGCACTTCATGTGAAATCAAGAAATGGCTGAGGGTGTCGCACACAGCAAAAGTAACAGGACCAGACATTATCCAGCTAAAATCATGCAACTCTTCCAGCCAAGTTGTTCCAGCATTTGCAAACAAAAAAAAAACAGATTAGGATATTTGCCAACCAATCAGTCTAGTTAAGATGGCAAAATGATCGAAGCCATCATCAACACTGCTATCAAGTGATATTTACTCACCAAAGCCATGTTAATTGATACCCAGTGTGGGATTTTCTTCTTCTCAAGAAGAGAAGATGGCGGCGCGATGCAGCGCACAGCCACCACTCTGGAATGAATATCTGTTATTTGTTAAGTAGGGTGCCGAGCACAATCCTGATTTGATGGAGACGGACGTGAGAAGCATGGAGGAACATCTGGAGAGACTTCTGAAATGCCTGTTTCACTGCTGCTGCTACTGTGATCTAGAATCTCCGTAGGGGAAGGCCCCGAATCCTTGGCTTTGCCTGTTGCTTGGCAGCCGGGGCTGGGGTTGAAACAGTCGGCAGAGATGGTCCTCGGTGCTCGGTGTCGGAGGGCTGGTCAGAAGCTTGAAGTTTTCGGACAGACTCAGAGTCAGCTGTGGTCGGGTGCTTCCAGGATGCTGCATCGGCAAGTTTGCGGCGCTGGAGGTTCATGGCAGGGAGTGTTTTTCTTCCTTCTACCATCTGCGTGAGATGATGGGGCTATTGGGACTTTGAGGCTTTTTTTACCGTGCCCATGGTCTGCTCTTTATCAAATTACGGTATTGCTTTGCACTGTTGTAACTATATGCTATAATTATGTGGTTTTTGTCAGTTTTAGTCTTGGTCTGTCTTGTGTTTCTGTGATATCATACTGGAGGAACATTGTATAATTTCTTAATGCATGCATTACTAAATGACAATAAATGAGGACTGATTGTCCTCATAATCTAATCTAATCTAATCTAATTTGCAAGGAACACTCACTTCTGAACCTCCTCACAGCCTTGGTTCAAACATAGAGCATGGATCTGAATGCTGGAGGTGAGGAAAGAGTGACAGCCTTTGACATCAAGACAGAAAATGACTCAAGTCAAAAAGCATCAGACAGAAATAATTGGTAAGACTTTCACAAAGGAAAATGTGTATATCTTAACCATAGGACACCACTGTTTGAGTTCCTCAGGCTGTTTTCCCAGGCCAAACTATTCTCAACCAGCTTTCCTTTCTTAGATCAGAAGTAGGGATGGTCACTGATGTTTGTGCAATGTTCCATTTCATTCTCAACTTCTCAGCAAATGAAGTAATCCATGCCTGCAGTTAGTATGACCTAAACAACATTCAGGCATAGTCTGTTAAGTGGCAAGTGCCATTTGCTCTGTAGAGCCATCAGCTATCACCGTGACACTCAATCATATAACCACTGTCAAATTCTCCACCATTAATATACTTGGGATCAACATTGATCAGCAACTGAATGGGACCAGCTACTGTAAAGGATATTTACTGTGGAGAGGCCCTTGCATTTTTGCCAGTCTCAGCTTTCTAAACACTAGCAGTTGACATTTCTAAAGATTAAAGTGTTGATTTTTGACAACACATTATTCTTTTTTTAGCTTCTTGTCGTAAACTCCAGCCAGTCTTCAGTTCTTAATGTAAATAGCAAGGAGTAATCAATTTGAAATTAAAATGACTATTTGGCAAACAAGCACTGTCTATGGAGGCACAGACTTGTTGGCCACAGCACCTGGGCTAACTACTCAAAATGTGCTGTACAAAGCAATGGGTTACTTAATTTAGCGTGTTTCAAACTAGACAACACTGGCTAAGTTGTTTAGTTTAAGGAATCTTGCAGACCAGATGAATAATATGCTGGGGAAGCACAGTAGTGCAGTGGTTAACAGAATGTCTCACTGTACCAGTGACATGGGTTCAATTCCCACCACTGTCTGTGAGGAGTTTGTGTATTCTCCCCATGACCATGTGGGTTTCCTCCGGGTGCTCTGGTTTCCTCCCACAGTCCAAAGATGTACCGGTTGTTAGGTTAATAGAGCATTGTAAATTGTCCAGTGATTAGGCTAGGATTAATCAGGGGATTGCTGGGTGGCGTGGCTCAAAGGGCTGGAAAAGCCAATTCTGTGCTGTATCTCAATAAATAAATGCATAATATCATTTAGCATATTAATAGCTGATGTATTAATAGTTGGAAGGTTTATGTACTCAAAGAGTCAGCTTCACTTTATTAATTGTGAGTACCTGGGAATTCTGTCTTTAGAAGCTTTTAGACCACCTGTGCTAGAAGGTATTTGAAAAAATATCACATGCCTGTGAAGTCGCCCGACTGACAAAAAGACAGTATACGTTTAGAGAACAGTTCACGATTTTTAGGAATGGTCCAGCAGACCAAGAAGAATGACTGAAATACAGGGTGAATTTGAATCCAATCTTCTGCCGTCGACTCCTGCGATGTACGATTGCTTTGTCTGTGGTTCATGAGTATGTCTTTTTAACTTGTAGGAACTGTTCCTCTGTTTCATAAATCCTTTGTGTTTCAGAAATGGTTTGTAATTGGGAAGTATTTTATAAGTTTGAAATCTTCTGTGAGTTTTAAATGTGTTTTAAGAATGTTGTTTGAATTTAAACATGTATCACTTAAAATAAATGAAATGTGTTTAAACTAATTTGTTAGCTGGAAGTTTCTTCTCCTTGGTTGGGAAGGGGGACCCACCACTGAAATAGAAATATATCATTGTTTTTTCATCATAACTGAATCTAAGCCGCGGTAACGTAGTCGTTAGTGCGATGCTGTTACAGCTCGGGGCGTCAGAGTTTGGAGTTCAATTCCAACGCCATCTGCACTTAATCTTGTATGTCCTTCAATGCTACAGCAGCTTCAATTTATATTCAGCAGTAGGACTATAGCAGCTAATGCAGCAGCTCATCGTTGCCTTCTGGAGTGCAATTACTGATAAACATTAAATACTGGGCTTCCCAACAATACCTAGATCTCAAAATGAATGTGAAAAATCATAATTTAATAGAAAGTTTATTTTTAATACAATTGCATATTATTCCATTAATGTATCTTAATCCTCTAATCTGAGGAAAGACATTCTTGCCATAGAGGGAGTACAAAGAAGGTTCACCAGACTAATTCCTGGGATGGCAGGACTTTCATATGATGAAAGACTGGATCGACTAGGCTTATACTCGTTGGAATTTAGAAGGTTGAGGGGGGATCTTATTGAAACATATAAAATCCTAAAGGGATTGAACAGGCTAGATGCAGAAAGATTGTTCCCAATGTTGGGGAAGTCCAGAACGAGGGGTCACAGTTTGAGGATAAAGGGGAAACCTTTTGGACCGAGATTAGGAAAAACTTCTTCACACAGAGAGTGGTGAATCTGTGGAATTCTCTGCCACAGGAAACAGTGAGGCCAGTTCATTGGCTATATTTAAGAGGGAGTTAGATATGGCCCTTGTGGCTAAAGGGATCAGGGGTTATGGGAGGAAGGCTGGTACAGGGTTCTGAGTTGGATGATCAGCCATGATCATACTGAATGGCGGTGCAGGCTCGAAGGGCCGAATGGCCTACTCCTGCACCTATTTTCTATGTTTCTATGTTTAATGTCTCATATTCTTTAACATGAATGAATTGTTCTTTCAATTTAATTATGATTTTTCATCTTTCCTATTGTAAACATTTTTGATTTTTTGTCTTAATATTCCTGGTCTGAAAAGTTTGGCAACAACATCCTGAATGTCATACTCGGAAGGGACAGGAAACCTTGACCTAGAGTTAACCTGGAAAATAGAGAGAAGCAACTTATTTGTCTACAATTGTATTTGTAAAATGTACGCATGTGTATGTGAACGATGGAATACCTCACAGCTTTAAAATCCCATCTAATTGAGGAAATCAAAAAGAGCATGTCCTTCTTCTGTCTTCATTAGACAGGTAATGATTTGAGTCCCAAATATCGTCATGTGATTTCTAGAATTGACGGTATTTACCATGAGGGTTTACTAAGCTTTTTATAGTATCTATTACTAAGTGAGTATTTTTCTGCTAATGGGAAAAAAACTGAGATCAGAAAAAGAACACATTTAAGATTTCAATAAAAACAGGAATAGTGAAAACATGTATACACATTACTGTTTACAAGAGCTTCAGTTGATTAGTTGTACTAGAGAGCCAGTCCTTAGTTTTTCAATTATTTTTAACCAACCATGGCAATCAAGGTATAGGAAGCAACATCTCCCTAAAACGCTCCTCGCTTTGTTTAATTGCTGGAGATTCAATGTGGAATTCCATCTGAGAAATTCTGAGGAAAAAAATTAAAACTTAGTTGCTTTATGACTCTATGTTGTGAAAGCCAATATCTTGTATGAGGGAGGGTTCCTTACCATGACAACTGAAGTGGCTGAAAGAAACATATTTAAGACATGGCTCCTCATGATAAATGCTCAATTCATTTAAAATGGACGAGTATTGCTGGTGAGATCAAAAATTTTTCTTCTTTACTTGTCCTTAAAAAATGGCAGGGAACTACGTGCAATTTTTAACCTGCTTCTGTCACTGTGATGAACAGATTCCCATATTGCTGTGGAGTTGCAGAACTTCAACCAATGCAGGAATGGTAATATTTTCCAAGTTAATATGGAGTCTGACAGGAAATGTACAGGTTGAAGTGCTTCCATTGTCATTAAATTTCTTATCTTTCAGATGGGATAGAGTGCAAGTAGGTGTGTATTGCAGATGCCTTTGCAGGAATCATTAAAATTTCATTGCCAACATTCATTCAATCAGTCCCACTAAAAATAGCTTAACTAGTCACTTAGCTCATCAGTTGATCATTGCATCCTGCCATGTAAAAACTGGCTTGTATTCTGTCTACATTTACAATACTTCAAAGGCACACAACACTTCTGAAAGCAGCAAGTAGAAGAGAGTTTTATGTCAACAGAAGTGTTTGCCACTCTTCTAATGATAGCATACACGGCAGATGATTCAACTCACAAAAAAGCCTTGGACCAGAAGATACATTTTGAGATTAAGGTGCAGGCTACTTATAATTGAAATATGTGAACATTTTCTTTACTGAGAGGTGTGTATCTTTGGAGTTCACTAACCCAAGGGACTGAGAATGTGCATTCAAATTGATTTTTTTTTAATATTAAAGAAATGATAAGGTGTGAAGACAATGCTGGAAAATGGTGCTAGGGCAGAGGATCAGCCAGGGTCAGGATAGATGGAGGAACAGGCATAAAAGCTGGATCCCTCCCTCCTCTCCTGCTCCTGCATCTTGCAACTAAAAAACAATTCACTGGGCTCACTAATACCCATTTGGAAAGGAAAACAGAAAGGAAGGAGTTTTAGTTTCTGATTATATTTGAAAGTCTCTCCGAGGCTGGCTGCAAAAAACATATATCCAGTATAACAAAAGTGTCTCAAATGTGATCCCTTAGTATGTGCTTTATATTGGAGATCAAGTATTCATTAGCATTTGTAAATAATCTTTTGCATCAATTACTAACTCTGGAGCATAATTAACTTTTAGGTTTTATTATAAAAATAAAAATGAGCACTCCCTGGTATAGATTTCTTAAGAAGGGAATGGAATATTGTTTCTGTACAGATCAGTGATAAAATCTTCTGGTCCTGTTAGCTTAATTCCTTATTTCAAGTACCACCATGTTACACTTGTTTCACGGAACAAAGCTTTATAGTTTTCTATCTTCTTTATGTTCTGTATTGTTTCACACTCTTTTTAAATCAAACTTAAAAGGACAATTAGTCTCCCTCCATTCTGCAACCCAACCTTTCTAAGATTGCTCCTCAACTGACATCCATGCATTGAACAACTGCCGTCTAAAGCCCTGGAACTCCATCCAGAAGAAATTTAATTCTCAAATTCTCACGTTTTAATGGTCCTTAAAAGATGTATTTTTGGTAAATTGATTTATTACTGTCACTTGTTGCAAAGTACAGTGAAAAAATTATCTTGCACATCATCCTTTCAGATCAATTCATTACAACAGTATATTGAGAGATTAAATGTAACACAAAAACAGTATGCACAATAAAGTAGTGCAGCTTAGAGAAAGCAATACTGTAGACAATAAGATGCAAGGTCATAGTGAGGTAGATTGTAAGTTTACAAATTCATTTTGCTGTGTTGGGGAACCATTCAATAATCTTACAACAGAGGATAGAAGTTGTCTTTGAGTGTGGTGTTGTGTGCTTTCAGGCTTTTGTATCTTCTGCCGAATGGGAGAGGGGAGAAGAGAGAAGGTCCAAGGTGGGTGATGTGTTTGAATATGCTGGCTGCTTTACTGAGGCAGTGAGAAGTGTACACAGAGTTGGTGGAGGGGAGGCTGATTTCTGTAATTTGCTGAGTTGTGTCCATAACTCTCTGCAGTTTTTTTTGTGGTTATGGGTAGAGCAGTTGCCATTTCAAGCCGTGATGCATCTAGATAGGATCCTTTCCTACAGTGCATCGATAAAAATTGATGAGGGTCAAAGGGAGCATGCTTAACTTTCTTAGTATCCTGAGGAACTGGTGAACTTTTTTGACCATGGCAGCAGTGTGGCTGGATTAGAACAGGCTATTGGTGATGTTAATTTGAAACTCTCAACCCTCTTGACCTCAGCATCATTGATGTAAACAGAAGTGTATGGATCCTCCCTGTCATTAATCTAGATTTCTCTCTTGTTTTTAAACTATACCAAGCCCAGTATTTGTTCTATAATTTTGTTAATACATCTGCACTGGCACTTTATTATGTCAGAGGTGCTAGGTAGAGAGTTCTCATTAAAACAGTTAACTGGTGATCAATGTAAGGAGAGAAAATTGGTGGATTCATATTTTAGATGCAGACTGTTGAGTGAAAAAGGTTTAAGATTTTTATAGAACTGACAAATGAAACATGAGGTAAAGGTAAACAGCATAGTTATAGCAAGAATGATTAGCATTCATACAGCATCTTTAACAAAATTTAACATCACAAAGAAACTTACCGAAGGTTTATTAAATATTGTTGGATAGCGGCCAAGAATCTGTTTAAAGAGTTACTTTTTAACAAGTGTTTGAAAGGCAAAGAGAAATAAAGGTGTGGAGAGATTTAGGAAAGGACCTCCATTGCTCAGAGCCCAGTTAGCTGAAGGTATATCTGTCAACGAAGGAGTGATTAATTTTATAAGAATCCTTCTAAAGTGTGGAAATCCTGAAATGTTGCTCAGCTCATTGCAGGCAGTTTCTAGATCTGTTCCAAAAATGGACGCCTCGAAAAGTCCAGCAACAGACCAAGCATCTAGAGTTTTTCTCCAGCTCTTATCCTGGGAAAGGAACATTATAGAAACAGTGAACTTAGTCACTTGAAACAGTATCATGGCTGTGAGGCAGAAAGTAAGAACAAGGCTGGTTACTTTAAAAAAATAAGATAACTTAAGTCAATTTAATTATTCTTGTATATCTTCTAGTGTTAGAAATTGTTCTTACAATATTTTTACAATTTTAAAACCTCCAGTGATGGATTTGATTTTTTTCCCAAGCATTTGAGAATGTCAGAGACATTTGGAGTCAAACACCAGATTGACAGCTGGTAAGCTAGTGAGTGTATCTTAACCAGCTGGTGCTTGGTGTTTACAATTGAAGAGGTTGTGGAGTGCAGAGCCATGTTGATCAGGTCAGAGCTAGCTTTCTTCCAAATGCTCACACTGGGGGACATTATTTAAGTTCCTGGGCATTAACATCTCTGAGGATCCATCCTGGGCCAACACAGTAATGCATGCCAGTGGCTCTACAACATTAGAAGTTTGAAGAGTTTTGACCTGTCACCATTGCATCATTGCCTGGTATGGAGGCTTCAATGCAAAAGATAACAAGAGGGTGTAGAGAGTGTAAACTCAGCCAGCACAATCACGGGCACAACCCTTTCCACCATCAAGGGCATCTTCAGGAGGTGGTTTCTCAGGAAGGTGACATCCATCATTAAGGAGCATCGCCATCGCCACATGCCTTCTTCTTATTACATCAAGCAAGGAGGAAGTACAGGAGTCTGAAGACCCATACTGAACAACTTAGAAACTGCTTTTTTACCTCCGCCATCAGGTTTCTGAACTGTCCATGAACCCGTGAGCACTACTTCATCATTTTTTCCTTTACATTATTTACTTATATGGTTTCTTTTTTGCAATTTATGGATTCTTATGCCCTTGCATTGTACTGCTGCCAGAAATAGGCAAATTTCACATCATTTGTCAGTTATTAAAAATATTAAAAGTCAGCAAGTCAGGCAGCATTTACGGAGGGGAATAAACAGTCAATGAGACCCTTCATCAAGACTGGAGTCTTGGCCCAAAACATCAGCTGTTTATTCCCCTCCATTGATGCTACCTGACTTACTGAGTTTCTCCAGCATTTTGAGCATGTTGCTCAAGATTTCCAGCACCTGCAGGATCTTTTTGTGTTTATGATTCTAGGCAAAATCTGGGCTGCTAAGAGGTAATCAATGAGCTGAGGTGGTAAGTGCTTTGAGTGGATCTCTGGGTCAGGGACAAAGAAATGAGAGATGATTTAATAGCCCATAAGTAGAATTTTTGTTTCATGAAGTGGAGAGATAACAAAGTATTGAAAGCCGAACAAATGCCATTCTAACCTTATTTTGGACAATTGGAAAGAAACATTTTAATGTGCAAAATGAGCCAACATTGGCATGTTCAATATCTAAAGATAAAAAGGATTTAGAACAAAGGGGCTTGGGGCTACAGATCCATAATTCCTTGAAAGTGGCATCACAGGTAGATAGGGTCAAAAAGAAAGCATTTAGCACATTGATCTTCACAAATCAAGAAGACAAGAACTGGGACGTTCTTATGAAGTTGTACAAGACATTGGTGAGGCCACTTTGAGTAGTGTGTGCAGTTCTGGTCACCTAACAACAGGAAAGATATCAATAAAATTGATAGTCTGCAGAGAAAATTTGGAAGGATATTGCCAGGATATGAGTTTTAGGGAAGGGTTGTATAGCTTAGGACTTTATTTCCTGGAAATGCAGGAAAATGAGGGGAGATCTCATAGGGGCATACAAAATTACGAGGGGTATAGATAGGGTAAATACATGCAAGCTTTTCCCCTTCATATTGGATGAAACTAGACCGAGAGTTCATAGACATGAGAAATTCTTCAGATGCTGGAAATCCAAAGCAATACACACAAAATGCTGGAGGAACTCAGCAGGTCAGGCAGCATCTATGGAAATGAACAAACAGTCGTCATTTTGGCCGAGACCCTTCTTCTGACTGGCTGAGTTCCTCTAGTATTGTGTGTGTGTGTGTGTGTGTGTGTGTGTGTGTGTGTGTTTGTGTGTGTTGCTAGAGTTCATAGGTTTAGGTTGATAGGTGAAATATTGGAGGGGAATCTGAGGGGAAACTCTTCCACTCAGAAGGATGGTGTTAGTGTGGAACAAACTGCTAGTGGAGGAGGTGGATGACATAACACTTAACGGAAGTTTGAACAGGTACATGGATGGGAAGGTTTTGAAGGGATATGGTCTGGGCGCAGGTAGACAGGAGTAAGCAGAAAGTCAGGTAGTTATGGACCAGATAGGCAAAGGACCTGTCGCTGTGCTGTAGCATTACCTCATGACTCCTTTCCTTGCACTATTAATATCATTTTGTAATTTCTGGGCCTGTTTCTATGATTTTGATTCTATCAAAAACCAGTTGAATCCTGAGCGATATATAGAAAAGCAGCATCCATCATCAAAGATCCACACCACCCAGGTCATTCTCTTTTTTTAACTGCTGCCATCAGGTAGAAGGTACAAGTTCCTCAGGACTCACACCACAAATTACTACCCCTCAACCATCAGGCTCTTGAACAAGAGAGGATAACTGCACTCATCTATTGAGATGTTCCCACCAACAATTATCTCACTTTAAGGATGCTTTATCTTGTTATTTACTTGATTTACTTGTTTATTCATTATTATTATTATTAATTTTATTTATTATTAATATTATACTTTTTTTCTCTGCTATATTGTATTCCATTGAACTGCTGCTGCTAAGTTAACAAATTTCACGTCACATGCCAGTGATAATAAACCTGATTCTGATTCTGATTCATGCTCTCATTATTTATTGCTATTTATTAATATTTACATTTACACAATTTGTTGCCCTCTATTCTCTTTGCTTTCATTGATCCAGTTTATAGTTAGTGTTCTTTACATTGGCTGAGTATGGCCACAGGAAAAGAATCTGAGTTGTGTGATGACTCTGATAATAAATTTTACTTATTTATACTTGCAGCATCTGCAGAATATATGTATGTTCAGGGATTCATCTTCGAATCTGGATGAGTATGCTGCAGTTGTTAGCGTCTTCATTAAAACCTGTGTGGATGAGTGTGTGCCTACAAAGGCTTACCGTACATTCCCAAACCAAAAGCTGAAGGCCAGATCTGTGGCATTCAAGTCTGGCGACCCAGCTCTGTACCAGAAAACCAGCTATGATTTGCAAAGGGCTATTTCAAGGGTGAAGAGACAATTTTGAATGAGGTTGGAGGCGACGTTGGATATATGACAACTCTGGTAGCCGTTGCAAGACATTACTTCCTACAAGGTGAAACCAATAGCATGAATGGCAGCGATGCTTCACTACCAGATGAACATAACACCTTCTGTGCCCACTTTGAAAGGGAGAACATAATTACAGCTGTGAAGATCCCTGCTGCACCGGGTGACCCTGTGATCTTTGCCTCAGAGGCCAATGTCAGGCTGTCTTTAAAGAGGGTGAAACTTCGCAAGGCAGAAGGTCCCAATGGAGTACCTGGTAAGGCTCTGAAAATTTGTACCAACCAACTGGCGGGAGTATTCAAGGACATTTTCAAGCTCTCTCTGCTACAGACAGAAGTTTCCACTTGCTTCAGAAAGGCAACAATTATACCTGTGCCTAAGAAGAATAATGTGAGCTGCCTTAATAATTATCACCTGGTAGCACTCATATCTACAATAACAAAATGCTTTAAAAGGTTGGTTATGATGAGATGGAACTCCTGCCTCAGTAAGGACCATGGCCTACTGCAATTTGCCTATTGCCACAATAGGTCAATGGCAGATGCAATCTCAATGGCTCTTCTCACAGTCTTAGACTGCCTGGACAATACGAACACCTATGTCAGGATGCTGTTCATCGACTATACCATCATTCCCACAATCCTGATTGAGAAGTTGCAGAACCTGGGCATCTGCACCTCCCTGTGCAATTGGATACTCAACTTCCTAACCAGAAGACCACAGTCTGTGTGGATTGGTGATAACGTATCCTCCTTGCTGACGATCAACACTGGAGCACCTCAGAGGTGTGTGCTTAGCCCATTGTTCTACTCTCTATATACACGTGACTGTGCGGCTAGGCATAGCTCAAGTACCATCTATAAATGTGCTGATAACACAGCCATTGTTGGTAAAATCTCAGATGGAGACAAGAGAGCGTACAGGAGTGAGATATGCCAACTGGTGGAGAGGTGTCGCAGAAACAGCCTGGCACTCAACGTCAGTAAGACGAAAGAGCTGATTGTGGACTTCAGGAAGGTAAGACGAAGCAACACATACTAATTCTCATAGAGGGATCAGAAGTGGAGAGAGTGAGCAGTTTCAAGTTCTCAGGTGTCAAGATCTCTGAGGATCTAACCTGGTTCCAACATATCAATGCAGTTATAAAGAAGGCAAGGCAGTGACTATACTTCATTAGGAATATAGTCAGATTTGGTATGTCAACAAATACCCTCAAAACTTCTATCGATGTACCGTGGAGAGCATTCTGACAGGCTGCGTCACTGTCTGGTATGGGGAGGGGGGTGTGTTGCTCCTGCACAGGACCGAAAGAAGCTGCAGAGCATTGTAAATTTAGTTGGTTCCATCTTGGGTACTAGCCTACTAAGTTTTCTCAGTTAGTGGATAAATATGGTTTACCTAATGTACATTTCTTTAGATATTTACAAATTAGGAATTTTTTACGTGGTTTGCTGCCAAATTACCCTTCTGCTTATCCACCTAATATGACAGATGCTCTTTTTCAGCTTAAGCCACTTCAAAAAGGGTTGATAGCTATAATTCATAAACAGATATTGAATTAACAAATGATGTCTAATGATAAAATTAAACGTGCTTGGAAATTGGAAGTTCAAGAGTCATTTTCAGATAATCAATGGAGTAAAATTCTTCATTTGGTTAATAACTCATCTATTTGTGCCTGCCATTCCTTGATACAGTTCAAGGTAGTGCATCGGGTCCATATGTCAAAGGATAAACTAGCATGTATTTTTTCCCAACATGTGACAGATGTAATAGTGAGGTGGCCACTTTAACTTATATGTTTTGGTCTTGTATAAAGCTAGACAATTTTTGGACAGATGTTTTTAAAACATCATCAAAAGTCTTGGATCTGGACCTACAACCTAATTTACTTACGGCAATATTTGGGATTGCCCCATCAAAACCAGGAAATATTCCTGTTTCTGCTCATCATATGATAGCCTTTTCAACTTTATTGGCTAGGAGAGCCATTTTACTGAAGTGGAAGGATTCTAATCCACCTACTGTCTTTTGTTGGCATTCCTCTATTATATCCTCTTTAAGTTTAGAGAAAATAAGAAGTCGGACATTTGATGCATCCTTTAAATTTGAGCAAATCTGGTGATTTTTTATTCATTGTCTTCATTTAATTTGATTTATTACTCTTTCAATTTTTTTTCGAAGTTTTAGATTTGATCAGAAAGTCTTTCTTTTTTTTGGTCATATCCTCAGAATGGACTGCCCAGTCCCTTTTTTTTCCCTTTTGTTTTGTATAGTGTGGTGTTTTTTTCCTTCATTTAAAATTCAAAGTTTTTTCTTTCCTCTTCATGAACTGATAAGAGGAGAATTGCTGTTTTCTTTTTTATTATATATTATATACTAACTTAACACTATGTATGATTTTGATAATGTCTATTTCAATCTCTGTTTGTATTGTTATTGATATATATATTTGAGATAATTCTCCTCTTGTTTGTATTTATGTTCCTTTTAAATCAATAAAAAGATTAATAATGAAAGAAAGATAGCCTGCAAAGTACCCAGGACATCATCAAGGAGTGTTGTCTCTGAAAGGCAGCATCCATTATTGAGGACCCTCCAGCACCCAGTGCATGCCTTTTTCTCACTGTTACCATCAGGTAGGAGGTACAGAAGCCTGAAGGCACACACTCAGCAATTCAGGAACAGCTTCTTTCCCTCTGTCATCTGATTCCTAAATGGACATTGAATCCATGAACACTACTTCACTTTTTTTAATATATATTATTTCTGGTGTTTTTGAACAATTTTTAATCTATGCAATATACAGTTATTTATTTATTTATTTATTTCTTCTTCTTCTTCTTGGTCTATATTATGTATTGCATTGAACTGCTGCTGCTAAGTTACCAACATTCGCAACACATGCCGGTGATTCTGATATATTCACAAGAAGCATGGTATTAAATTAAACTTGATTCAGAGTCAGTCATGACCATTTTTACTTGACCCAATCCTAAGCACCTATATTTTTTTTCTGGTAGCTGACCAATCCATAGAAGTAGAAACAATGTAACTTGCTATGCTGCATCTATGTTGCATAACTCTGGACCAGCGGACATGTGGTGTTAATAAACAAATCATTAGAGCAGGATAATGGCTTGACCGGGCCATCACAGCTGACCTGACCCAATTGCTTTAGCAGAACACACACCTATCCTGACTTGTGTCACTGTGTCCTCATCAGTCTCAGGTCAGGTTGAATCCTCTACCATACACACTATTACCATGTACAGACCAAAAGGGGAAGATGGATTTAAATCTTTCATGCAAACATAACACATACATTGCTAACATAACATTGAGCAATGTCAAATTTCACAGGGCAAGTGCTACCTCCAGTACTTTTAATGACTATGTTGGTGCTTTCACATAGAACTGTTAAGGATGTTTTGATGTACATGTTAATTAATTTTAAACAATTTTTCTTAAGAGACATTCTTACAGATATTCATTACTGAGGAAAAACTCATCTTCTATTTACACCATGACACTTATTAATTCTGATTCTTTTACTTCAAGTGTTTTCATATACATCTTCCACTCTATTACTGACACTTTTACATCCTAGACCAATAATATAATTGTAAAGAGTGTGTAGTTAGTTACTTTATTGCACAATTACATTGGACACACTCTGGTTCATACTTTGCCTCAGTGACAAATAATGGCCTCCTTCTCATTCATGGCCACATCGTGAAAAGGACGTGGACAAGCCAGACAATGGGCAATTTGCAATGGTTGTTAGTCTACAATAATACAAACACTGACTCAGTCTGAAGCCAACAGACCCATGCAGTGCAAACATTATCAATAGCCCTTCCGACTCATTTGCTTCAGGTTATATATTTGGAAGAAATAAAAGTCTTTGTGTTGTGGTTCACACGTGTAGGCCTTTGGTTAAAGCTCCAAATCTCCGGGGAGTCGTCACTTCAAGTGTAATTCTCAAATAACTGAAAACTTGTAGCATCATTATTTCACCCCTGAATTCAGTGCAGAATGACTGTGCCAAGTTTGTGTTAACAGAAAACTAGTAAATTAAGAATGCTTTCCTTGCTTTTAAACAAAGGCAGAGCATATAGAAATGTAACATTTTAAATTGCAAATGTAACATTTTTAACACTCTTTCGTGGGGAGTCTAGGACCAGAAGGCACAGACTCAGAATGGAAGGATGTCCCTTTAGAAAAGCGATGAGGAAGGATTTCATTAGGCAGAGTGTGGTGAATATGTGGAAATCCTTGCCACAGATGGCTGTGTAGGCTAAGTCACTGGGTAAGCGGAGGTTGATATGTTCTTAATTGAAGGAGATTAAAGGTTATAGGGAGGAGGCAGGAGGATGGGATTGAGAGGGATAATAAGTCAGTCATGATAGAATGGTTGAGCGGTCTCAATGGGCTGAATGGCCTCATTGTGCTCCTAGGTCTTCTAATGTTACTTTAAAATTTAGAAGGACCTGAGTATAGTCTACAAAGGACCTAATTGCTTTAATTTTGATGTGAGAGAGATTGACATTGGAGAACTATTTCCATGTTTTTTAAGAAGTCATATTTATAATAGAAGATACTTCAACTGCTCAGATTAAAGTACATACATTTTGTACAGCATTCTTATGACCTCTGGTCATCCAGAGGTACTTTACAGTCAATGAAGTACTTTTGAAGTGTAACCATTGTGGTAATGAGGAAAATATGGTTGCTTATTTACAGTCAACATAACCCAACTAACAACAATGTGTCAGTAAGAAGATGAAGTACTTTTAGGTGCAGGATAACTACTGGTTACGTGACCATGGAAAATACCTATGCTCTTCTTCAAAATTTGATATGCAATTTCCTTTTGTAGCCAATCTGTTCAGAAAGAGTTTACCTCGGATGGCACAGCATGCCCCCATACTGTGCTGAAGTGTCAATTGAAGTTTTTCTCAAGTTTTGGGGGTGGGACTCAATCTGTTGATACAATCTGAGGTAACTGTATTTCATTAGCAGCAAGCAAGGCATTCCTGAGAGAATGTAACACACTTTCTGATTTCTACATTACATCATTGAGCAAACTTTGAAGTGATTAAGGAAGGTACAATATCACCATCGTTATGTGCCCTGTCATATGACATGGGTGATCATAGTCTTCTGTCTTTAATCTGCTTTAATGGAAAACCCCTTCCCACTTTCCTTCTTACTCTTTTCTCTAGGTGTGACCGTGATTGTTCTTGGCAAATTTTTCTACGAAAGTGGTTTGCTATTGCCTTCTTCTGTGCAAAGTCTTTACGAGACAGGTGACCTCAGCCATTAATCCTCTTCAAAGATTGTTTGCTTGGTGTCAATGGTAGCATAACCAGAACTTTGTGTTATGAACCAGCTCTCATACCTGCTCCCATGGCTTCACGTAACCCTGATCGGTGGGGGGGAGGTGGGGGGAGCTATATAGGTGCTACATCTGTCCCAAGGGTTACCTGTAGGCTAGCGGAGGGAAGGAGTGCCTTACCCCTCATTTGGTAGAGACGTATCTCCACCCCACTACCCATAAATACATTAAAACCTTGACAAGTACAGTATATGAAGTTGGACTAGGAGGCCAACTTCATCAAGACAGCACTTCGTTGGACCCCCGTAGGACAGAGGAAAAGCAGGAGACCAAAGAAAACTTGATGCTGTGCCATAGAGGGAGAAATGAGGACCCTGAGCCACACCTGGGTCACAGTAGAGAAGATGGTCAAGGACAGACAGAAACACGAGGAAATCTGCAGATGCTGGAAATTCAAGCAACACACACAAAAGATACCGGTGAACGCAGCAGGCCAGGCAGCATCTATAGGAAGAGGTACAGTCGACGTTTCGGGCCAAGATCCTTCATCAGGACTAACTGAAATAAGGGATAGTAAGACATTTCAAAGTGGCGGGGGAGAGGGAGATCCGAAATGATAGAAGACAGGAGGGGGAGGGATGGAGTTAAAGGCTGGAAAGTTGATTGGTAAAAGAGATATGAGGCTGGAGAAGGGAGAGGATCATGGAACGGGAGGCTATCCCTTATTTATTTATTATTTTCCCCTTTTTTTCTCTCTTTTTTTCTCCCTCTGTCCCTCTCACTATAACTCCTTGCCCATCCTGTAGGCTTCCCGCCCCCCCCTTTCTTTCTCTCTAGACCTCCTGTCCCATGATCCTCTCCCTTCACCAGTCTTGTATCCCTTTTGCCAATCAACTTTCCAGCTCTTAGCTCCATCCCTCCCCCTCTTGTCTTCTCCTATCATTTTGGATCTCTCCCTTCTCCTCCCACTTTCAAATCTCTTACTAACTCTTCTTTCGGTTAGTCCTAGGGTTGCCAACTGTTCCATATTTGCCGGGACATCCTATATATTGGGCTAAATTGATTTGTCCCATACGGGACCGCCCTTCTCCCGTATTTCCGCCGCCTAGGTAGAGCGTTCCTATGAAACCGTTCGTAAGCCAAAATGGCGTAAAGCGAAGAAGCAATTACCATTAATTTATATGGGAAAAATTTTTGAGCGTACAAAGACCCAAAAAATAACCTGCTAAATCATACCAAATAACACATAAAACCTAAAATAACACTAACATATAGTAAAAGCAGGAATGATATGATAAATACACAGCCTATATAAGGTAGAAATAATGCATATACAGAGTAGTTTCACTTAACAGAATCGGGAAGATTAAGTCAAAACCAATTTGTAGAAAAACATCGGCACGTCACACATGCACACACAAGTGCCCGCGCAAGGCTTCATGGTCATGGTAGTCTTTCTCGGGGTAAACACAAGTGTCCCATATTTGACTGCTACTTTTTTTCCTTATTTGGGAGCGAGAAAGTTTGCAACCCTAGTTAGTCCTGATGAAGGGTCTCGGCCCAAAACGTCGACTGTACATCTTCCTAGAGATGCTGCTTGGCCTGCTGTGTTCACCAACATTTTTTGTGTGTGTTGCAAGGTCAGACAGAGATGGACATTGCTGCCCTAAAACACCAGTGGTGTAACTGGCACAAGCCGATAATGATATGAGTAAGAAAATAGGTAAGGTTTAGAGGAATGTGAGTCAAATGCAGACACATGGGACTAATTTAGAAGGACTACTTGCCCTGCATTGATGAGTTGGATCAAGCGGCCTGTTTCCCTACTATGTTACTCTGTGACTCAAAAGGTCTTTTAATCACATGCCTTTCTGTTTTATATTGCTAACTGATATACCAAAAAGCAGGAATAAATTACCCAGTGAGATGCTGAGTCATTCAGATCTACAGGATCTCGAGTTTAAAGCATACTTCTGCACCAAAGTAAAAGACACAAAAAGAAAATTTTAACATCATACGACATACTCAAGGCACCACAAAGTCCTTCATTCCAACTTGGTGCAAGGTAACCAAATACAGGTCCTGTAGTTAAGAAGTAGAATGAATGATCAAATAGTCTCACGGAGGCGGAAACCCTCATTCAATCCTGACCACCAGTTCTGTCTGTGCGGAGTTTGCACGTACTTCCTGTAATGGAGCAGATTTCCTCAAGCTGCTCCAGTTTCTTTCCACATCCTAAAGATGTACGGATAGCTCGTGTAATTGGCCACTATAAACTGCCCCTAATGTGCAAGTGAATAATAAAATCTGGGGGCAATTGATGAGAATATAGGTGGAACAATAAAAATTGGATTAGTGTAGGAATACCACAGTGGTTAGTTGCTGTTCAGTATAGATTTTGTGGGCCAAATGGCCTGCTTCCACCACGTTATGGCTGTACTTTGAAAGTAGTAATTTAGACCAGGCCATTTTAATAACTCAGTGATAACCTCTTAATTTTACCTCATGATTTTTATGTCTTCAACTGAAAAAACAGTTTAATAGCTCTCTGGGAGGTGACAAATCCAGCAGTGTGTTCCACAGTGAAATAACCAAGTAGATTGTGTTCAATCCTCAATTACACTTCGTTCCTGCAAACTTCTTGTTCCAAGGCAAGTGTAACTAATTAGGTCAGACGGGAAACTACTATCTCTGAGATGGGGCACAATGATTCTCCAAAGTTCTATGCAGGAGCCTCAATCGATTAGTTGGATTATGTGAACAGCAATTTCGGGTGTGAACTTGACGCCTCCTTGTGATTTATTCACTTTGCAGTCACAATCCAGACTCTGAGCAAGACCCTAGGGCTTTGTAGAAGCATAACTCAACAAACTGCAAACAAGTGTGTGCTGAGGATAAAACAAACCTATAAAATTTCTGCTGCCCAATTCATATAGTGACACACATGATCCCTTCCACATGTTGAAATGGGGAAAGGTTGGACAGGCACTCTATGGTATCTGTTGGTACCAAGAGCTGACCTTCGCAATAAACAGAAAATAATTTTACATGAACTATTTCTTACAGAGGACAGTGGCTCCGAAGAACACCAAAGAAAACATACATATAAATTGAGCAACACACGCAAAAAATGCTGGTGAATGCAGCAGGCCAGGCAGCATCTGTAGGAAGAGGTACAGTCGACATTTCAGGCCGAGATCCTTTGTCAGGACAATATAAATTAAGCGACAGTTTATATATTTGGGGGATGGGATTTGAGTTCTGGGTTTGAGGGTTCATTTTCAGTTTTCGCATTGGAGCTTCTGTAGGTTTGATTGTGGAATGAACTGGCTGCCCCACTGGAGAATTTCCACTGGTTAAATATTAGCACAGGTCTATAGATGTTGGATGATTTTCTATATCAGAATCAGATTTAATATCACTGGCATATAGAAACATAGAAACATAGAAAATAGGTGCAGGAGTAGGCCATTCGGCCCTTCGAACCTGCACCGCCATTTATTATGATCATGGCTGATCATCCAACTCAGAACACCGCCCCAGCCTTCCCTCCATACCCCCTGACACCCGTAGCCACAAGGGCCATATCTAACTCCCTCTTAAATATAGCCAATGAACTGGCCTCAACTGTTTCCTGTGGCAGAGAATTCCACAGATTCACCACTCTCTGTGTGAAGAAGTTTTTCCTAATCTCAGTCCTACAAGGCTTCCCCTCTATCCTCAAACTGTGACCCCTCGTTCTGGACTTCCCCAACATCGGGAACAATCTTCCTGCATCTAGCCTGTCCAATCCCTTTAGGATCTTATATGTTTCAATCAGATCCCCCCTCAATCTTCTAAATTCCAACGAGTACAAGCCCAGTTCATCCATTCTTTCTTCATATGAAAGTCCTGCCATCCCAGGAATCAATCTGGTGAACCTTCTCTGTACTCCCTCTATGGCAAGGATGTCTTTCCTCAGATTAGGGGACCAAAACTGCACACAATACTCCAGGTGCGGTCTCACCAAGGCCTTGTACAACTGCAGTAGTACCTCCCTGCTCCTGTACTCCTCCCTGCTCCTGTTGTGAAACTTGTTATGCGGTAGCAGTGCATTGTAATACATAGTAATAAAATCTATAAATTAGAGTAAGTATATATGAACATTTTAAATTGGAATTAAATGAGTTCTGCAAAAAGAGAAAAAAAAAGGCAGTGAGGTAGTGTCATGGTTCAATGTCCTTTCAGAAATCTTTTGGCAGAGGGGAAGAAGCTATAACTTAATCATTGAATGTATACCTTCAGGTTCCTTTGCATCTTCAGCTTGGAGACAATCTAGATTAGCCTTGCAGATAGATTATCCCCAAAATTTTTTCTTGTAGTCTATTGAATCTATACTTCCTACTTGGATCATTGGTAGTCACTATGTTTATATTTCTAACATTGCTGAAACATGTTGTACACTACTTTCAATATTTCAATAGGTTGGATAATGGGAAGTGCTCTCAATTTACCATATGAGTGTAAAACTAATTCAAATGAGAATGAAGTCCAGGTACATTCTGTAAGAAGCAAATGACTCAATGTGGCAAGTATTACACTTGGCTGCTTAAATGAATATCAAACCACCTAATTTTGAAGACTGGAACACCAAAAGGTATGACACAGGGAAAAAGTACTATAGTCTTGATTTGCACCTTCAAAAAGAATGCAAGAGTTTTAGTCATTGTTCGCAAGCCTACTAACCCAGCACAACTGCCAGATTCCAAACAAAATAAAATGGTGCCTGCCAAACATCAGATAATTGCTAAGGAAACTTACCCCGTCTGCTCAGGAGAAGAACTTATCCTTACTCTCTCTCCCCTAAAAAAAGGCAATTTAGCATCAAACCTACAGCATAGGTATTTTTATAATAAATGATCTTAAATAATCCGAACAAAACTTTCAAATTATATGACACATTGCAAACCTTTGAAAACTACAAGACATTTATGGCCCAGACAACTCGATTTCTTTTGTCCAGTGGAGCAACCAATCTCTACTTGAAATGGAACAAGTCATCTTTCTGAGTATTTGCCTCAGAATGGCCCCTGACCCAGACATCTCAGATAGGGCACTATTATCTAAAGATCCAGTCCATGCCAACCAAGAATATTGTCATGGCTTTAACTTTCTCTTGAGCTGGGAGTAGTTCTTTAGTTGTCCATGAATTGTCCCAAGTAGTGCATTTACATAAAATGTAGAACAGTGTGGGACAGAATGGTCCATGATCTTGTGCTAATCTTTCTATTTCAATTATCAGCCTAATCCTTCCATTCTACATAGTCCATAATTCTCCATTTTCTTTCCTTTATGTGCCTATGTAATAGTCTCTTAAATGCCCCGATTGTATCCCCCTCAACCACAAAACCTAAAAAGGTGTTTCAGGCACTTACACACTCTGTGGAAGAAAAACCTACCTCTAACATCTTTAGTCTAATATATAATATAACATAGTTAGTCCTGATGAAGGGTCTCGGCCTGAAACGTCGACTGCACCTCTTCCTACAGATGCTGCCTGGCCTGCTGCGTTCACCAGCAACTTTGATGTGTGTTGCTCTAACATCTTTCCTAGTTTTTCCTCTACTCACCTTAACAAGATGTCCTGTGGTACCTGTGTTTGCTGTCCACTCTTCCTATGTCTCTTATAATCTTATACACTTATTCATTCATTTACTTCTCATTCATCCACAGGTTGCTATATCTGGGCTAAGCAACACTTCTTCCAGATTCTGCTGTTGTTTACCCCACAATCCTGCAACACAGTCCACTGAAAGATACCAGGTACAGACAGGTGTTTGTTATAATGTGAATTTGATGGATGATCCAAATACACGACGTGTTAGCACTTTGCAAATAAAACTGTGGAAAGCCTTCACATATGCTGACAGTCACTAACCTCCAAGACGGCTCCTCCAACACTATTTGCTGATTTGTCACTCAGATACAATTCAATGAGCTGCTGTTCTCCAGACAAAATTAAGAAGTCTTCCATTCTAGGAGTGGGATACTGATCAAGGAATAAAACTCAATTAACAGTCAGCTAATAGTCTTCACTAATTCTATTGCGGTTTGATATTGGTGCAGTAGATGCTTTCTTTTCAGACAACTAAACAAGTAGCATTGCTTGATAGGGAAAATATTACAGCAGTGCTCAGGCAGGACAGATTAGAGGGCTTGTCTACTGAGTCCTTATGGGTGGAGCTGAGAAACAGGAAAGGTATGGCCACATTAGTGGGATTGTATTACAGACCACCGAATAGTCAACGAGACTTGGAAGAGCAAATCTGCAGAGAGATAGCAGACAACTGCAGGAAACATAAAGTTGTGGTGGTAGGGGATTTTAATTTTCCATACATTGCTTGGGACTCCCATACTGTTAGGGGTCTAGATGGTTTAGAGTTCGTAAAATGTGTTCAGGAAAGTTTTCTGAATCAGTATATAGAGAGACCAACTAGAGGGGATGCAATATTGGATCTCTGGTTAGGAAACAAATTAGGGCAAGTGACAGAAGTCTGTGTAGGGGAGCACTTTGGTTCCAGTGATCGTAACACCATTAGTTTCAATTTGATCATGGACAAGGATAGATCTGGTGCTAGGGTTGAGGTTCTGAACTGGAAGAAGGCCAAATTTGAAGAAATGAGAAAAGATCTAAAAAGCGTGGATTGGGACAGGTTGTTCTCTGGCAAAGATGTGATTGGTAGGTGGGAAGCCTTCAAAGGGGAAATTTTGAGAGTGCAGAGTTTGTATGTTCCTGTCAGGATTAAAGGCAAATTGAATAGGAATAGGGAACCTTGGTTCTCAAGGGATATTGCAACTCTGATAAAGAAGAAGAGGGAGTTGTATGAAATGTATAGGAAACAGGGGGTAAATCAGGTGCTTGAGGAGTATAAGAACTGCAAGAAAATACTTAAGAAAGAAATCAGGAGGGCAAAAAGAAGACATGAGGTTGCCTTGGCAGTCAAAGTGAAGGATAATCCAAAGAGCTTTTACAAGTATATTAAGAGCAAAAGGATTGTAAGGGATAAAATTGGTCCTCTTGAAGATCAGAGTGGTCGGCTTTGTGTGGAACCAAAGGAAATGGGGGAGATCTTAAATAGGTTTTTTGCGTCTGTATTTACTAAGGAAGCTGGCATGAAATCTATGGAATTGAGGGAATCAAGTAGTGAGACCATGGAAACTGTACAGATTGAAAAGGAGGAGGTGCTTGCTGTCTTGAGGAAAATTAAAGTGGATAAATCCCCGGGACCTGACAGAGTGTTCCCTCATACCTTGAAGGAGACTAGTGTTGAAATTGCGGCGGCTCTGGCAGAAATATTTAAAATGTCGCTGTCTACAGGTGAAGTGCCGGAGGATTGGAGAGTGGCTCATGTTGTTCCGTTGTTTAAAAAAGGATCGAAAAGTAATCCGGGAAATTATAGGCTGGTGAGTTTAACGTCAGTAGTAGGTAAGTTATTGCAGGGAGTACTAAGAGACAGAATCTACAAGCATTTGGATAGACAGGGGCTTATTAGGGAGAGTCAACATGGCCTTGTGCGTGGTAGGTCATGTTTGACCAATGTGTTGGAGTTTTTCAAGGAGGTTACCAGGAAAGTGGATGAACGGAAGGCAGTGGATATTGTCAACATGGATTTCAGTAAGGCCTTTGACAAGGTCCTGCATGGGAGGTTAGTTAGGAAAATTCAGTCGCTAGGTATACATGGAGAGGTGGTAAATTGGATTAGACATTGGCTCAATGGAAGAAGCCAGAGAGTGGTGGTAGAGAATTGCTTCTCTGAGTGGAGGCCTGTGACTAGTGGTGTGCCACAGGGATCAGTGCTGGGTCCATTGTTATTTGTCATCTATATCAATGATCTGGATGATAATGTGGTAAATTGGATCAGCAAGTTTGCTGATGATACAAAGATTGGAGGTGTAGTAGACAGTGAGGAAGGTTTTCAGAGCCTGCAGAGGGACTTGGACCAGCTGGAAAAATGGGCTGAAAAATGGCAGATGGAGTTTAATACTGACAAGTGTGAGGTATTGCACGTTGGAAGGACAAACCAACGTAGAACATACAGGGTTAATGGTAAGGCATTGAGGAGTGCAGTGGAACAGAGGGATCTGGGAATACAGATACAAAATTCCCTGAAAGTGTCGTCACAGGTCGATAGGGTCGTAAAGAGAGCTTTTGGTACATTGGCCTTTATTAATCGAAGTATTGAGTATAAGAGCTGGAATGTTATGATGAGGTTGTATAAGGCATTGGTGAGGCCGAATCTGGAGTATTGTGTTCAGTTTTGGCCACCAAATTACAGGAAGGATATAAATAAGGTTGAAAGAGTGCAGAGAAGGATTACAAGGATGTTGCCAAGACTTGAGAAACTCAGTTACAGAGAAAGGTTGAATAGGTTAGGACTTTATTCCCTGGAGCATAGAAGAATGAGGGGAGATTTGATAGAGGTATATAAAATTATGATGGGTATAGATAGAGTGAATGCAAGCAGGCTTTTTCCACTGAGGCAAGGGGAGAAAAAAACCAGAGGACTTGGGTTTAGGGTGAAGGGGGAAAAGTTTAAAGGGAACATTGGGGGGCTACTTCACACAGAGAGTGGTGGGAATATGGAATGAGCTGCCAGACGAGGTGGTAAATGAGGGTTCTTTTTTAACATTTAAGAATAAATTGGACAGATACATGGATGGGAGGTGTATGGAGGGATATGGTCCGTGTGCAGGTCAGTGGGACTAGGCAGAAAATGGTTCGGCACAGCCAAGAAGGGCCAAAGGGCCTGTTTCTGTGCTGTAGTTTCTATGGTTCTATGCTTCTATGGTTCCTTTTTTTATTCCAAGGAGTCTGTCAATTTCTTCTTCAAGTTCATGGGAATTTCTTCCTGGGAACTGTAGGGACAGGGGACGCAGTGGGAGGGCTGTGGAGGTGATAGGTAGTTGGAGTGGGTGGAAGAGGGGGAAGCTACAGGCTAATGGAGGGCTGGGCTAGTTGTAGGAGACAATGGGTAGATCAGGAGTAAGAAAAGAGTCAGGAGAGGAGCAGTTCACCTTAAACTGGAGAATT
The DNA here is from genome assembly GCF_030028105.1 of Mobula birostris. NCBI lineage: Eukaryota > Metazoa > Chordata > Chondrichthyes > Myliobatiformes > Myliobatidae > Mobula > Mobula birostris. The sequence continues at coordinate 23,809,773 of NC_092388.1, forward strand.
CAATCTCACGCTGTTGGGTTGCAGCTGAGCCGGATGGAATACGTGGTGTTGTTTCTCTAGTTTGCCTTTAGATTCACACTGGTAGTAGAGGCAGCCAAGAACAGACAAGTAGGTGTGGCGATTTCTCTTCTATCTCTCAGGTGAGATGAAGGGCCTCAACATGAAATATGGGCTGTCCATTCCCCTCCACCAATTTTGCCTGACCTGATGAGTTTTTCCAGCTTCCCTTTTCTTGTATGAGATTCTACCTCTGATGTCTTCAGCTGCATATGCAGCCTTGCTCATCAGTGTAACACCACATCCAGGGTCAAGCTCAAATGCCATTTACCTTCATGATAATAGTCAAAAATTCCACTGTTATGATGTCAGCCAGCTTTAATATAGAAGAAGGTTCATAATGTTCACAGTTTTCACTTACTTCCTCTGTAGAGTCATAGAAAAGTACAGCACAGAAACAGGCCCTTTGGCCCATCTAGTCTGTGTCAAACCATTTAAACTGCCTACTCCTATTAACCTGCACTGGGGCCATAGCACTCCATACCCCTATCATCCATGTACCTATCCTAACTTCTCAATGGTGGTGCGAAAGGTGAAAATTTAGAGATGTTCAATGTTTTCCTTTTGTTTGCTCAGCCTTATTATTATCCTTTCGTATAACCCCTGGTGATGAGGCCTTTTAAACTACATTCAGAGAGGGTGTAGTGCTCCTCACCATCATCCTCCCCAATACACACACACACACACACACACACACACAAACACACACACACACACACACACACACACACACACACACACACACACACACACACACACAGTACCTTGTTTACCTTTTAAAGAATATGTTTGGTTTGCTGCAGAGCAACTTAAGACTGATTTATACTTGTGCATACTAGCTCCCGCTGTAGCCTACGCAAGTGGCCTCCGCCGTTATGAGCGTTTTAACTTGTGCATTGGTGTGTCTGCGTCTCTCTGCAATTCACCGGCAAAACGCTAGTTGGCGGTGGGGTTTCTATCTCACTGTGTTGAGTTTCTTCGTGTTGAAACTCAACACGAAGAAACTCAAACTTCAAACAATGGCGGCTGAAACTGAAGGAGGGTGAATTTTCTGTGCTTGACCGGCCACTGAGAGACATGGACGAGGAAATGCATTTCAAATGTTTTCGGATGTCGGCAGGTAGATTTGACAATTTGGTTCATCGTCTCCAACCATTTATTTCGCATCAGTGTACGCACAGTATACTCAGAGACTGGCGATCACCATTCGAGTTTTAGCTTCAGGTGGAAGTCAACAGACTGTAGCAGCCAGCTACAAACTGGCGTCAAGCACAGGGTCCTCCATAATTTCGGAGGTCTGTAAAGCTTTATGGAAAGCATTGCAGCCAGAGTTCCTTCCCTGCCCTTCAGTCGCCCAATTGGAAGCTATTGCAGCGTAGGAGGAAGTGCGATGCTACCAAGTGGACCAATCACAGTTGTTTCGGTCTGCGTTGCTGCGACGCGTAGTTACATTTTGGAAGAGGTGCGCGTTAGGCTATGGCGTAGGGTTCGGCGTAGATATAGTGTAGGGTTCACGGCTACACCGTACCTATGGAGCACATTTGACGTACAAGTATAAATCAGGCTTTATCCTGCATGCATACTTACCTGGAACAGCTGGTCTCACCTGCAAGTCTTGCATGTTTTTGCTCTGTTCCGTCTCTATGTCCAGTCATCACTGATTCTGAGTACTAACCTATCCCTTTGTAACTGTAAAAAAATGTGTTATTCTATTGTGAAGGCTTCTTCAGCTCTGCCACATACTCATCCACTATTTCTTTAAGTTTACATAAAACTATGAATTAAACCTTTGCACCATCACAAATGAAATGATACTACACCATTTCCACCAATTCCTGAAACATTTTATTACACTGTATTCAATTTTCTTCAGGGTCAGCTGTTAGACTATGTTCTGGAGGACCCACATGTTGGCTAAGATTAGATCTTTGGGGTGGCGTGGTAGCGTAGTGGTTAGCACAACGCTTTACAAAACAGGTGACCAGAGTTCAATTCCCACTGCTGCCTGTAAGGAGTTTGTATGTTCTCCCCATGGTCACGTGAGTTTTCTCTGGGTGCTCTGGTTTCCTCCAAAGTCTGAAAACATAATGGTTGGTATGCTAATTAGTCATTTTTATTGCCCTGTGATTAGGCTCAGATTAAATAGGGGGATTGTTGGGCAGCATAGCTTGAGGGGCCAGAAGGGTCTATTCCACACTGTATCTCCATCAAAAACGAATCTTACTTATTTCACCATCAATGTCACTTGCAACAAAGAAATGCAACAGTATTTTCTAATATTCCTCATATAGCTGAGTTTGAGAGTCAAAACAATTGAGCCCATTGTTATGTGCAGTTTTCTTATTTATCTCTATCTTTCAGTTCAACAGGTTATTTCCCTTCTCTACCTGTCCCTTAAACACAAAATAATCTGCAGATACTGGGGTCAAAGCAACACTCACAACATGCTGGAAGAACTCAGCAGGTCGGGCAGTATCTGTGGAAAAGATGTACCTGTCCCTTCCTGTCTTTTTTTGCAAAGTAGCTTTGTTATGAAATCTGATGTGTATATTTATTTCAATTTGGGAACAATTTTCTCAATATGAATAGATGTTACATCTTAAAAAAAAGGAAGAGTTTGAGTTTCATACATTGGCCAGTCTTATTTATTTACAAGTCTACTGAGCCACCATATATCTGCCATCCCAAACTCTATTAAAGAACAAAATGATGTCTGCCAGACAGTAATTACACAATGCATAATGACTCCTACTGGACTGGAAGAGAACAATCTATTAGATATCGCTACAAAATGTTAAGTTATAAGGTTCTCAACAGAATGTTCATTGTTATAATTTTCCAAAAGCAGAGGTATAGAAACCTGCAATTGAAAGAGACCCGACAATGGGAGTTGAATAATATTTGTTATATGTATTATACTAAAAATAGGTTTTGCTGAAATTACAGATGAAAGAAAAATAAGCAAGGATGAAAATTGCATATATAAAATGGAAGAGAAGTGGGTAATGGATGAAGAGATTTTCTCTTTCATATCTTGGATAATTGCTTCTTCGCTCTGAGGGATACATGAGTAAAATAGAAAGAGTCAAAATAGTCCAATTTATTCTGATATAATAATAACAGAATTTCAGACTGGGGAGAGCTTCTAATTTTTTGTTGAGTGTAAAAGAAGTTTTGTGAATTGTCGTCCAGTTATAGACCTGCTAGATATTCATCAGTTCATTCATTGTCATAAGCTGAAGCATGCATAAGTTCAATGAGAAACTTACTAGCAGCAGCATTACAGGCACATGTTACTAGAGACGCAACATGCAAAAGAAAATACTGGCCGATGGTGCTGTAGCATCTGCACCGGACTTCGAGGCAAGTGACTAGATTAGATTAGATTATGAGGACACGCAGTCCTCTTTTATTGTCATTTAGAAATGCATGCATTAAGAAATGATACAATATTCCTCCAGTGTGATATCAGAAAAACACGGGACAGACCAAGACTGAAAAACTAACAAAAACCACTTAATTATAACATATAGTTACAAGTGCAACAATACCATAACTTGATGAAGAACAGGCCATGGCACAGTAAAAAAGTTCAAAGTCTCTCGAATGTCCCACACCTCATGCAGACGGGAGAAGGAAGAAAACTCTCCCTGCCATGCCTGAGCACAGTCCGACTCTGAGTCGTCCGAAAACTTTGAGCCTCCGATCCGCCCTCCGACACCGAGTACCGAGTGCCATCTCTATCCGAACGATTCGACCTCAGCCTCGGTCGCCAGCAGCAGGCGAAGCCGGGGATTTTGGGGCCTTCCCTCCAGAAGATTCTTGATCGCCCAGTAACTGCGGCAGCGAACCAGCGTTTCAGAAATTTCTCTGGATGATCCCGGGTTCGAATCTGTGCTGGGTTGAGCTTTGAACTAGCAACTCAGCCCCATTAAAAAAATAAAGACAAACGCTCAAGAAACGGCAAGGAAATGCACCCAATGCACCACAAGGTGTGAAGAGGAATAACATCATTCAAAAGAAAAACTTGTTACACATAAATTACATAATAAGGCACATAATTAGGACAAAATAAAGTTCAGTAAAGTGCAAGTGATCATAGTGTTGCTACACCGAGGTGCAATTTGGGATGTGCACGTTAGTTCACAAGCCAAATCGTGGACAGGAAGAAGTTATTCTTGAACCTGGTAGGGTGGAATTTAAAGCTTCAATATCTTCTGTTCATCAGTGGCTGAGAGAAGATGGCATAGCTCAGATGGTAGGGATCTTTAATGTATACTCTTTCAATAGTGGAGAGGGATGTACTGGTGATGTATTGGGTTGAGTTCACTGCTCTCTGCAGCTCCTTACAAACCTGTGCTTTTGAATTTCCATACCAAGTTATGATGAAACCAATGAGGACACTTTTAACAGTATATCTGTAGAAGTTTGTTGGAGTGCTTGGTGACACGCCAAACCTCCTTAAGCACATCAAAGTGTAGAGGCACTGGTATACCCTGCTTGCCTATTTCACAAGGAAAACATAAATGCTTAATTTATTCCATCTGACATCGGACCTAAATGATACAACTTGGGTGGTATTTACATTCTTCTTGACATTTTTTAAACCGAATTTATTTAATTACTTTCTTGCCATATACAGTGGATTCTGGTTAACTGGGCTAGTGGTTAATCAGATGGCTGTTTATTTGGGACGACTCTTAAAGAAAAGAAACTAATTGAAAAAATAGTTGGGATTCCCTTAATTTATTTGGGACATTGTGCTGTTTAATTGGAGCAGGAGACTGTTGCCAAACAGTTTTTAACCAATGTCCATTGTGTGCACTTGTGTCGCCATTGGACACTACACTATACTTAGAGCAAAGTTTTAAAATAGTGTCAGTTGCATGTCAGTGTTCAAGAAGTCGTGATTTCTGTCACTGATAGTTGGCAAGAAATAAGCAGTAAGACAATTTAGAACTGTTCTGCTTCCTGCAGTTTCAAACATTCACGCTTTGAGATGCCAGAAATGGCTGTGAGTGAAAATGAAATGATTTCACTGCTTTAACAGGTTAGGAATTACAAAGAATTTGAAGGTATTGACAATCATCTTGAATGTTACAATGAAAATGAAGATTTGGAGGATGCAATCAGAAAATTGTATGAAGGCAATCCTACACTGAGTGTCTGCACTGATTTTTTTCATGAAAAGAATACGGCCATGTAATTCCATCGTCAATAACTATTAGCAACTAATACAGTGTTATGGCACTGTAGTGGTACAGATAGCTTTCTAATTTGTTTTGTATTTCATTTAAATACATAATTTGTTACTTTATTAAATGGTACTTATAGTACTTACTTCCTGCCTGTTACGCCACTGGTGTGTAAGGCAGCAATGAAGGTCCTCCATCTCTGGCAGTGTTCAGAGCTTCCTTCATCATGTCAATAGCTTCTCAGTTTTCACCACCATCAATCACGCAAGTCCTGGGTGGAGACTCTGGAATACTGTCATACTCAAATGCAGAAGGAATCTTCATTGCTGTTTCCATAACAATTTTGTTTTACCAGTCAGGGTTGTTAGGCCTGAGCTGAAACCCCAAAACTGAGGATCGTTGGACCACTCTTAGTCTGCCCTCTACCCTTTGACCCGTTTGGCATGGGTGACCCTATTAAGAGCCAAAGCATAAAGACCTGACTCCAGCCAACATAGCTTTCTGGGTCATTGAGGCATGCAAACCTCCAAACCATGGCAGGGTTCTGGTCCTCTTGGAGGAGTTAAACAGTAGTTTGTCTTTTTTTTTATACCTTTTTAACTATTTCTATGAAACTTTGTCTAATTGAAGCTGCTATTTAAATGGGCCAAAATGTACTGGTCCCGATGTGTCCCCAGTAACCGGAATCCACTGTATTTTTCTCCCTGTCTTGCATAAAATGAGGAGACAGGGACTGGCACTGGAACTCCAAGCATTAAATTATATGGAGAATAGAAACTAAACTGCATTGCCTAGTATTTAGAAGGCTTTTGGCGGATAGTGCAAAAACATTTCTTCCAGTTGACAAGTCTGGAACTTGGACGTAAAAAACAGACATAAGCCTTTTAGGATTGCAACTAGGATAGAAAAGCAAAAAGTGGTAGATTCCCCCCCACCACCACCAAAATAAAAGATAAGAATCCCAATCAATTATTGTTTTAAGTCTCTGACCGTCATATTTTTCATAGCCAAATTATCAACATATAGAGGAAAAGTGGGTGTGCATAGTTAGGTCACAGATCAACCATGTTCCCACTGAATGACAAACAAGCTCCAGGGTTTAAATGACCTAGTTCTATTCTTATGAGGAACAATAGATTGCATGTAGAATAATAGATTGCATTCTGTCCATTGCATGACTTAGGAAAGCTTTTTATTTCACATCCTTTTAAAACTTGAAGATTTCTGAGGAAGCACAATATAACAGATTGCCAAAATATAATAACAAGGGATCTCCAGTCAATCCTTGAGGCTTGTTACAAATTACCAAGTCAATGTGGAAATAAATGCCAACCCTGGGTCACATAGAAAGATCATGCACCCACAGGAATGGGTCAGAATGCTAGGTCTCAGAAACAAAACCAAAACTCAGATTATAACAGTGCATCATGCTGGATGGTATAGGATATGTAAACAGCGTGTGAACTCAAAGCCTCGGGATAATGGGGACAGAGTGTGTATTGTTAAAAAGGAAATTCAGACTATTGTCAGCAGCAGTTCTTCCTGGAATACTGGACAAATATCTGGTTTTTGCTCAATGGACTGAAGCCAAAATTCTTGAGTCATTCAAGAATTAATAGATGTTGTAATCAGAAGACCACAGGATCAGGTAAATGGATTCTGAGGTTTCAGCTCCAATAAGTTATTTTATTACCTTCTGCAAGGCATCTGGTTAAATCTTCTACTCCATCAACTTTTATTCCCAGAAGATCAAGCTTAGGTGTCTGCAACAAATGGTGCTTGAGCCAAATCTGACCACTAAGCCTTCAATCTATACCTTTCATCGCAGCGTGATAGCTCCTTTAGATGCAAGCTTAGTTTCAGTTTGAAATTTTCTGCATGGAAGACCAGTAGGTAGATAGCTTGCTGAAAAATGCCTTCAGGTTTTTAGATTAGTATGACTATTTGCCATTCCTCTAGATCCAGGCAAAGTTTAGAACCACACATCCAAGTTGCAAAATTTCGGAAGAGAATCAGAAACTGAATCACAACTGTTTAATATCCATGGCATTTGTCATAAAATTTGTTGTTTTGCAGCAGTAGTACAGGGCAATACACAATAAAAAAATTATAAATTACAATGATAATATATAAATGGGTAGTGCAAAAAGAGAGCAAAGAGAAGAGTGAGGTTGTATACATGAAGATGTCCCTGATGCTGGGGAGACAGGTGCCCATGGTGGAGCTGCCCAAGTTTCTGCAACTTCCTGGCATTTTTTTCTGATCCAGTGCTGTGACCTCTCCATGCTAGACAGTGATACAACCAGTTAGTGTGCTCTGCACAGTATATCTGTAGAAATTTGCTAGTCTTTGTTGAAATATCAAATCTCCTCAAACTCCCATTGAAAGATGGTCTCTGTTGTGCCTTCTTTATAATTGCATAAATACTTTGGGCCCAGAATAGATCTTCAGAGATGTTGATATCCAGGAATTTGACATTGTTCTTGCTTTCGACTGCTGATCCTTGAATTGAATTGAATTGACTATATTGGTTCATATATATGAGGAGTAAAAATCTTTATGCTACGTCTCCGTCTAAATGTGCAATTTATAGTAATTTATAATAAATATTATGTACAACAGGATAGTCAATTTAACATAGAAATACAGCTGCATCAGCATGAATTAAGCAGTCTGATGGCCTGGTGGAAGAAGCTGGCCTGGTGGAAGAAGCTGTCCTGAAGCCTGTTGGTCCTGGCTTTTATGCTACGGTACCATTTCCCAGATGGTAGCATTTGGAACAGTTTGAGGTTGGGGTGACTTGGGTCCCAAATGATCTTTCAGGCCCTTTTACACAACTGTCTTTGTAAATGTCCTGAATAGTGGGAAGTTCACATCTACAGATGTGCTGGGCTGTCCGCACCACTCTCTGCAGAGTCCTACGATTGAGGGAAATACCAGGCCATGATGCAACCAGTCAGGATGCTCTCAATCGTGTCCCTGTAGAAAGTCCTTAGGGTCTGGGGGCCCATACCAAACTTCTTCAACCGTCTGAGGTGAAAGCAGCACTGTTGTGCCTTTTTCACCACACAGCTGGTATGTATAAACCACTTGAGATCCTCGGTGACATTTACACCGAGGAACTTAAAGCTGTTCACCCTTTCATCCCAGATACATTGATGTCAATATGGGTTAGCCTGTCTCCATTCCTCCTGTAGTCCACAACCAGCTCCTTTGTTTTTGCAACATTGAGGTGGTTTTCTTGACACCACTGTGTCAGGGTGATGACTTCTTCTCCATAGGCTGCCTCATCATTATTTGAGATCAGGCCAATCAGTGTAGTGACATCAGCAAATTTAATTAGCAGGTTGGAGCTTTGGGTGGTGACACAGTCATGGGTATACAGAGAGTAAAGGAGGGGACTTTGTACATAGTCCTGAGGGGCACCTGTGATGTGGTTCAGAGGGGCAGAGTTGAGGGTGCCCACTCTTACCACGTGCCAGTGATCTGACAGGAAGTCCAGGGTCCAGCTACACAAGGGTGAAGCTGAGGTCTCTGAGCTTCTTGTCGAGCCTGGAGGAATTATGGTTTTGAATGCTGAACTGTAGTCCAAGAACAGCATTCTCACATAACCATCCCTCTTCTCCAGATGTATAAGGATGGTGTGTAGAGCTGTGGCTATTGAGTCATCTGTTGATCGTTGTGTCGGTAGGCGAATTGTAGTGGATCCCGTGTGGGTGGTAGCATGCTGCAGATGTAGTCCTTGACCAGCCTCTCAAAGCATTTGCTTATTATTAAGGTGAGTGCGACAGGACGCCAATCGTTCAGACATGTTACCTCGGTCTTTTTAGGTACCAGAACAATGGTGGATGTTTTAAAGCAGGAGTGCACTCTACACTGAGAGAGGGAGAGATTAAAAATGTCTGTAAACACACCTGCCAGTTGTGCCACATGCATCTTGAGTACTCGTCCTGGAATGCCTTCTGGTCCCGCAGCCTTGCGACTGGTGTATGCTCAATGAGGACTGGTGTATGTTCTCTCAACTTCCCCTTCCTGACGTCCACAATAAATTCTGTGGTCTTACTGACACTGAGTGCAAGATTGCTGTTTCAACACCACTCAACCAGCTGATCTATCTCACTCCTGTATGACTCCCCGTCGTCGTCTGAAATTCTGCCAACAATAATTGCATCATCATCATATTTATAGATGGCACTTGAGCTGTGCCTAGCCACATAGTCATGGATGTATAAGGAGTAGAACAGTGGGACAAATACGCATCCTTGAGGTGTGCCCGTATTGATTGCCAGTGAGGAGGAGATGTTACTTCCAATTTGCAGAGACTGTGGTCTCCCAATGAGGAAGTCAAGGATCCAGTTGCAAAAAGAGGTACGGACACCAAGGTTTTGAAGCTTGTTGATTAGTACTGAGGTATTGGACTGATGGTGCTGAACGCTGAGATGTAATCAATAAGTAACGTATTGTCCAGGTGATGTAAGGTCAAGTGGACAGCCAGTGAGATTACATCCACTGTAGACCTATAGTGGTGATAGGCAAATTCCGACGATCCAGATTCTTGCTTAGGAAGGAGGTGACCTTGGCCATGACCAACCTCTCAAAGCACTTCAGCATAGTAGATGTGAGTGCAGCTGGGTGATAGTCATTGAGGGAGCTCACTTTACTCTTCAAAGTTCAAATTTCAAGGTAAGTTTATTATCAAACTGCATATATATATCACCATATACAACCGTAAAATTTGTTTTCTTGAGGGCACGCACAGTAAATCCAAGAAACACAATATAATCAATGAAAGGCCACTCCCAACAGGATGGACAAACAATCACTGTGCAAACACAAAACAATAACTAAATAAACAAACAAACAAACAAGTAAACAAATAAATAAATAAACAAGTAGAAAATATCAAGAACATAAGATGAAGAGTCCTTGAAATTGAGTCCATAGGTTATAGAAAGAGTTCAGTGATGGGGCAATTGAAATTTAGTGAAGTTATCCTCACTGTTTCAAGAGCCTGATGGTTGAGGGGTAATAACTATTCCTGAAGCTGGTGATGTGGATCCTGAGGCTCTTGTATATTTTTTCATGATGACAGCAGTGAGAAGAAAGCACGGTGTGTTCGGTGGGGGTCCTGGTTGATAGATGCTGCTTTCCTGTGACTGCACTCAGTGTAGATGCACTCAATGGGCCAAATGGACTAATTCTGCTCCTATATCTTATGGTCTTATGGTGTGGAGGGCTTTACCCATAATGGATTGGGCTGTATCCACTACTTTTCATAGGACTATCCATTCAAGGGCTTTGATATTTCCATACCAAGCCGTGACGCAAATAGTCCATATACTCTCCACCACACATATATAGAATTTTTTGAAAGTGTTAGATGTTATGCCAAATCTTCACAAACTTTTAAGGAAGTAGGAGTATTCACTCTCACTTTGGCGGTCTCAGTTACCCATCTGCTTCAAGCAGGCTTCAGTTATACTGGTATCTAAGAAAAACTCAGTAAGTTACGTCACTGACTACCGTCCTGTACTGCACTTAGGCATTGATGTCATTGTCGCCCTTTTCAAGCAGGTAGGAACCTCCAAATGCAGCAATGAGAGATTGAAGAAAAGCAGGTGGCACAAGTGAGCGTAAGCAAGTCAGGAAGAGGAGAAAGGTAGCTTGATTTTGACTGTACAGTTCTCATATTAATAATGAGTTTCCATCTTGTATTTATGTCCTTAATAACTCAAGCATTATGAGAATGAAGGTATGAGTGTATTTTTCTTTTGTGAGGACATTGTATGCAGTGACTGAGATTTCCTGCAAAAATCAAGAGAACTCATTTTATGAATAAATCAGAAGCCACAGCTAACAAAACTTTGGACACTCCTGATCTGACCTAAAAGAAAGCAGAATAATTGTGAACCATAAATTGATGATGACTAACTTTGCAAGTTATGCACCGTCTTCACTAAGGAGGACATAAATAATCTTCCAGAAATAGTAGGGGACAGAGGGTCCAGTGAGATGGAGGAACTGAGCGAAATACATGTTAGTAGGGAAGTGGTGTTAGGTAAGTTGAAGGGATTGAAGGCAGATAAATCCCCAGGGCCAGATGGTCTGCATCCTAGAGTGCTTAAGGAAGTAGCCCAAGAAATAGTGGATGCATTAGTGATAATTTTTCAAAACTCGTTAGATTCTGGACTAGTTCCTGAGGATTGGAGGGTGGCTAATGTAACTCCACTTTTTAAAAAAGGAGGGAGAGAGAAACCGGGGAATTATAGACCGGTTAGCCTAATGTCGGTGGTGGGGAAACTGCTGGAGTCAGTTATCAAGGATGTGATAACAGCACATTTGGAAAGCGGTGAAATGATCGGACAAAGTCAGCATGGATTTGTGAAAGGAAAATCATGTCTGACGAATCTCATAGAATTTTTTGAGGATGTAACTAGTAGAGTGGATAGGGGAGAACCAGTGGATGTGGTATATTTGGATTTTCAAAAGGCTTTTGACAAGGGTCCACACAGGAGATTAGTGTGCAAACTTAAAGCACACGGTATTGGGGGTAAGGTATTGGTGTGGGTGGAGAATTGGTTAGCAGACAGGAAGCAAAGAGTGGGAATAAACGGGACCTTTTCAGAATGGCAGGCGGTGACTAGTGGGGTACCGCAAGGCTCAGTGCTGGGACCCCAGTTGTTTACAATATATATTAATGACTTGGATGAGGGAATTAAATGCAGCATCTCCAAGTTTGCGGATGACACGAAGCTGGGTGGCAGTGTTAGCTGTGCGGAGGATGCTAAGAGGATGCAGGGTGACTTGGATAGGTTGGGTGAGTGGGCAAATTCATGGCAGATGCAATTTAATGTGGATAAATGTGAAGTTATCCACTTTGGTGGCAAAAATAGGAAAACAGATTATTATCTGAATGGTGGCCGATTAGGAAAAGGGGAGGTGCAACGAGACCTGGGTGTCATTATACACCAGTCATTGAAAGTGGGCATGCAGGTACAGCAGGCGGTGAAAAAGGCGAATGGTATGCTGGCATTTATAGAGAGAGGATTCGAGTACAGGAGCAGGGAGGTACTACTGCAGTTGTACAAGGCCTTGGTGAGACCACACCTGCAGTATTGTGTGCAGTTTTGGTCCCCTAATTTGAGGAAAGACATCCTTGCCATAGAGGGAGTACAAAGAAGGTTCACCAGATTGATTCGTGGGATGGCAGGACTTTCATATGAAGAAAGACTGGATGAACTGGGCTTGTACTCATTGGAATTTAGAAGATTGAGGGGGGATCTGATTGAAACGTATAAGATCCTAAAGGGATTGGACAGGCTAGATGCAGGAAGATTGTTCCCGATGTTGGGGAAGTCCAGAACGAGGGGCCACAGTTTGTGGATAGAGGGGAAGCCTTTTAGGACCGAGATTAGGAAAAACTTCTTCACACAGAGAGTGGTGAATCTGTGGAATTCTCTGCCACAGGAAACAGTTGAGGCCAGTTCATTGGCTATATTTAAGAGTGAGTTAGATATGGCTCTTGTGGCTACGGGTGTCAGGGGGTATGGAGGGAAGGCTGGGGCGGTGTTCTGAGTTGGATGATCAGCCATGATCATAATAAATGGCGGTGCAGGCTCGAAGGGCCGAATGGCCTACTCCTGCACCTATTTTCTATGTTTCTATGTTTCTATGTAATCTGAACATTATTAATGGCCTAAATTAAGTTCACCAGACTAAGATTGTTACATCATATGCTAAACTAATTACTCCGAGTTAAAATTGAAGCAATAACTTTATTTCAACTTGCGAGCTAACTTATGCATCTTTTCTTTGCAGTTCTTAGTACCTCAGATATAATAAATCAACAACCTTTTTCCAAATAAAACCATCTCTTGTTTAGTTTTTTTTAACATTTATATTTGAGTCTGTGATTGTGTCTGTGATTGACACTGATCATGCTCCCATCACAATAAAACCTATTTTAAAGCCTTTCAAGTACTCATGAATTCCCTCCTTACTCATGCCTGAGTCTCTTTCCACCTATCAACAGTATGAACAATTTACACTAGTCACTTAAACCACCATCCAGAATCAAATTTATTATCATTCTTTTATACGATGATAAATCTGTTGTTTTGCAGCAGCAGTACAGTGCAAAGAGTTATAATTACTCTAAATTACAATTTAAATAAATAGTGCAAAGAAAAGGAATAATAAACCATTTAAATTCTGATTCCCATTCCCTTTCCGACGTGTTGGTCCATGGCCTCCTCTCGGGGTGGAGGAGCAACACCTCATATTCAATCTGGGTAGCCTCCAACCTGATGGCATGAACATTAAGTTTTTTCCCTCCCTCTTCCCTCTTCCCCTCTCTGCCTCTTCTCACCTGCTTATCACCTCTTCCTGGGTCGCCTCCTCCTTCCCTTTCTCCTATGGTCCACTCATCTCTCTGCAGAGATTCCTTTCTCTACAGTCCTTTGCCTTTTCCACCCACCTGGCTCCACCCACCACCTTCTAACTATCCTCTTTCCCCTCCCCTCACCGGTTTTATTCCCCTTTCCTTTCCAGTCCTGAAGAATCATTGACTGTTTATAGATGTCCGATCTGCTGAGTTCCTCCAGCATTTTGTGGGTGTTGCTAAGGAATAATGAGGTAGTGTTCATGCCCTCATGGACCATTCAGAAACCTAATGGTGAACTTTGCTTGTGGGAGGAAATTGAAGCACCAAGTGGTCACCTGGAGAAAATGCAAATCCCACATAATCATCAGCTGAGGTCAGGATCAAGCCAGCATTTGTGGAGCTGTGAGACAACGGTGCTAATAACTGTGCCACCAACATACAATGATTCTAAGGAAGCCAAACCAGGTACCACAAAAAGCATTAAATAAAACAAAATATTAATTGCAAAATGATGCCACCCCTAGTTCTGATGAGCAGCTGTTTATGAAAGTTCAGGAGGGATGAAAGCTATGTACGTTCAGAACTGGAAAGATGGACAACCATCAATAGGCCTTTATTATTTTTCCAATCAGCATCTAGAACTAGGGGACATAGCCTCAAGATTCAGCAGAGCAGATTTAGGACAGAGATGAGAAGGAACTGCATTCCCCAGATAGTAGTGAATCTGTGGCATTCTGTGCCCAGTGAAACAGTAGATGTCCTGATGAAGGGTCTCAGCCCAAAACGTCGACTATTTACTCTTTACCATAGATGCTACCTGGCCTGCTGAGTTCCTTAAGCATTTTGTGCGTGCCGCTTTGGATTTCCCACGTCTGCAGATTTTCTCATGTTTGAATCAGTAGAGGACACTTCATTAAATATAATAAAGGCAGAGTTAGATAGCCTGTAGTAGAATTAGGGTTGTGGGGAAAAGGCAGCTACCTAGAAGGAGTTAAGTCCATGGCTTGATCAGCACGATTTTATTGAATGGTGGATCAGGTCCGACAGGCCAGATAACTTGCTCTTACCCTTACTTCTTACATTCTTTCGAACTCTTCATATGAGGTGATAGATGGGACTTATCCTGGATGGTAAGAAAGTTTAAAATCTATCTTACGTTACTTTTATGCTGACAACCACACAGTAGAACACTGCAAAGTGCTACTTCAATGTTGTGCATTTTAAAAACTAAATAATTCACAGAAAAAGCTTCTGCTTTTTTTTTGCCATCCCAGCAATACTGCTCAACCACAAAATCATGAACATCTCAGCAATGAGCTTGATCTACGATGGGCTTAATGGCCCTTCACATGTAATGACCACAGCACATCTTTGTTCAAATATTTAGGTGAAGAAATTTATCTTGGTCACTTACGCTGAGTGCGCAGTACAGTAACAGCAGCACCGCTGTGCTCCATTTTGGAAATTTGCTTCCATTAAAGTCAGTCCAGGTTAGAGGCATATCTTCGAAGCTTTGCATCTTATCTTTGAACAAGTGGCAATCCCAAGACAGCTGGGGATAAGAATTTTCCACTTGCTCCTGTTGTTATTTCCAGTCAAATCACTCTAAAACTAGCTGAAGCTGTCTAAAAATTCAAGAAAACTTCAAAGTCTGTTGTGTCTAGTGCAAATCAAGTTTCAGTGACCACCATGATATAAAAAGCCTTTTCAAATAAAACAAAATAGGACATCAATGTAGACTTGTCCATGTAACTGGACCCCAAGATGGAATTAATCACCATGGCAATATTATATTAATTCTACCTTCTGAGGAGTATTAACAAGACAACTGAAGCCAAGTTGTTTCATATGGACATAAAGACATTTTCCACATCCGAAGCATTTTTCAAGGGCTGAAATTGTGTTGACCAATGTGCAGAGAAAATAGAGCTGGATTCCTCCTTGAGCTTCAACCAGACTTCCCTTTCTAACTCTGTGCATTGTCAAAAACGAGCTGGAGGTCAAACGCTGATACATTTAAGCTCTCCATTCAGTCTCTGTGTTAGCCCCATTCTTTTGCATTGGTTGCTGACATGGGTAAAGAGTGCAGGTCATTTTTATTTTGTAGCCTGGGGAAAAATACACATGCAAGACAACAAATACTTTTACAGGTCTTTAATTCCTTCATCTATTTTAGATGTTTTAATACAAAAAGAGGGTATCAAAATAAAAATGACAAAATGAATTTAAAAAAAACAGTTCCTGCTGTTACAAACTCAGCTCAATTTCAGTCCAAACAACAGGAATTCTGCAGATGCTGGAAATTCAAGCAACACACATCAAAGTTCCTGGTGAACGCAGCAGGCCGGGCAGCATCTGTAGGAAGATGCTGCCTGGCCTGCTGCGTTCACCAGCAACTTTGATGTGTGTTGCTTGAATTTCAGTCCATACACTTTTAGTATGCAGTATAAAAATAAATGAAATAAAATATACAAAACCAATATGTAATGGCAATTTTTAGCACACGTGTGCATAACTTCCAAAAATATATAGACTAGACCCTGAAGCAAATTCTCATCATCCACACTACTAGGCCGATAAGAAACTTTGCATAACCACATTATCCTGCGCTGATACCTTACTCATGAAAATCTTTCCTCACCATACAACTGGCTCTTGACATCCATTCTAGAACACTGTAACTCTTCTTTCTTCTCCACACGTGCACCATTATCCCTTAAGGGCACAGGCAGCTATTTTAGCATGACCAGGGTGATTACATAAGTGCGCTTTAACAAAAAAAAAATGATATTCAACCTTATTACATTTATTTTACTTTATCTTACTATTTTACTTTAATTTGCAGCATGTTAAGACATTACCAACTGATTTTTAAAAATAATCTTTTGACACTAAGTATGTTAACTGCTTCTGTCAAAGGGCATTCTGGGAAATCTGTATTCATGGTTTTAGAATCTGCCTTAACAGTACTCATCATGTAGGTTTTTGCAAATAATATGAAGTAAGGCATTTTATGTTTAATGAAACCTGTAACACATTTTATTGAAATCCAAATCCTAAAGACCAAAGCGCACTAAAAATCCTTCAAAGTCATCACGTCAGACCAGCCTCTTAAAGCGAAACCCTGCCTCAATGTCAGTGGTTGGGAATTATGTATGTTTTCCCAATTATGATACTGTACAGAGACGCTCCCCCCTCCCCACCGGCCCACGAATTCACTAAAACCGGCATTGTGAGCTGTCTGGAACCCAGGTGAACTGCCCGGCTCGGGTCCTGTGTTCCATGGGTGGAGGAAAAGCAGGTGCCTCTGACTCGTTCAGAGGTGCGCCAACACAGTCATGGCCATGTTGTGACAGGTTGCACCTGAACCCAAGGGGGACCAATATTCTCACGGGCAGGTTTATTAGAGCTGTTGGGGAAGATTTAAACTCATTTGGCAGGGGGGTGGGAACCGGAGTGAAGGGACTCAGGATAGGATAGATGGCAAAAAGTAAAAGATAGCGTGCATTCAGATTGTCAGGAATGGCAGGCACTTGATGAGACTTAGTTGTGGCCAACAGGCTGAGTGTTAAAACATCAGGGATGCAGAATCAGAAAGGACAGCAAAGGTACTAAAGGTGTATCTAAATGCGCATAGCATAAGAAATCAGACCGATGATCTTGTTGCACCATTACAAATTGCCCGGTATGATGTTGTGGCCATCACTGAATCGTGGCTGAAGGATGGTTGTAGTTAGGAGCTGAATGTCTGAGATTACATGTTATATTGGAGGGATAGGAAGGTAGGCAGAGGGGGTGGTGTGGCTCTACGGGAAAAGAATAGCATAAAATCAGTAGAAAGATGTGACATAGGATTGGAAGATGTTGAATACTTGTAGGTTGAGTTGAGAAATTGTAAGGATAAAAGGAATTGATGGCAGTTATATACAGGCCAACATGGATGCCAGCAGAGCAGCAATAGTGTGTGTTTCTGGGAAAAATGAAGAAGGTGGAGGACATATGTATTCCAAAACTGAAGAAATACTCAAATGGTAATATAGTACAACCATGGCTGTCAAGGGAAGTCAAAGCTATTGTAAAAGCAAAAGAAAGGGCACACAACAAAGCAAAAATTAGTGGGAAGATAGAGGATTGGGAAGTTTTTAAAAATCTACAGAGAACAACTCAAAAATTATTAGAAGGAAAAAGATGAAATATGAAAGCAAACTAGCAAGTAATATCAAAGTGTACAGTAAAAGTTTTTCAAGTATGTTAAAAATGAAAAAGTGTCGACATAGGACCACTAGAAAATGAGGCAAGAGAAATAATAACAGGGGACAAGGAGTTGACTGATGAACTAAATGAGTATTTTGCATCATTCCTCACTGTGGAAGACACTAGCAGTATGCCTGATGCTGTGGTATGTGAAGGAAGAGAAGTGGGTGCAGTTACTGTTACAAAAGAGAAGGTGTTCAAAAAGCTAAAAGACCTAGGGGTACATAAGTCACCCAGACCAGATGAACTGTACCCTAGGGTTCTGAAAGAGGTAGTGTTAGAGTTTGTGGTGGCATTAGAAATGATCTTTCAAAAACCATTGGACTCTGGCATGGTGTCAGAGGACTGGAAAATTGCAAATGTCACTCCACTCTTTGAGAAAGAAGGAAGGCAGCAGAAAGGAAAGTATAGACCAGTTCGCCTGACCTCAGTGGTTGGGAAGATGTTAAAGTCGATTGTTAAGGATGAGGTCATGGAGTACTTGGTGACACAGAACAAGTTAGTACAAAGTCAGTATGGTTTCCTTTAGGGAAAATCTTGCCTGACGAACCTGTTGGAATTCTTTGAGGAGATTACAAGTAGGATAGATAAAGGGGATGCCATGGATGTTGTATATTTGGACTTTCAGAAGGTCTTTGACAAGGTGCCACACATGGCTGCTTACCAAGTTATGAGCCCATGGTATTACTGGAAAGTTACTAACATTGTTAGAGCATTAGCTGATTGGTCAGAGGCAGCGAGTGGGAATAAAAGGATCCTTTTCCGGTTGGCTGCCAGTGACTAACAATGTTCCACAGGGGACAGTGTTGTGACTACTCCTTTTCATGTTGTATATAAATGATTTAGATTATGGAATAGATGGCTTTGTTGCCAAGTTTGCAGACGATACGAAGGTTGGTGGAGGGGCAGGTAGTGTTGAGGAAACAGGTAGGATGCAGAAGGACTTAGACAGATTAGGAGAATGGACAAGAAAGTGACAAATGAAATACAATGTTGGAAAATGCAAGGCCATGTACTTTGGTAATAGAAATAAATGTGTAGACTCCTTTCTAAATGGAGAGAAAATTCAAAAATCTGAGACGCAAAGGAACTTGTGAGTCCTTGTGCAGAACATCTTAAAGGTTAACTTGCAGGTCGAGTCTGCAGTGAGGAAGGCAAATGCCATGTTAGGTTTCACGATGTCTAGAATACAAGAGCAAAGGTGTGATGTTGAGGTTTTATAAGGCACTGGTGACGCCTCACCTTGAATATTGTGAACAGTTTTAGGCCCCTCATCTTAGAAAAGATGTGCTGGCATTTGAGAGGGTCCAGAGGAGGTTCACAAGGTTGATTTCAGGAATGAAAGGGTTATCATACGAGGAACATTTGTTGGCTGTGGATCTGTACTCGCTGGAATTCAGAAGGATGATGGGGGATCTCATTGAAACCTTTTGAATGTTGAAAACCCTAGACAGATTAGATGTGGAAAGGATGTTTCCCATGGTGGTAGAATCCACGATAGGTGGAAGGCACAGCCTCAGGATAGTGGAGCACCCTTTCAGAACAGAGATGCTGAGAAATTTCTTTAGCCAAAGGGTGGTGAATTTGTGGAATATTGTTGCCACATGCATCTGTAGAGGCCAGGTTGTTGGGTGTATTTAAGGCAGTGATTGATAGGTTTTTGAGTGGATATGGCATCGAAGGTTATGGGGAGAAGTCCGGGAACTGAGGTTGAGGAGGAGGGAAAAAAGGGATCAGCTATGATTGAATGGCGCTGCAGACTCAATGGGCCAAAAGACCTAATTCTGCTCCTATGTCGTGTAGTCTTCCGGTCTTATGGTCTTATGTTGTGATGTCAGAGACATGACAGTGGAATACTTGCTGGGCCGGTTTAATGCAATTTACCGAAATACATTTGGTTACCCCTCTTATCGATGATAAAAGTCTTTTCTCCCCATTCCAAATAGGCAAATAGGCCATCGTAAGGGGGCCTAAGGGGACGTTGCTGTGCGTCATGGCGGAAGAAAGTAAACGGAGCGGAATGTAGGTCAACAAGAACCCAAGAGTGCTGTATGCCATGATGAGAGATAGAAAGATGTAAAAAGGAATTGAATTAACTGAGGGGACATGAACAGTATTGAACAGCTGACCAGGTGGTTATGGTGTCAGGAATGAGATTACCTGGCACTCACAACGTCTGCCTATATACCAACTCTGGCACAGGTGAGTGCAGGTCTGAGCTCAGAGGGACCCCCGGGAGATGATCAAGCCAACACTGATCAGTCAGGGAAGCCCTCAGGGCAGTCTTTATGGAGTGGTGAAACCACTCGCATAGGATGTTGGACTGCTGTGGTCTGATGTATCCTAACGCCGAGGTTCTGGACTATCATAGTCAAGAGGATTGATATGAATTGGGGACCGTGGTCAAAGGAAAGTCCAGATATGGTGCCAAACCCAGCAACCCAGGTGCTGAAGAATGCCCGAGCCACGTTTGCGACCGTCGTCCATGCTAGAGGGTTGACCTCTGACCACCTGGTGGTACAGTGCACCATGGAAAGAAAGTGCATGAAACCACGGAAGGGGGTAAGTGGACAAACAACGTCCATATTGACATTGTCAAATCAATGCTCAGGGACCACAAAAAGGTGCAATGGCACCTGAACATGACGGTTAATTTTTGTCTGCTGGCACTCTACACAGCCTGCAGTCCAATCACACACATCCTATCTGAGGCCGTGCCAAGCAAACTTTAGTGCATCCAGTTTCTGTGAGGCCTTGCAGCCTAGATGTGAGAGGCCATGTATGGAGTCGAGAACAGTCTGCCTTCAGTTTGCAGGCACGCTAGGGTGAGGGTGACTGGTTGATACATCACAGAGGAGAGAAACCCAAGCTTCCCCGAACTTAAACTCAGCCAACCGTAGGCCCATGTCTGCTGTTCTAATAGCCTGGACCTCTGGGTCAGTAACTTGGTTGGCTGCCATGGCGGCACAGTCAACCCCTATGTGCTCAGCCTCAACACTGGCTGTGAGAGGCAATCAACAGCAGCATGCTTTCCCCTTGATATCTTGTCTATCAGTTGTGATATGTATGGATATGTAGGCCAGATGGCATTGCTGACATGCAGACTAAGGGTCTGATATTTTGGCCATCGTGTGTTTGAGGGGTTTATGGTCAGAGACCAAGAAGCACACAGTCAAACGCGCCGTAATTCCTTTCGGGTGGGGATGGAGTTGGGGGCAGAAGTTGGCGAGCACTAGCCAGACACCTCTGAACAGCTGTTCGTACACAGTATCCACAGCATAGTCTGAGGCATCAGCAGTGATGGTTATGTATGCACTGGAGAGTGGGTGTGCCAGTAGGGTCACATCAGAAAGAGTTTGTTTGGTATCATTAAATGCCCTGGACATGTCCACTGACAAGTCAAGAGCTTCTTTAGGGGTATTGCCTTTAAGCGCTCTACACAGGGGAGCAAAAGTTCAGGAGCTCGCAGAAAGAAGAGCTTAGAGAAATTTGCCATACCTATAAACTCCCGTAGTTGTTTTGTAGCATGGGGCAGTGGGAAGTCCACAATTGCAACTTCTTTTGATGGGAGGGGTTTTGCACCTTCTGCGGAAATGCGATAGCCAAGAAAGTCAACGGTTGACAACCCAGACTGGCATTTAGCAGGGTTAGTAATCAGCCCATCTTGGCTTCAGCACTCGAAAAGTGTGCAGAGATGAGATATGTGCTCAGATTTGGATGCATTGGCAACAAGTATGTCTTCCAGGTAAACAAAATGAAAATCTGCCTTTTAATATAGAGTCTATCAGCTACTGGAAAGTCCAAATGGCAGGTACAGAAACTCAAAAAGACCAAACGGGGTAATCACAGCTGCACTGGGAATGTCCTCCAAGCACATCAGCACTTGATGGTAGCCCCTAACTAGATCGACTTTGGAAAATATTAATTTTGGTTAAACTTCTGGAAAAGTCTTTGATGTGTGGGACAGGGTAATGATCGGGGTGGGGGGGTGGTGGTGGCCTTGCTAAGGCATTGGTAATCCCCACATGGGCAGCAACCACCATCAAACTTAGGAAATATATGGAAGGGTGAATCCCAGGGGCTATTCAACTGGCATACAATGCCGAGTTTTTTCATGTCGGCAAACTCAGCCTTCACAGTTGTCAAATTTTCTGGGTCCGATCTAAGCGCACAGGCATGGACTAGTCAGCCAGTTGTGGGAGTGTGGTGCTCGACCCCCTGTTTTGTGACTGTAGTAGAGAATGTGGGCTTGGCGAGGTCTGTACATTCATCCAGCAGGGGTCTAGCCACATTAGTCAGGACAAATCCCCTGTGTAACGTCGCTCACTGAAGCAGAGCATCACCTGTCGTGTCCTGTAAGTCTGGATGTTGCTGCTCTTGATGGCCTCCAATCAGGTTGTGTCAATCTTTTCCTTCTCATCAATTGGCAGTGTTGGCAGCACACTCACTTTAGCACCCGTGTCACCCAGAAAGAGTTGCCCTGAAAGGCTGTCCATAATGAACAGTAGACGACCTTGGCAGCTGGAACCCATCGCGTTCACAGGCCACTGATGTCCTAATGCACTGGCACTGTCAAACCTGCATGGCAGCCAGCACTCATACCAAAGTGAGCCTGGTGAAAACAGAGGCCCAGCATTGTCTATTTTGCAGAAATGGGTGCCGTTACGTTGAGGGCAATGTTCTCTCCAAGGCAGGGGTGGCCAACCTTTCACACTCCATGCGTCAATTTTTTCACGGACGAGTTCAGATGCAATTTTTTTCACGCACGAGTTCTATATTAACATATTTTTACAAAAATTGAATGGGGGTACAAGAGTTGTATAGCGCATCTGAACTCGTGAGTGAAAAAATTGACGCATGGAATGTAAAAGGTTTGCAATCCCTGCTTCAAGGTGTGTGCGTGTGCACATGCACACATCTTTTACTATTAGCACACAGAGGAATTTAAGTGGTACACAAAAGGTTGTCACCTTTTACCTCGTTGGCATATTAAGTATGTTTCACAATTGTACACAATCACATTTCCTTTTACAGTTTCTGATGTGGATGGTGTTGACAACATGGAGTCTGCAATGAGTTGTCTGCCGATTTTAGAACTGGTGTATGTATACTGTTTTTTTTTGAAGGAATTATTTACCACGCACATGTTGTTGTCACTGGGCAAAGAAATTGCCCAGCACAAGATTTTTGTGCACACTGGTCTTTACAAATTAGAAGGAACATTGGTTGAGGGCCTTGCTAACTGGACTTATTGAGGTTGAGAAAGGAGGAGGAACGCTGCCCAGCTGAGTGTAAACTATCACCCATTTTAGCAAGCTCTGTATAGTCCTTTACGGGTGCATTAGCGAGGGCTAAGCAAATTTGATCAGGCATTTGCTGCATGACAAGTTCTTTAAAACTAAAACAAGGATGGTGATTTCCCAGGAGACACTGCATGTGGTCCATCAGCTCTGAAGACCTAGCATCACCGAGACTGGGTAAGGAGAGTGACTGCTTGGCCCACTCAGATTCCAATAGTCCAAAAGTCTGTAACTGCATTTTCAGTGATTGGTATTTTTCGTGTTCAGATGGGTGTTCAAGCAGACTCTCTAGTGTAACAGCCGTGGAATTGCTGACCGATGCTACCACGTAGTAGAATTTGGTGTTGTTAATGGTGATTACTCGCAGAGCAAACTGGGCCTCAGCTTGCAGAGACCAAGCAATGGTATTTTCTGCCAAAACTCTGGCAGTTTCAAAGCAACTGCATTGGCCAACATGTTCGATAACTCTGGAATTGCCCTAGATCATCGGGTCACCAATGTAGGTTTTCACAAATAAAACGAAGTGAAGTGTTTTATGTTTAATGAAACCTGTAACACATTTTATTGACAATCCTTACATAACCACATGATTACGGCAGACCAGCCTTTTAAAGCGAAACCCCAACTCAATGTCTGTGGTTGTGAATTATGTACGTTTTCCCAAACACGTTACCCTACAATCACTATCTGTCAACTGCTCCACTCATGGGAAGACACTAGAGCTATCATTCTTTGTAGGTGTGCGGCATGAGACACTGTGAACTGAGCTGATAGATCAGATTCAGTGTAATCAGGCCCAGTAATATGCCAAATTGTTTGCTCCATTCCAATGGCTCCATTTCCTTAAACTTCACTTTCAGCTCCTTAATATTGAGTTATTCACTTGTGATATGATGCTTTTTGTGAAAAACTCATCTTCAGTTGTATGAGGAAATTGTCCATAAATATACAATATATTATTCAAAACACTTTTATTAAAAGACATTCCAAAATACTCTCCAATTATGCTGGTTCATGACAGCTTTACTTTTATAGATAAAAAAGTAGTATTCAATGGTAACTGAAGAGTCTTTGTTTGAAATGTAAGAAATTTGCACTGGAATATCCCAAGGTGGTGAGGAAGTATGCGAATATCTGCTCTTTTGGATAACTGTTGTGCCTTCTGATCTGAGTGAGTCTGAAAACAGGGAACGACAATTCTTCGCAAAGGAAATGGAATGTGTCCACAATTGCTTGCATTAATCTTTTGCACTGCGTACCACTTCTGAAATTTAGTCTGAGAACAGGGCCAGACAATGGGGGAGTTTAAAAGTGGGGCGTACTTTTCCACGGAAAAGTATTCAGCTCCATGATACTTACATCAGCGAAAGAGGCAATGACTATTCAGTCATTGCTGATGTTGATGGTCCATGAGATTTATACTCGCTCAGGTTCACCAAACTCTCTCAGTGTAATTATGAGTAGAGAAAGACATTAAAACACTGTTTTCATACTAAGAATTAAACTCAAGGAAACGTAATGTCATCATTGCTCTACACAATGCTGCTTGGGTGATTTCTTTGCAGAACACCCTACATTCAGTCTGTCACTTTAGTTCTTAATCCTAATCCAACTCTAAAGTTTGTGCCTTTTTCCTTCTGTCCCAATAAAGCCCAATGTAAACTGAAGAAACAGCACCTCATCTTCCATCAAATTAGTCTGCAGTTAATAGGACTTGATAATGAAGCCAACAGCCTGTTTTAGCAATGGCCAGATGCAAAAGCATCTACCATAATGTTAACAGAGATTTTTCCCCGTCTGAAGGTCTACCTTGTTAGCTGAGCATTTCCAGAATTCTCTTTTATTTCAGATGTCCAGCATCAACTGTGTTAGGGATCTCTCAGCCTTGGTATGTGTTTGCTTTTCTACCGCCCTCATTCTTCTCCAGTCAGCAAACATTCTTTTTCTAGTCTAGGATGCACTAATTTTGGACGTTCGTGTCCCTACAAAATAAAGTCCACTTGTTATTTTTCCACTTTTCCAGTCTGACAAAAGGCCTTCAGCATGAAACATCGATCTATTTCTCTCTCCAAAGAGGCTGTCTGACTTCTGGGTATTCCCAGTATGTATTTTCAATTTTATTTCAGATTTCTAGCACCTGTATTTTCTTTCGCTATCAATCTCAGATCCTTTGTTCTAATCACTTTGCGTGTACTAGCGAGTAGGCAGAGCTGCACTGACCTGTGGAATATGGAATAAATTAAAGGAGTGCCTTCAGAATTTTGATTCCAGAAGCCCTTTACAGAAACCCAAGGCTTCAGGCATAATAGTTCAGTGTGAACAGCAGCATATTAAAAAACCCAGAACAACACACATATGGCAGGAGGTGGAAAGAACTGTGGGGAGTTAAAACAACAATCAGGGACTTGTCATAGTTTGAGAACGGACTATGGAGTTGTTCCATTTAATTAGCTGAGAGAAAGATATGAACAATGAAACAAGGAATTGTGTCATATTGGCTCATCACGGTTTTGATGATTTTTTTTCCTGCCGTACTTCTACCACAAACCTATTCTTTCCTCACCCCCTTGGTTGACCTTTCTATTCAGAATGTCAGTTCAATGCATGTGCTGTCTTGAGCATGATAAACAAGCATTATAAATTAATTTTCGAGTACAACACATCAATTTGAATTAAATGTCTTACAGAACATGAGGCCCAGATTTTCTTAGTAGAATACCAATGAGAACATCAGGACTGGCCGTAGTAAATGAATAAATTCGAAGGCAGATTCTAGTGACTACACATAAGCAAATAAACACACATCATGAAGTTCCTGTTCACTTTATACGACTGCTCTGTGAGCTGTAACACTACTGCTCTGTGGGCGATAACACTTCAGTATCTGACCAAGACATCTTGCACTGTAAGACGAGGAGCATCATTTTCCAACACCTGCACAATACATATCCAGTAAACATGCCAGAAAATGTGGTTCCGTCATTCAAATGTAAGTAAAATTTAACAATATAGTTTATTAATTGCTGCCAGACAACATTGTTACCAATAACAATTTGCTATCACAATTATCCCCTGAAGTTTTTATTTTTACTTTTTAAGTCTCCAGAAATATTTTTCTCTGCACTCTTTTGGTACCAGCTTATATTTCTACCCCCTCTGTTTTCCTTCCATCTGCACTTCACAAGTTTACCTAAATTTAATTAATTAAATTTTTTTTGAGCGTGAGCCTGTGTGTGTGCGATTCTGTGCATGTGCATCTGTGTGTGCTTTCATGCGCGTCTGTGCATCTGCGTCTGCGTCTGCGTGCGTGTGTCCATGCGTGCGTTCGTGATGATGTCTTTTTCATGGATCTTACAAGGCGTGGAGCGAGAGTGAGACTGTGTAGCGTGCCACTCCTCACACAAACATTTTCGCAGTACTTTTCCCTTTATTTTACGAGGTCAAGTTGCAATCTCGACAGTCAACTTGGCACGGATGGAGAGTGTACTTGGAAGCCGACCTGACTGGTTTCAAACCTGGGAACCTCCACTCCCGGGTCCGGCGCCGATGTCATTGCGCCACCAGCCGGCCCAATTTTTTAATTATTTTCTTGAACACTTGTCAGACTCTGTGTCATGGTCCGGTCCGTGAAGTCTGCACTCTGGTTCATGGTCCGGTCCATCGATCCATATTCCAGGTTTTCCGGTTTTCCCTTGTCCTGTTGTGTGCCTTAATTGAGGCACATGATTCTCATTTTGGGCTGGCTACATAAATAGCTCCTGGGTTCAGCTTCATTTGTTGGACTGTTCCCTTCCCTTCGCATTCTGCCTGAAGCCTTGCCTGCGTCCTTGCCTATTCTCGTCGTCAAGTTCTACCGCCGGAGCAAGACTGGAGCCTTGCTGTGTCTAGATAAGGAACAGTCTAATGTTGTTTGGAACTGTCTCTGTGTCCACACCTTCGCTAGGTAGGTCCGACCGTTTGCCACTACCTTGTATTGGGAACTGTCTCGTCGTGTTCAGCATTCTGTGTATGAGTCACTGCCCTATGTCCTGTTCCCAAGGAGGGGTCCCAGCTCTGTGTTCTGTGTATGAGTCACTGCCCTATGTCCTGTTCCCAAGGAGGGATCCCAGCTCTGTGTTCCATGTTCCTATCTCCCAAGACCCTGTGTTCTGCTGTCCTGTATCCCAAGATTACCAAGGCTCTGTGTTCTGCGTTCCTGTCTCCCAAGATTACCAAGACTCTGTGTTCTGCGTTCCTGTCTCCCAAGACCAAGGCTCTGTGTTCTGTGTTCCTGTCTCCCAAGACTACCAAGGCTCTGTGTTCTGCGTTCCTCCCAAGACCAAGTCTGAGCTTTGTGTCCTCATCCAGTTGGTCCCGCGTCCTTCCCAGGAGTCCCGCGTCCTGTTGCCTTGCTATGTCTTGTCCTCGCCTAGGTCCGGGGTCCGAGCCTGAGTCAAGACCCAGGTTCTGGGTCCCTGTTCAGTCTCTGGCTCAGAGTCCCCCTGTCCAGGTTCCAAGTTCCATGTTCCTTGTCCAGGTCCTGCTTTCCTAGTCTAGTCCTAGCCCAGGCCCTGTGTCTTGTCCAGCGTCGTTTCTTCCCCACTTCCCTTGCTTTCTTCACACACCTAGTCCTGTTCCTAGTACTTCAGTGTCTGTGTTTTGCATTTGGGTCCACTCTCAGCGCCCTGTTAGTTAGAAATTTATCTTGGTTAGGAACCAAATATGCAATAAATTGACAGCTGTATATTTTATTCATTTTCCACATTTTCAATGCATTCTTACAGGTTTCAGAACTGGCTTGCAGAGGTTCATGTTCACTGAATTTCTAATGCAAAAGACAGCAGAAAGTTTATGAAAATAAATATTGTGTATTCACAGTTGATCACAAAACCCTGGCCATTGTTTGAAAAATTCTGAATAGATATGATGTTATTTTTTCTTATGGGTACTTGCAGGACTGTCTGTCCACTATTTCCTCTTGGTGTAGTGTTGTTCCTTTCCATGTCTTGAGGTGCATTGGGCAGCAACCTTGCTGTTTTCTTCAGCACTTTGTCTTTTTTTATAAGGCCGAATTTCTAGCTCGATGCTCAACCCAGCACGGATGGAAAGTGTGAAAGGAGCCGGCTTGTTTCAAACCCAGGACGACTCACCTCGAAGTCAGGTGCAGATGCCACTATACCACTGGCCAGCTAGTTCTTCTTGTTACAGAATGTTTACTTATTGAAGATTTTATGCATGGGAATTTCTGATTTCCGATGATATTTTCATTCTGTTGGGCAAAGTAAAACGATTTTTCTTCTCATGCTTTTCAATATATTATATTTATTTGCTGTAGGTTTCTCTCTGCAGATTTGTTTTAATTCAATTTCCAAAATGAACCCTATTTTTCTTTAGCTGGAAATAAATTAAGGCTGGATTTGAGATTGATGAGAAGTTTAGGTTATCAGATATGGGAAAGTTAATTTTAAGTTAACCTCCTCTCTGAGGATAGCAAACTTAACTGAAGCATAAAATTATGCAAAGGTTCACACTGACCAAACCAGCCTGTTGATAACCTTGGCATCATGTGATGATGTTTGGATTATAATTCCATGCCATTTATTTTCACATATGAACCATAAATTGACTTTACCCCGTGTCAGACCAACTGCTGGTGAAATCTGTATCCACATTTTCGTCACCTTCGGTCTTTGAGTTTCCAACATGGACTTGACCAGCCTCCATGTTTTTGCTCTCTGTAAATCTGGTGACCTGTGAGAAAATGAGGTATAAAAAAAACATTAAATATTGGGAATTCCGAAGGACGAATGTCATGGCAAGTAAGGTCCAACGAAAATAAACTCTGAAAGCAATATTAAATAATGGGAGATCCGGATTTGCAATTTAGGATAAATACGTTGTGAGAAAGGGGGGAAAAATGGAAACACTGCTAATGCTCAATTGATTGGCAAGCGATAAACATTTTAACAGCAAGAAGAATTTCAAAGTAATCCAAGCAGAAATTAGAAAGAAGTAGTCCTGTTAATATTTTAAATTGCTCTGGACCTTACATAATGCATTTCTGCAACAGCGAAGACAGAATAACTTCAATTTCTCAAACTTCCAGTAACTGCCACCCCTTTCACCATTCCCCATTCGCATTCCTGTTTCTTTCTCTCACCTTTTGGTTTACCTGAACATAATCCCCCTCTGGTGCTCCTCCTCCTTCCCTTTCTTCCATGGTCTTCTGCCCGCTCCCATCAGATTCTTCCTTCACCAATCACCTTCCCAGCTCTTTACTTCGGTGCCCCCCACCCACCTCTCTCCTGGTTTCACCTATCACTTACCACCTCATACTTCTTCCTCCCCTCCCCCTAGCTTATTATGACTTCTCATCCTTTTTCCCAGCCGTGATGCAGTATCTTGCCCAGAAATATCAGCTGTTCATTCCTTTCCATAGATGATGCCTGACCTGCTGAGTTCCTTCAGCACTTTGTGCATGTTGCCCAGAATAACCCCCATCTTGAAGAACTCAGGTAGTATTGCTGCATACTTTGTAATTATCAGTACAGCATCAGGCCCTATAACCAGAACCTAGTTTATAGTCATAAAACACAAATAAAATCTGAATAGAGCATTAAGTAGCACAAATAAATTGTGATCTTCCTTTACATGGATGAATTATGAAAACAATCTTTCCTAGAACTGCCTGGTGATAATGTCCCCTTCTATAATTAATTTTAGCCTTCAAAACTAGGTAACTTCTCAAAATATCTACCCTGCCTAGGGTATAGGTCTGGCTTAATCATAATCCGATTATTTTTTTCTAGTAATTGAGAGGATGGGAATATTTTTCTCATGTGCACCAAGTCTGAATTTCTCAGTGTAAGCATTTCACATAAAATGCTACAGTACAGATTACACTTTCAACTATGTTTCACTTTAATACTCTATGGCTTTAAATCATCCATTCCCCAACAGTGCCCACACTAGCCATTAAAGGATTTAGACTTTAATCAAGCCCCATCATTCTAGCAATATTAGTAAATACTCCATTGAGGTCAGGCAGGAATGGGTACAAAGAGCTGTGCTGCGCACACACTCAAAGCAGAACAATGCATCGCGTTACCCGATAGATTAAAGGTGCAGTCAATATAGCACATTCTTCACAATCAGATTGTATTATTAGAACTGCCAGTCCAGGGGAAGGAGAACTGATGAGATGAGCACTGGCCTTTGAGAGGAATGGTCCTGTCGGATCCATTAATGCCACTGCACTCTAATGGACACTGCTTTTTCCAGCCTCACGTTCTGACACAAAGCCAATAAATGTATGACTGGTTCTAATATATATAAAAAAAAATCTGCTACATGAATCCATAACAAAACCACTGACTCGTACTTGGTAAGCTATAATTGACCGGTTCTTTGGCTTATAAAGAACTAATTATTCCCTTCTCCGGACTATAATTGCATTTATTCAATGGATAATATTGCTTTAACGTGAACAAGCACAATTATGGGTGAGAAAGGCCTGCACCCTTTCCGTACGTTTTAAAAAAAAATTTCCTTCATTATTTCAAGTTTATTTAAAGCAGAACCTATTACTGCAGATGCTTTCCAATTGTTTAATGCAGTAGTTATAACAAGAAATTAGTGCTCTACGACCTTCACAAACCCTAACTGTCCAAAAGGGTGCAAAAAATAATTGTTGGGAGGAGGGAGGTAGGTCCTCAGTATACATTTTTTGGAACAAGCAGACAGGAAACAGTAATGTCTCTCATAGTATTGATCCTCTTTTCCAAAATATGCATCATTTCATGATCAGAGTTACATTGTAAGATATTTTGTAGCTCGCTGAGTAAATGGAGAGAAGCCGGTAGGCCATCATAACTTACTGACAATCTAAACAGTAGGATCTGTAATCCAGAGGTATGCATTCATATATCACCATAATAGCTGTGTAATTTTTCAGTTAATTAAAAGGCTAGTGTTCGTTATGGTGACCACACAACTACTAGCTTGCTGTAAAACTCCATGTAACCCAGCAAGCTATTCACTACAAGGGCAAATAATGATGGGCCTTGTTAAGACCTTAATGTCCACACCTCATGAATGAATGAATTTGTAAATAAGTGAATATTTTAAGTATTGGTCATTTCACATTGTACTATCTTGACAGTATTGAATTAAAATGCATTTTAAAAATGAAATGCTTCAGATAATCTTTCTCTTTGTCAGGCCATCTGTTGCTATGACCACCAGGACCCAACAATACATTACGTGGTCCAAACTTGTTCAGTCGCTTAATGTAAATTACTAGGATAAGTTTCACAGAACAGTGAAATAAGTAAAAATTTATAGTGGGGGGGGAACACAAAAAATCTCTTCTCGGCTGTCTTGTTAGAATTGTGCCAGAACATTGTCAATCATATCATTAGCCATGATCAATAATTAAGCTAATTACACAAATAGCTGTAATCAATTGCACTGCCAGAAAACAATACGGGCAGCTGAGATAATAATCACAAATGCAAAGGTTGAAATACCACTAATCTTTGAAAGGTGTCATTATTGATATTCAACATTACAATGGTTCAGATGAGACATAACTGCAAAAGTGGTATTATACAGGTTGTGTAGACTTTTGAAGGATTAATTTTAATTTTGCCATGTTTCAAATATGGGTCATAATCTAAGCTAGAACAACAAGTCTCCAAGCAACTTAGAGCATTTTCCTGCGAGGTAGCAAGAAACAAGTTTCACAGGATCACAGAATAATTACAGCACAGAAGCAAGCCCTCCAGTCTGTCATCTCTATGTAAGACCAATCGAGCTGATCTCACTCTGCCAACACTCAAATCTCCCTTTTTGTGTTCAGATACTCATCCAGCTACAGTTCAATTTGCTTCCACTAACACACTGGCACTAGATGCTAGACCCTAACTAATCAAGAACCTATTGTTAAACCTCTACTTTAAATATACCCAATGACTTCTCCTATTGAATCTGTTTCTCTGTGAATTACCTTCATTTTATGTCCCTTGGTTATTGGCCCATTGGCAAATGGGAAAAGTAGTACCATTTGGGCATTAGATTTAATACCTTAACCTGCATGGTGAAAAAAAAACTTCTGCTTCTGGTTTGCCTACAAATCACCTTAATTTTATGTCCCTTGGTTATTTGGCAAATGTCCCTTGGTGTTTGGCAAATGGCAAGAGTTTGTCGACTATCCCGTGCTGTATACATACATCTATTGATGCTTCTGGACACACCTTCAGTGATGTTCCTGAAATCATCGGGTGTTTCGGGTCTCTCAACATCATACAACCTCCTCCAGGTGACCCAGCTGGGGCTGATCAGACCCCAGCTTGTGTCCAGATGGCTAGCTACTTATGACTCCATGAATCCCCTCTCTTGAGCCACGGCCATCTTGAGGCCCTCTCTGCCGCATTGGTGGTACTGCGGATGGCTCTCCTTTTCCTCTCTCCCTCGATGCCCAAAATGCTGAAGGCTCTAACTAAAGAATGGGCTACGAATCCCCTACAACCAGCCTCCACTGGGAGACACCTCGCTCTCCATCCGGCCTGCTGACAGTTGCTGACCAGTCCTGCGTACTTGGAGAGCTTCCTTTCAAAGGCCTCTTCCAAGCTATCTTCCCATGGGACTGTCAGCTCCAGCAGCACCACTTGCTTAGTCGACTCAGGCACTAGGACAATGTCTGGTCGCAGGGTGGTGGCTGCGATATGATTGGGGAACTTCAGCTGCCCTTCGAGGTCCACCAACAGCTGCCAGTCCCTTGCAGAGGTCAGGATTCCTGCAGATGTTCTTTTGGCAGGTATTGGCTGCTTCCCAGCTCTGACAAAGGCAATGGTCTGCTTGGAGGGTCGGGACCGCTTCGCCCACTCAACTCCTGTGCTGACGGCTTCAGCGATGGTCTTCAGGACCTGATCATTCCTCCACCTGTACCGTCCCTCACCAAGTGCCCTTGCACAGCCGCTGAGGATGTGCTCCAGGGTTCCTCACTTGGAGCACAGTGGGCACGCAGAGGACTCTGCCTTGCCCCATGTGTGCAGGTTTGATGGGCTTGGAAGCACATCGTACACTGTCTGGATGAGAAATTGGATGTGGTGTGGTTCGGCTTTCTAAAGATCAGCCCAGGTCTAATACCCTTCATGATTGTCAATACCTGTTAGATTCTCCCACAGCCTCTTCTAGTTCAAGAACAAAACCACCAACTTGTCCAGAGTATCCACATTGCTAAATCCTTATTCCTAGAAAAATTTTGGTAGGACCTTTCTCCATTCTCTCTCTATAAGCTTGGATGTAGTGCCTATAAAAAGGCACCTCCTTTGTAAGTTTTCATGTTTTATTGTTTTACAAAATTGAATCACAGTGGATTTAATTTGGCTTTTTTGATACTGATCAACAGAAAAAGACTCTTTTGGGTCATCACCTTGACATGGTGGTGTCAAGAAAACAACCTCTCCCTCAATATTGCAAAAACAAAGGAGCTGGTTGTGGACTACAGGAGGAATGGAGACAGGCTAACCCCTATTGACATCAATGGATCTGGGGTTGAGAGGGTGAACAGCTTTAAGTTTCTTGGCATACACATCACAGAGAATCTCGCATGGGTCTGTACATACCGGCTGTGTGGTGAAAAAAGCACAACAGTGACTCTTTCACCTCAGGTGGTTGAGGATGTTTGATATGGGTCCCTAAATCCTAAAGACTTACTACAGGGGCAAAATTGAGAGCATCCTGACCGGCTGCATCACTGCCTGATATGGAAACTGTACTTCCCTCAATCTCAGGACTCTTCAGAGAGTGGTACAGACAGCCCAGCACATCTGTAGATGTGAATTTCCCACTATTCAGGACATTTAGAGACAGGTGTGTAAATAGAGCCCGAAGTTTTGACTTTGTGTGTATAGGTCTCTATCAGCTTTGCACATCTCAACATTGCAATTATTCCTCAGTCTTCTTTACAAAACTGCACAAGCTCTGTCAGATTGCATGGGGATCGTGAGTGAACAGACCTCTTCAAGTCAGCCACAAATTCTCAATTGAATTGTGGTCTGGACTCTGGATTTGGCTACTCCAGTACATTCCCTTTGTTGTTTTTAAGCCATTCCTGTGTGGTTTTGGCTTTATGCTTGAGGTCATTGTCTTGCTGGAAAACAAATCTTCTCCCAAATTTCTCTTGTAGACTGCATCAGATTTTCCTCCAGGATTTCCCTGTATCTTGCTGCATTCATTTCATCTCCTACTTTCACAAGCCTTCCAGGGCCTGCTACAGTGAAGCATCCACACACCATGATGCAGCCACTACTATGCTTCATGGTAAACTCTAGCCGAGATTTAATTTGAGTTCTTTGCAACAATGGCTTTTTCTTTGCCATTTTCCCATAAAGCTGTGATCAGTGAAGCACCAGGGCAACAACTGGTGTATGCACAGTCTCTCCCATCTCAGCCACTCCTCCAGAGTTGTCATAGGTTTCTTGGTGGCCTCCCTCACTAGTCCCTTCTTGCACGGTCACTCAATTTTTGAGGATGACCTGCCCTAGGAAGATTTACAGCTGTGCCATATTCTTTCCATTTCCTGATGATTGACTTAATTATACTCCAGGGGATATTCAGTGACTTGGAAATTCTCTTGTATCCATCTCTTTACTTGTGCTTTCCAATAACCTTTTCATGGAGTTGCTTAGAGTGTTCTTTTGTCTTCATGGTGTAGTTTTTACCAGGATGCTGACTCACCAGTAGTTGGACCTTCCAGATACAGGTGCATTTTTTTTTACAAACAACTGAAACACCTTGACTGCACACAGATCTCTAATTAGCTAATTATATGATTTCTAAAACCGATTGGCTGCACCAGTGATGATATGGTGTTCACCCCCTTTAATATGGTGCGTCATATTAAAGGGGGTGAATACTTATGCAATCAATTGTTTTGTGTTTTATATTTGTAATTAATTTAGATTACTTTGCAGAGATCTGTTTTCACTTTGACATGAAAGAGCCTCCTTCTGTTGATCAGTGTCAAAAAGACCAACTATATCCACTGTGATTCAATATTGTAAAACAAAAAACATGAAAACTTCTAAGGGGGAGGGTGAATACTTTTTATGGGCACTGTAAAACTTCAGTTGTGGCTGAGTCAGTCATTTAAAAGGCATACTGAGACTTCCTTGCTCTTGGATGCAATGTCTTCATTTATAAAACCTAGCACCTCTTAATACTTTTAAAACTGCTTTCTCAACTTGCCCTGCCACTTTCAACAAATTATGTACTTTTGCCATCAGATCTTTGTTCTTGTACCCCTTTTAGAACAGTCCTAGTTTATATTCTATCACAATTCTTTATAAAATTTAACACTTCACAATTTTCAGCTCTGAAACTTGCATGGCACCATCTGCCCATTCCTTGAAATGTGTTACTGCCCACCTTGCGGACCCTAATGAATTTTCATTACATTATCCACTGGGTAGGTATGGTCATGACAATGAACTTGAATAGTGTCATTACACATCTGTAAACTGTGCTCTGTACACCTGTCCAACTCATACATATATATACTCAGTGGTCACTTTATTAGGTATAATGAACAGCTACACCTGCTCATTAATGCAAACATCCAATCAGCCAACATACAGCTGAAACACAATGCATAAAACCATGCAGGCATGGTTAAGTTGTTCAGATCAAATATCAGAATGAGGAAGAAATGTGATCATGTGATTTGTCCATGGAATAATTGTTGGTGCCAGGTGTGGTGGTTTGAGTATCTCAAAGCTTGCAATCTCCTGGGATGTTCACGCACAACAGTCTTTGGAGCTTTTAAAGCATGATGACAGAAACAAAAAATAAAAAATAACATCCAATGAGCACCAGCTCTGTGGGTGAAAGTGCCTTGTTAATGAGAGAGGTCAGAGGAGAATGGCCAGACTGGTTAAATCTGCATACGCAACACATCAAACCTTGAAGAGCATGAGCTACAGTCGCAGGAGACCATGAGCGTGCAGTCACTGGCCACATTATTAGGTAAAAGAAGAAACGATGATCCTGGTACGAAAGTTTCTACAAAATAAAGATTTAAAGGCTTCTGTTTCCTGCCGCATAGCTACTTTTATTCATCCACGTTGCCATCCTTGATGATAAGCTTATAATCTTGTTTCTATATGTTACATCAATTGCATCTTTCTCACTGACCAATCTATTGTTACATCAACAAATCATATCAGATTATTTGGTCATGATCAAATCTTAACTCTTTCATTCTGCCTTTTTCTAATTAATCTGTGACTGTGCTATGGTGACCAGGTTAATTCTTGCAAACTTTTGTGAACTCAAGTGCAACATTTACAATTTTCCCTGCATTATCCCTGAATCTACAAATGTCTGGAAGGTCCTCAGCAGGATATCTACAATTTTATCCTTCACTTGGCCAGTAATTTAGGACCCAGTAATCAACCCACTAAGTTCAGCTCACATTTCTAGTACCTTATCTTAAAAAAAAATCTAAAATATCAACTATATCTTTCTTGATGAAAATTCCACCAGTGCTACATTTCTTGGTAAACACTGACACAAGGTATCCTTGGTAGAAACTCAGCTATGAATAAATTTCTCCTTTGGTCTCTGAACAGCCATGCTTCTCCTTTGACAATTCTTTCATAGCTATAGAATATTTTAGGATTCCCTTTAATGTTTGTGGTGTTTTTCTTGTCTTTGTCTTTGCCTCTCTTATTTTCTTTTGTCACTGCTCCAGTGAATTTTTTTAATCAACCTGGCTCTCATTTGGTGTAAACTATCAGGTATCTAACAAGTGCTGTTTTACAGTCCTTTTTTCAGTCATCTAGTGAGATCTGACAATAATTGTCCCACATTTCTGCCTCACAGAATGACACCCATAAGTGTAGCAGAAATATCTTCACCTTAAATGCCTCATTTAATTTTGCCTGCCAAGCTTCAATACCAAGATACCCAAGCCAGATCTGTTCTTTCTTGTTGAAACTGGCTCCACGTAACTTATCTTTATTCCGTGGTTAATATCCTTTCTTCATAACTATTTCAAGCATTACAATATTATGTTGACTATTTTCAAGAGGTTCATCTATTG
Source organism: Mobula birostris (assembly GCF_030028105.1). NCBI lineage: Eukaryota > Metazoa > Chordata > Chondrichthyes > Myliobatiformes > Myliobatidae > Mobula > Mobula birostris. The sequence goes on from NC_092388.1 coordinate 23,847,048, forward strand.
ATCTTTGGAGAATTGATGGCAATGAAAGGACAATAAATAGTGTGATTGAGGTAAATGGGTTGCCATGGAGCTGAAGTGCCGAAGGAGCTACTCGCATTCTGTATGACCCTTACATCCCAGTGTTCTCTGTTCTTTCGGTTTTGTCAATGTTCCTGCAATCTGCTTTTCAGCATCTTTATGGACCATGGAATGTTACCTGGAACTCTTTCATTTGAAAACTCTAAACAGTTAAATTCTGTCCTTGATCATTCCATGATACATTCTCTCTCCTGCAGTGCAATAATCTCCTTTATCACTTCTCCATTCCTCCCATAATCTTTCTTAAACACCTTGTATTCAGGAATATTTAGAAGCCTTTGCTGTACTTACTTGGCCATCTCTCTATCACCAATGAGATTTCTTAACACCTTATGATTAATTGCAACTGCAGCTCATCTTCATTGTTTAATACACTTCATGTTTTTATCTATATGTGTTGTAACCTTATTCGAGATCTTCTTGTTCTCTTACTCCGATACTATCTAAAAAATTAATTTCCCTGTTTTGGGGTTATTTATTTCTCCCTTTCTCTCCATCTCAATGCTTTAATCTGTGGTCTAAGACTCTACCAAATTAATTCCCCCCGAATGCTGGCAAAAGTTCTTGTGAAGGCTTTGGTCTCTGACTTATACAGATCATATTTCTTCAAATCTAAAGCTGTTCCTCATGCAGCAACTACAAATTTATTTCTGATATTCTATACCCAATAGTACAAGGATCAGCAATATTCTGGACAGTTTGACCCTTGAGTTCCTGCTTCTTAATTTCCTACCTAACTGCTTAAGATCTGCCTGCAAGACTTCATCCCATTTCAACGTATCTTTGGTTCCCATCTGGTGTGTGATCCTCAGCCATGTTTCTGGACACTCTGGAAACAAAGAACCTGCCAGATTTAATTCTATCCACTCCTGCCTTTTCTTGAGAGGATCTATTTTATAGATATGACAACATTTGTTTAGCTTGTGTTTAATAATAGATAATTCATTGGTAATATGACTGTAGTTGATTATTTTGCACTTCCATGCTGAGATAATGGGCTGAGGGCAGCTTCAATTACCTCCCTAATAACTTTCTTTGCTGCAAAGTTGTTGTTACTTTACAGCAGAATGCAATAAAAATGGTTCTCCAATGAGTTTTTGGGTTAATCCCTGCTGTGGATTAATAAATGCAAGGCATTCTTATAACAGCTAGTTAAAATAGATTAATGCATTTTTTAATAGATGCACAGAGTTATATGGCAATGAAACAGGACCTGGGGCCCATCTCACCATAATGACCAAATTGCTGACCTGAGCTAATCTCATTTGCCTGCATTTACCCCATATCCCATTGAACCCTTCCTATCCGTGTAACAGTTTAAAATGTTTTTTTTTAAATCATTGCAAGTGCACTCATCTCTACTTATTCCACATATGCCCCACCTTGCGTGGAAAAAGTTGCCCTTCAGATCCCCTTTAAATGTTTCCTCTCTTGCATTTTTTTTAGATTATGAAGACACGTAGTCCTCTTTTATTGTCATTTAGTAATGCATGCATTAAGAAATGATACAATATTTCCTCCGGTGTGATATCACAAAACACAGGACAGACAAAGACTGAAAAAACTGACAAAACCACATAATTATAACATATAGTTACAACAGTGCAACAATACCATAACTTGATGAAGAACATGTCCTCTTTATGTCCTCGTTGTCTACGGGAATGGTACCGGAGGATTGGAGGGAGGCGAATGTTGTTCCCTTGTTCAAAAAAGGTAGTAAGGATAGTCCGGGTAATTATAGACCAGTGAGCCTTACGTCTGTGGTGGGAAAGTTGTTGGAAAAGATTCTTAGAGATAGGATCTATAGGCATTTAGAGAATCATGGTCTGATCAGGGACAGTCAGCATGGCTTTGTGAAGGGCAGATTGTGTCTAACAAGCCTGATAGAGTTCTTTGAGGAGGTGACCAGGCATACAGATGAGGGTAGTGCAGTGGATGTGATCTATATGGATTTTAGTAAGGCATTTGACAAGGTTCCACATGGTAGGCTTATTCAGAAAGTTAGAAGGCATGGGATCCAGGGAAGTTTGGCCAGGTGGATGCAGAATTGGCTTGCCTGCAGAAGGCAGAGGGTGGTGGTGGAGGGAGTACATTCAGATTGGAGGATTGTGACTAGTGGTGTCCCACAAGGATCTGTTCTAGGACCTCCACTTTTCGTGATTTTTATTAACGACCTGGATGTGGGGGTAGAAGGGTGGGTTGGCAAGTTTGCAGATGACACAAAGGTTGGTGGTGTTGTAGATAGTGTAGAGGATTGTCAAAGATTGCAGAGAGACATTGATAGGATGCAGAAGTGGGCTGAGAAGTGGCAGATGGAGTTCAACCCCGAGAAGTGTGAGGTGGTACACTTTGGAAGGACAAACTCCAAGGCAGAGTACAAAGTAAATGGCAGGATACTTGGAAGTGTGGAGGAGCAGAGGGATCTCGGGGTACATGTCCACAGATCCCTGAAAGTTGCCTCACAGGTGGATAGGATAGTTAAGAAAGCTTATGGGGTGTTAGCTTTCATAAGTCGAGGGATAGGGTTTAAGAGTCGCGATGTAATGATGCAGCTCTATAAAACTCTGGTTAGGCCACACTTGGAGTATTGTGTCCAGTTCTGGTCACCTCACTATAGGAAGGATGTGGAAGCATTGGAATGGGTACAGAGGAGATTTACCAGGATGCTGCCTGGTTTAGAAAGTATGCATTATGATCAGAGATTAAGGGAGCTAGGGCTTTACTCTTTGGAGAGAAGGAGGATGAGAGGAGACATGATAGAGGTGTACAAGATAATAAGAGGAATAGATAGAGTGGACAGCCAGCGCCTCTTCCCCAGGGCACCACTGCTCAATACAAGAGGACATGGCTTTAATGTAAGGGGTGGGAAGTTCAAGGGGGATATTAGAGGAAGGTTTTTTACTCAGAGAGTGGTTGGTGCGTGGAATGCACTGCCTGAGTCAGTGGTGGAGGAAGATACACTAGTGAAGTTTAAGAGACTACTAGGCAGGTATATGGAGGAATCTAAGGTGGGGGCTTATATGGGAGGCAGGGTTTGAGGGTCGGCACAACATTGTGGGCCGAAGGGCCTTTACTGTGCTGTACTATTCTATGTTAACAGTCCATGGCACAGTAAAAAGTTCAATGTGTCTCAAATGTCCCACATCTCACGCAGACGGGAGAAGGAAGAAAAACTCTCCCTGCCATGCCGACCACAGTCGGACTCTGAGTCATCCGAAAACTTTGCGCTTTGATCAGCTTTCTGACACTGAGTACTGAGCGCCATCTCTGTCCGACTGATTTGACCTCAACATTCAGTCACCAACAGCAGGCAAAGCCAGGGATTTTGAGGCCTACCCTCCGAAAGATTCCCGACCACACAGTAACAACAGCAGCGAACGAGCGTTTCAGAAATTTCTCCAGATGTTCCTCTGTGCTTTCACGTCCATTCTCCATCAAATCAGAATTATCCACGGCCCCTATTTAACGGATGCGATATCATTTTTCACCGGAGGGCTGCGCAGGCGCAAGCGCGCTGCTCTCTTTCCTCCCGCTTGTTATCTGTAATGTCTAGTTTTAGACTTCTCTGTGCCCTTCGTGGTTTTATTAAGGTCTGTAAAGTCACGCCTCAGCCTTCCACACTTCAGGGGAAAAAATCCCCGTCTCTCCAGCCCATCTATTGCAGCAACGTCCACATGCACCCTTTCCAGCTTTTTGATATTCTTCCTGAAGCTAGATACTTAGAACTCACACAGTACTTAAAGTATAGTTGTTCTATGATGTCTCAATTCATGAACTTAAAGCCCTGACTGATGAAGGCCAGCATGCCAGATGCCTTCTTCACTGCCCTGTCTGTGTCACAACTTGCAGGAATTAATTTATTTGTACCCCTCGGCCCCTCTTTTCTACAATACTCCTGAGCATGCTGCCATTTGCTGTGTAAGGTCTGCCTCGATTTAACTTCCAAACTGCAACACTTCACACATGTCCGAGTGAAATTCATTTTACTATTTCCAGTTGACCTAGGTTCTTTTGTAACCTTGGAACAGCTTCTTTGCTGTCTATTACACAACCAATTTTGGTGTCATCCTCAGACTTCCTGAACACAGCACTGATGTTCTCATTACAATCACTAATACAGATAGTGAGCAACAGTGGATCCAGAACCGGGTATCCTTGCTGCACAATCACACCTCCAATTTTAAAACAACCCTCTATACCACCTCCTTCCATCATTGTGTTCAGTTCTGGTCACCTGATCATAGGGAGGGTGTGGAAGATTTAGAGAGGGTGCAGAGGAGATTTACCAGCCTGCTTCCTGGGTTAGAAAACATGTCTTATGAGGAAAGTTTGAGCAAGCTAGGGCTTTACTCTTTGGAATAATAGCGAATGAGGACGACTTAATAGAGATGCTTAAGACCATAAGACATAGGAGCAGAAATAGGCCATCTGGATCATCGAGTCTGGTCTGCTATTCTATCATGGCTGATTTATTATCCCTCTTAATCCCATTCTCTTGCCTTCCCCCTGTAACCTTTAATGCCTTGAATAATCAAGAAACTATCAAACTCTGTTTTAAATATACCCAGTGACTTAGCCTCCACAGTCATCTGTGACAATGAATTCCATAGATGCACTTCCTCTGGCTAAAGGAATTCCTCCTTATCTCTGTTCTTAATGGACACCCCACTATTCTGAGTCTGTGCCCTCTGATCCTAGATTCCCCCATTATAGAAAACATCCTTTCCACATCAACTCTATCTAGGCCATTTTATATTCAGTAGGTTTCAGTGAAAGTCCCCCTCAATCTTCTAAACTCCAATGAGTACAAGCCCAGAGTCATCAAATGCTCCTTGTACGGTAACAGAATGTTCTGGATACGTTCTCATGAACTTGCTCTGGACCCTCTCCAATGCCAACACATCTTTTCTTAGATAAAGGGCCCAAAACTGCTCATAATACTTCAGGTGAGGTCTGACCAATGCCTTATGAAGCCTCCTTACTTTTATATTCTAGTTTTCCTGAACTGAATGCTAACATTGTATTTGTCCTTACTACCAACTCAACCTGCAAGTTTAGGAAATTCTGCACAAGCACTCCCTTTGCACCTTTTAATTTAAAATTTTCTTCGTGTTTAGAAAATAGTCTATGCCTTTGTTGCTTCTACCAAAGTGCATGACCATACACTTCCTTACACTATTTTCCATCTGCCACTTCCTTGCCCATTCTCCCAATCTGTCTAAGTCTTTCTGTAGGCTCCTTGCTTCCTCAACGCTGTCCACCCCTCCACCTATTTTTGCATCATCAGCAAACGCGCCACAAAGCTATCAATTCTGTCATCCAGATCATTGACATATTATGTGAAAAGAAGCACTCCCAACATCGCCCGCTGCGGTCACCCGCTAGTCACCAGCAGTCAACCCAGAAAAGGGGAAGGGGAAGGGAATGTCGACTCAGACCATGAGAGACCTGCGTTGGGCATTTTCATGCCTTACAAGGCGCAGATTGGAAGTCTGTGTGGGGCGTCACTCCTCGCACAGACACTAGAGCAATGTGTGGTTAAGTGCCTTGCTCAAGGATACAAACATGCGACCACAGCTGAGGCTTGAACTAACGACCTTTAGATCACTAGACAAACACCTTAAATACTTGGCCATGTGCCCAACCAGAAAAGGCCCCCTTTAAACCCACTCTTTGCCTCCTGCCAGTCAGCCAATCTTCTATCCATGTTTGTATCTTTCTTGTAATGCCATGGCCTCATGTGTGGCATAAGGGGGATAAGAAGAGTGGACAACCATAATTTTTTTTCTCAGGGCAGGAATGGCTAATACCAGAGGATGTACATTTACCGAGTGTGGAGGAAATCTAGGGAGATGTCTGAGGCAGTTAAATTTTTACACAGAGCATGCAGAGAATGTGTGACTGGGGTGATGGTAGAGGTTGATATATCAGGGATATGTACTCTTAGATAGACACATGGATGCATGAAAAATTGAGGATTATGGGCAGTGTAGGAGGGAAAGGTTAAATTGATTGTGGAGTAGGTTTATTTTGATCAGTACTACATCATTGGACAAAGGGCTGATACTGTGAGATATGATTCAATGCACTATGTTCTAATAACAGGTTTTGTATCCAATTGGGTATTTAGTATTCAACTGGGTATTAATGGAAGGCCAATACTTCTACAAGGCGAAACCTAACATCAGGAATGATTATGATATTTCACTCCCAGATAAGCTAAGTGCCTTTTATGAACACTTTTAAAGGGAGAATAACACTACGGCGGTGTGAATACCCACAGCATCTGGTGACCCCGTAATCTCTGTCTCAGAGCCCGACTTCTGAACCCTCGCAAGGTGTCAAGATCTGATGGTATGGCACTGAAAACCTATGCCAACTAATTGGCAGGAGTGTTCAAGAACATCTTCAGTTTCTCACTACTGGAGTTGGAGTTTCCCACATGCTTCAAGATAGTGACAATCATACGAAAAGGAACTCAAGAAATGCAGCTACGATCTGTGCAAAGGTCATCAAGGCAGAGAAATGAGAATACAGGGACAAGATCCAGACACAACTCTTCAATAACAACACATGCAACTTATGGCAAGGTCTGCACACTATCACAGACTCCAAAGCTAAGTGCAATAGTGCTGCCAACATCACTGCCTCTCTCCCAGATGAGCTAAATCTTTCTTACGCTTGGTTCAACATCGCCAATGCTGAGCCCCCGAGGAGAGCCATCGAAGCCACCTGCACCTTGGTCATCTCTGAGACTGAGTACACTGGAGTTTCCAATGAGTGGACAGTCGCAAGGCTGAGGGAACAGATGGCGTCCCAGGGCAGGTACTCAGGATGTACACGGCACAACTGGCGGGTGTGTTTACACGCATTTTTAATCTCTCCCCTTCCCAGTGCAGAGTGCCCTCCTGCTTCAAAATATCCACCATTATTCTCGTACCTAAAAAGACCAAGGTAACATGTCTGAATGACTGGCATCCCATTGCACACACCCCAATTGTAAGCAAATGCTTTGAGAGGCTGGTCAAGGACTACATCTGCAGCATACTACCACCCACATTGGATCCCTTACAATTTGCCTAGGATGTGGAAACTATAGAAAGGGTACAGATGAGATTTACAAAGAGGTTGCCTGGATTGACCAGCATGCCTTATGAGAATAGGTTGAGTGAGCTTAGCCTTTTCTCCTTGGAGTGACGGAGGATGAGAGGTGACCTGATAGAGCTGTATAAGATGATGAAAGTCATTGACCGTGTGGATAGTCAGAGGCTTTTTCCCACGGCCGAAATTGCTAGCATGAGAGGACACAGTTTTAAGGCACTTGGAAGCAGGTACAGAGTTGGTGTCAGGGGTAAGTTTTTTACATAGAGAGTAGTGAGTGTGTAGAATAGGCTGCTGGCGACAGTGGTGGAGGAGGGTAAACTAGGGTCTTTTAAGAGTCTCCTGGATAGATACATGGAGCTTAGAAAAATAGAGGGCTATGGGTAACCCTAGGTAACTTCTAAAGTAAGTATATGTTTGGGACAACATTGTGGGCCGAAGAGCTTGTATTGTGCTGTAGGTTTTTTATGTTTCTATGTTTCTATGACACAACAGATTGACAGATGACACAATAGCTACAGCTCTACACATCGTCCTTACACATCTGGAGAAGAAGGATGCTTATGTGAGAATGCTGTTCTTGGACTACAGTTCAGCATTCAACACCATAATTCCATCCAGGCTCAACAGGAAGTTCAGAGACCTCGGCCTTGACCCTGCCTTGTCCAGCTGGATCTTAGACTTCCTGTCAGATTGCCAGCAGATGGTAAGAGTGGGCTCCCTCATCTCTGCCCCCCCGACCCTCAACACGGGAGCACGTCAAGGTTGTGTCCTGCACCCCCTCCTCTATACCCATGACTGTGTCGCCACCCACAGCTCCAATCTGCTAAATAAACTTATTGACAATATTACATTGATTGGCCTTATCTCAAATAATAACGAAGCAGCCTACAGAAAAGAAGTCATCACCCTAACACAATGGTGTCAAGAAAACAACCTCTCACTCAATATTGCAAAAAGAACGGAGCTGGTTGTGAACTATAGGAGGAATGGAGACAGGCTAACCTCTATTGACATCAATGGATCTGGAATTGAGATGGTGAACAGCTTTAAGTTACTTGGCATACACATCACCGAGGATCTCACGTGGTCTATACATATCCCAAACATAAACTGTTCCAGCTACCACCATCCGGGAAACGGTACCGCAGCATAAAAGCCAGGACCAACAGGCTCCGGGACAGCTTCTTCCACCAGGCCATCAGACTGATGAACTCACGCTGATACAATTGTATCTCTATGCTATATTGACTGTCCTGTTGTACATACTATTTATTGCAAATTACTATAAACTGCACATTGCACATTTAGACAGAGATGTAACGTAAAGATTTTTACTCCTTATGTACGTGAAGGATGTAAGAAAGTCAATTCAATTCGATTCAGTACCCCAAAAGAGCAGAGTGAGGTGCCTCGATGAGCATCACCCAGTTGCCCACACGTCTATATGATGAAGTGCTTTGAAAGGTCAGTCATGGCCAGGATCAACTCCCGCTTAAGCAAGGATGTGGACCTGCTGCGATTTGCCTATTGTCACAATAGATCTATAGTGGGTGCAATCTTACTGGGGCTCCACTCGGTCTTCGATCCTCTGAATAATAGCACTACCTTTGTCAATCTGCAGTTTAGAGATTATAGCTCAGCATTCAACACCATCACACCCTCAGTGCTAGTTCTATATTAGTATAATACTAATTGAGGACCTAACATTTTTCTGTCATTCATTATTTGGGTATTTCTTCTGTTTTGTGGTTGTCTGTGAAGAGTAAGAATTTCAGGTTGTATACTGTATACATTGTCTGATGTTAAATGGAACCATTGAACCATTGAAGAAGCTCCAAAATCTGGGCCTCTGTATCTCCCATTGCAACTAGATCCTTAACTTCATGACCAGGAGATCACAGTCAGAGCAAATCAGAAATAACTTTTCCTTCTCACTGACAGTCAACACTGGCACACCTCAAGGATGTGTGCTTAGCACTGCTCTACTCTCTCTTCATGCATAACTGTCTGGCTAGGCACAGCTCTATGCCATCTGTAAATATGCCAATGACACAACTATTGTTGGCGGAATTTCAGATGGTGATGAAACAACAACTTTGCACTCAACATCAGTAAGACCAAGGAATTGATGGTGAACTTCAGGAAGGGAAGTGAAGGGAACACACAACAGTCCACATTGAGGGGTCAGCAGTGGAAAGTATGAGCAGTTTTAAGTTCCTGGGTCTCAATATCCCTGAAGATGCAATTACAAAGGAGGCATGACAGGAGCCATATTTCATTGAGTCAAAGGAGACTTGGTATGTCACCAAAGACTTACACAAATTGCTACAGATGTACCGTGGACAGCATTATAAATGGTTGCATCACTGGTGCAGGCCACTGCACAGGATTAGAAAAAGCTGCAGAAAGTTGCAAACTGAGCCAGCTCCAGATCAACATTAGCCTCCCCAGCATCGAGGACATCTTGAAGAAAAGCCGGCATCCGTCATTAAGGACCCCATCACCCAGGATATGCCCTCTTCTCATTGCTACTATCAAGAAGGAGGTACAGGAGCTTGAAGACACACACTCAACTTTTCAGGAGTAGCTTCTTCCCCACTGTCATCAAGTTTCTGAATGGACAGTAAACCCATGTACGGTATCTCACTTGTTTTTTTAGCTCTCTTTTTGCACTGCTAATTAAGTTATGCAGTATATAGTAAGTTATAGTTCTTTTATTATGTATTGCAGTGTACTGCTGCCGTAAAACGACATAGCTCACGACATATGCCAGTCGTATTAAACCTGATTCTGATTCTGACTTCACTCTGGATCCCATGTGATCTCACCTGTTGTGTCAGCCAACCATGATGGATCTTGTCAAAGACCTTGCAGATTCTGAGGCCACTGAGTGAAGATCAAATGAATGAAATGGACTGGAGTATTTAAGAGATCCAAAAGACTCATTCTTTACATTGTAATGCCAGGCTCCAAAGGGACTACAGCTACACCATCTCTTGGTTGGACTACGTCAATGCAAATGCAGCATCTCTTGCCCATTCCCAATTTCCCCTGAGATGATGATAATGAATAGTTTTCTTGCACCATTGTAGTCTTTGGGCTGAACTTCCTCCAGTAGTGTGCCCTAGGATTTTAACCCAATGATGATGTAACAGAAATGTACTTTCAAAGGATGAGTTACGTGTAGTTTGGAAGCTAGTGGCAATTCCAGTATCCCTGCATCCTTGGTGGCAGTGTCGGCAGGCTTGGATGGAGCTGTCAAAATACTCGGCAAATTCTGACACTATTCAAGGGATTTCATCACAATGTGGTTCAATGTCCTTCTGCATTATTTGCATATCCATACACACAGTCTTACCAGACTACTTGTATAATAATGATATATTCCTCTAATGACATTCTTTTACCTTGCACCTCTTCACCAATAAATGATGGCTATGCTTTGATTAAATGCCTTGCAGCACACAGTTTCAGAATTTAATCAATGCAAAAGCTGTTCATTGCCACATATACTCAGGCAAATGGAAGTTATTGCTTAATTAAACAACAGTCAAACTTCTTTATGATGGGACTTTAGAAGCTGTTACAAGATCAAGGATCTTATAAAGACACAAAAATTAAAAAAAAGTTCTTCAGTTTTTTTGTTATGTCTGCAGTTACTCATCTAAGCAAACAGGAAATGATTCAAACTTACATATGAAAGAAATCCTAACTTGATAATAGTCCTATTATCTCATTTAGGACGATGCAAAACACATCACAAATGTCATTCGCCTGTGGCTTAGAAAACTTGGCCCCCAGTTTGGCATGATCTCACAGAAAGCCACAAGCAGGCAAGTGTTATTTAATGCAGATTAAGCCATATTGGATCTTCACGAAAATGTGGCAAGTGCGCGTTGATCCGATTGATTGCGCGGTGAATTGGTTGGATCTCATATGTCCAGACCTACTGCCTGTTATGCCGCTGGCATTTAGGACAGAATAAAATCCTCCATCTCTAGCGCTGTTCAGGACTTCCTTCACCCTGTCAGTAGCTCGGTTTTCACTACTGTCAGTCTTGCAAGCCCCAGAAGTCCCAGGTGGAGACTCAGGAATACTGTTGCACTTAGATGTAGAAGGGTTCTTCTTTGCTGTTGCTGTGACAGTCTGGTTTGACCACTCAAGGTTGTTAGCTATGAGCTGAACCCACCCCCCCCCCAAACTTTGGACCACTCTTAGTCCAGCCTCTATCCTTTCACCTGTTCGGTATTGGTGACCCCACCAAAACACAAAGCCCTGACTCCAGCCAACATTTTGTAGCTCTCCAGGTCATTGGGTGCAAGTCTCCAAACCCTATGACAAGGCTGTGGTCCTCTTGGAGGATGTGTGCAAATGGCAATTGTTTTTGTTGCAGGCTTGCAAGAGGAAGATTTACAAATGAAATGCTGGCATCACAGGAGCGCCTAAAGTCAAGTCAAGTCAAGTCGCTTTTTATTGTCATTTCGATCATAAACTGCTGGTACAGTACACAGTAAAAATGAATCAACATTCCTCCAGGACCATGGTGCTACATGAAACAACACAAAACTACACTAGACTAGGTGAGACAACACAAGACTACACTAGACTATGTAAGACAACACAAAAACTACACTAGACTACAGACCTACACAGGACTGCATAAAGTGCACAAAACAGTGCAGGGCAGTACAATAAATAATAAGCAAGACAATAGGCAGAGTAGAGGACAAATAGAAATATAATAATAAATGATGTAGATATCAGTCTGGACTCTGGGTATTAAGAAGTCTGATGGCTTGGGGGAAGAAACTGCTGCACAGTCTGGTTGAGAGAGCTCGAATGCTTTGGTATCTTTTGCCAGATAGCAGGAGGGAGAAGAGTTTGTATGAGGGGTGCGCGGGGTCCTTCACAATGCTGTTGGCTTTACAGGTGCAGCATGTGGTGTAAATGTCTGTAAATGGCGGGAAGAGAGACATCAAAGAAAGTCAAGTTTCTTTGTTTTCCATTATCAAGCAATTTAAGTCTCGAGGGTGAGCATGATGCTACAGAAAACAATATATTAGTAAACAAAATAATTTCATGAAGGTGCTGCTGATGATCTAGCACCCTTTTCCAGCTGAGACAAAAGGGTGGACAACAATAAATGGAGATTTGGAAGCGGTTGGAGTTTTTAGAAACTGGATCCTGGATCTCTGGAGTTAAGTGGTTTGAAATACTCAATCCTTTCATTCATCATTAAGGACTCCTATGACCTAAGATATTACCTCTGTTCAATGCTACCATTAAGGACGAGGTACTGGAGCCGTAAGACACACACTGAATATTTCAGGAATAGCTTCTTCTCCTCTGTCATCAGATTTCCGAATGGGCAATGAATCCATGAAGCTACTTTAGTATTTTCCCTCTCTTTTGCATTACTTATTCAATTTAATTTAATTTTTTTCTATATATATTTCTTATTGTAATTTATAGTTTTTATTATTATGAATGTACTGCCGACATAAAACAAGAAATTTCATGACATATGCCAGTGATATTAAACCTGATTCTGATTTGCTTGTTTTCTACTGTTATAGTGATGAGATTCTGAGATAGGGACAAAGAATAGGTGAAGTAAACTTTCAAACACTTGCTCTAAGATGATTAGTGCCAATAGATGAATAAGTCTGACCTAGGCTTAACCACTTTCCATCTCTTGCTGCAATCAAGTGGATGACTCTCAAGAGAGACAAAGCATTTCCTGAATGCATTGCCTGGAATCCACCATGAAGAAGGTGGGGTAAGGAAGAGCCCAGCAGTAGGTCAGAAAAAAAATCATGTTCCTCTCCTTCCTCACTTCTCACTGCTATAACTTATTTTCTTCTAAAGGACATGCAAGCAAAATAGTCCACAAGAAGCTCCCTGAGTAGAGGGAAATGAGGAGAGAGTACAGCATTAAATACATTGCTGGACTGTTTGGTCATCTCCTGACCACAATGTAATTATGGAAATGAGCAATGTATTCCCTTTTTATGAGACTTGTGTGTGCTAATATGTGCTATTTGAAAATTAACAATTGTGTTTCCTACATTAAGCCAACAATAATACTTCAGAAGTTCTTCATCAGTCATAACATGCTTCAGGACCACCTTTGGTCACAGAAGGCACTGGGGGAGTACAGAGGCTTTCCCTGTAAAAGTAATCAGTTGATTATGATTGATTATTTGATTAGTAATGAAGAGGACAAAGGAATATAGGTTAAGTGAGTGGGCAACAATCGGGTAAAAGGAGCATAATGTGAAATTAATCATTTTGACTGGAATAATGATGTCTAATATTGTAATGGTCAGAGGTCTGTGATGTAGAAGGTTCTAGATGTCTGAGTCAATGCTTCACAGAGGCTAGTATGCCGGTAGAATAAGTAATGAAGAAGGGTGACAGAATGCTATTGTTTTTTGAAAGGGTAATTGAATACATAAGCAGGGAGGTTATGCAGGGCACTGTTAAGACCACAGGTGGAATATTGTGGTCTTCTTATTTCAGGAGGAATGGAAATGTTTTGGAAACAGTTCATAGAAAGTGAACCAGACATATCTAGATGAGCAGGTTGTCTTATGTGGGAAACCTATATAAACTGGGCTTGTACCTGTCAGAATTCAGGAGAATAAGCTAGTATATGTTTGAAATATAAGATCCTGATGAGTCTTGATACCGCAGATTTGAAGAGGCTGGTTCCTCTTAAGGGTTACAGTTTATTAATTGTAGGATCCCATTTAAGACAGAGATGAGGCAACATCTTTTCCTTTTAAGAACTATGGGTCTTTGGAACCTTCTTCTTCAAAGGGTGGTGGAAACCAATTTTTGAATATGTTTGAACTGGTGGTAGATACATACTTGAAAGGCAAAGGGATGAAAGACTAATTTCACTAGAATGAACACAGAATTGAACACAGGGAATAGGAGTAAGCAATCTGATCCTTCCAACCTGCTCTGTCATTATGATTGTGGTCAGCAGAGTCATAAAGTCAATGAGAGATAAAACATGGAAGAAGGTTCTACAGCTCAAATCCACACTAAAAATCAAGCACCCACTTTTAACCTAAATCAGCTGTCTTCATACTTTTCTCTATTTCCCTTGATTCCCTTGATGACCAGAAATATGTGCTTTGAACACAATGACAAGCCTCTTCAACTCTCCAGAATGGAGAATTGTTATGGTTCATTGCGTAGTGCATTATGAAATTACTCTTGACTTCCTAATGGTCTAATCCTCATTCTAAGTTGTGTCCTCTGGTCCTAGATTCCTCAGTTGGGGAAATACTTTATTAAATCTCTCCTGTCAAGCTCTAAAATGTGTATGTTTCAGAGAGAATACAGCAGAAAAAAACAGTCCTTTCAGACAACCAAGTCCACACCATCTACCCATTGCCCAATTACATTCAGTGGCCACTTTAATAGGTAGAGGAGGGAATCCATTGTGATCTTCTGCCTCCATAGCCCATACAGTTCAAGGTTCAATATGTTGTGTGTTCAGAGATGCTCTTCTGCACACCATTATTGAAACCATAGAAACCATAGAAAAACTACAGCACAGAAACAGGCCTTTTGGCCCTTCTTGGCTGTGCCGAACCATTTTCCGCCTAGTCCCACTGACCTGCACATTGGTGTAGTTATTTCAATTACTGCTGCCTTCCTGTGAGCTTGAACCAGTTTGGCCATTCTCCACTGATCTCTCTCATTAACAAAGCAATTTTGCCCACAGAACTGCCGCTTACAGGATGTTTTTCGTTTCTCGCACTATTATCTCTGGAAACCGATGTGCATGAAAATCCCAGGAGATCAGCAGTTTCTGAGATACTCAAACCACCCCATCTGGTGCCAACAAACATTCAAATTCAAGTTCAAGTTCAAGTTTAAATTCAAATTCAAGTTTAGTTGTCATTCAACCACACAAAAATACCCGTAAATAAGCCAAACAAAGCAACGTTCCTCTGGTGCCAAGATGCAAAACATAGCACCAATGGTCATACACAGCACAAGGCACATATAAGATAGTAGTAAACATCCAGTCCCACAAAAAAATATAACGTAGCTCAAGTCCCTGAGTCCATCGATGTTGTTCCATGAACAAGTCTGCGGTAGGCCACAGACGAACGCAGTCCAGTTTGCCACACCACCCGGGCAGCTGTAGCAAGCGTCGAAGTGGTATGAGGCCTCATCCACACTACAAGTGAGACCACATAGCTCCCCCGCCGTCGGTCTCTTCCAGTAAACTATAGTTAACCGGGCTTGCAATGTTCTGTATTACCAATGTCCAACAGGGTCTTGCAATCACAAGAATAACATCCAAGACGATCACTCGCTGTTGGACTGCACATCACCTTCATGCACGGACTCCAACTACTTTCTGTAGCACTCAGCAACACGTCTCCACCAAGTCCAGCTCCTCCACTAATGTGTAGCTCATTGATAGAGTAGATCTGCAATACTTGAAGTTCTCAATGTCCATCAATGTGTTGTGATTGTAAAAAAAGTGCCAAAAGGACCATAGCAACTTTGGTTGGTCCTGTAGAGGCTGCTGCATCCAACTGTGCCACTATTTTATTTGAAGTAAAAGTCACTTTGATTATATTTGGAAATGACCAGGACCACACGTCATCACCAAAGCTTCTTTCTTGTAGTTCTCCAGCTTCTTACTCAGAAATTTACTCAGGTGTAACACCCTAACTGTCCCTGAACACTATCCATTAAATAGTCTTCCCTGCTCTCCTTGTTCAGTGAATAATTATTGAGTCTGTTCATATGTTCACATTTATTTAAATCTGAATATTGATATGACTGTTGTTGATTACTCAGAGCTGTTTGCACTATTATCCTGTAAATTGTTGGTTGCTATTGTGTTGCCTGTTATGCTATGGTCCAGTAATTTGTGCTTGGTTCTGAACCAGAATCAGTTCTGGTATGTTTTACATACAGGCAATAAAGTGATTCTGATTCTGATTCTAATTTCTTCCCCATTCTGATGTTTGGTCTGAACAACAATTGAACCTCTTGACCATGTCTGCATGCTTTAATGCACTGAGTTGCTGCCACGTGATCGGCAGATTAAATGTATGCATTAACAAACATAATAGTGGCTAGTATACATAATAAAGTGTCCACTGAGCATACATTAACACGAGGAATTCTGCAGGTGCTGGAAATTCAAGCATCACACATCAAAGTTGCTGGTGAACGCAGCAGGCCAAGCAGCATCTATAGGAAGAGGTACAGTCGACGTTTCAGGCCGAGACCCTTCGTCAGCATACATTAATCAGTTTTAAAATTCCCCCCACATTGTTATCAGCTATGCTGACATTCTACCCCTTGCCTGCACACTCGAGCAATCTACAGTGACCAATTAACTAACCGATATATCTTTGGGAGCACCTGAATGAAACTCGTGCTGCCTTATGGAGAACATGCAAACTCCACACAGACAGCTCCCACAGTCAGGAAGGAACTCGTGTTTCTAGTACTATGAGGCAGCAGCTCATCTAGCTGTATCACTGTGCTGCATAATCAAGAGACCACCTATTGTTCCTCTGCTCTAGAGAATACAATTGCACTCTCCTCAATCTCTTCTCATAGTTCAAACTGACCAGCCTGGAATCAGTTTAATAAATCTTCACTGCACTCCTTCTGTGGCAAGTACAGTACACAATTTAAGGTTACTATCATATCAGCCATGATCTTTCTAAATGCCAGAATAGGCTGGAGGGACTGAGTGGTCTATTTCTTTAGTTAATTCATATGTTTATGTGCTTTCCTCTTGCAATTCAGTAATCCTTTTGGGATTTATTTAATTCTCTTAATCTCTCAAAAGAAATAGGGATCATAGGTTAAGGGTGAAAGTTGAAATATTTAAGGGTGGCATTACTAGTCAGGGAAAATGTCACGGTAGTGCTCAGATGGGACAGATAGGAAAGCTTGTCTAGCCAGGCTTTATTGGTAGAATTGAGGAATAAGATAGGTATGACTGGGTTACTGGGATTACATTGTAGACCACTCTCAGGCCATTATGCTTCTGAACGCCCAGCGCATCGCATTCAAAATGCCACCAGTTAATCTGCTCTGGAGCTTACAATATTTAATTTATGCACTTTACTTTGTTTATTTATGTGGAATTCATCTGTAGATGTTATCCTTACTTTCATAAGTTATTGTGTTATGTGCTTTACGCCCTGGTTTGGAGAAACCTTTCTCATTTGACGGTGTACATGTATGTAGTTAAATGATGATAAACTTGAATTGACTTGAAACTTGTAGAGAGATCACAGACTGTTGCAAGAAACGTAAGGTTGTGATAGTAGGTAATTTTAACTTTCCATATATTGACTGGGACTGCCATACTGTAAAAGGGCTGGATTGGAAAGAATTTGTCAAATGTGTTCATGAAAATTTCCTTAATCAGTACCTAGAAATCCCAACTAGAGAGTGTGTGGTACTAGATCTCTTATGGAATGAGACATGGCAGGTGACAGAAGTTTGTGTAGGGAGACACTATGTACCTAGTGCTCATAATGCCATTCCTTTCAAGGTAATTATGGAAAAGGATGGGTCTGGTCCTCAGGCAGAAATTCTAAATTGGAGAAAGGTCAGTTTTGAAAAGCTCTGGCAAGTATGGATTGGGACAGGTTGCTTTCAGGAAAAGATGTACTTGGTAAGTGTGAAGTCTTCAAAAATGAAAATTTGAGAGTATAGAGTTTGTATATTCCTGTCAGAATAAAGGGCAAGGATAACAGATTTAGTGAACCTTGGTTTTTGAGAGTTATTGAAGTCTTGGATAAAGAAAAGGAGGAGTTGCATAGCAGATATAGGCAGGAAGGAACAAATGAGGTACTTGGGGAAGATAAGAAATGCAAGACAGCACATAAGGAAAAAATCATGAGGGCTAAAAGAAGGCAGACAAGGTAAAGGGCAATCCTAGGTTCTTCTGTAGATATACTAAGAGTAAAAGGATAGCAAGGGACAACACTGGTCCTCTGGAAGATCAGAGTGGTAATATATGCATAGAATTGAAAGAGGTGGGGGATATCTTAAAATAATTTTTTTTTGCATCTGTATCTACTCAGGTGATGGACACAGAGTCTATAGAAGTGAGGCAAAGCAGCAGCAAGGTCTTGGACCCAATACAGATTACAAAGGAGGAGATGCCAACTTGAGGCAAATTAGGGTAGATAAATCCCCAGGGTCTGACGAGGTGTTCAGTTGGACCCTGTGGGAGGCTAGTGCAGAAACTGCAGGGGCCTAGCAGAGATATTTAAAACATCCTTAACCACTAGTGATGTTCTGGAGGACTGGAGGATAACTAATATTGTTCTGTTGTTTAAGAAAGGTTCTAAGAATAAGCCAGGAAATTATAGGCTGATGAGCCCGACATCAGTAGTGAAAAAGTTATTGGAAGTTGTTCTAAGTGACTGGATATATGAGTATTTGGATAGATAAGGACAGATTAGGGATAGTCAACATGGCTTCTTGCATGATAGTTTGTGTGGAGCCAATATTATAGAGTTTTTCAAGGCAGTTACCTGGAAAGTTGATGAGGTCAAGGCAGTGGAAGGCCTTTGACAAGGACCCACATTGGAGGCTTGTCAAGAAAGATCAGCTGCTTGGCATTCAAGACGAGGTACTAAATTGCATTAGAGATTGGCTTCATGGGAGAAGCCAGAGAATAATGGTAGGTTGCCTCTCTGACTGGAGGCATGTGATGAGTAGAGTGCCACAGGGATCGGTGCTGAATCCATTGTTGATTGTCATCTATATTAATGATCTGGAAGATAATGTGATAAACTGGATCAGCAAGATTGTGGATGAAACAAAGATTGGGGGTGTAGTGGACAATGAGAAAGACTATTAAAGCTTGCAGCAAGATCTGGACCAACTGGAAAAATATGCTGAAAAATAGCAGATAGAATTTAATGCAGACATATGTGAAGTGTTACACTTTGGGAGGACCAGTTAGGATATGTCTTGCATGGTGGTGGGCACTGAGGAGTGCTCTAAAACTGAAAGATCTGTGAATACGGATCCATAATTCCTTGAAAGAAGCATCACAAGGAGATAGGGTCATAAAGAAAGCTTTTGACACATTGGCCTTCATAAATCAGTGTATTGAGTTGAGATGTTATGTTGAAATTTTATAAGATATTGGTGAGGTCTAATTTGGAGTATTGTGTGTAGTTTTGATCACCTATCTGCAGGAATGTTGTAAATAAAATTGAAAGAGAAATTAAAATTGAAAGAGAAAATTTAGAATTTGTTGCCAGTACTTGAGGACCTGAGATAAAGGGAAAGGTTGAGTAAGTTAGGGCTAGAATGTAGAAGATGGAGGGGAGATTTGATAGAGGTATACAAAATTATGATGGGTATAGATAAATGCAAGCAGGCTTTGTCCACTGAAGTTGGGTGAGTCTACATCTACAGAACATGGGTTTAGGGTGAAAGATGAAATACTTAAGGGGAACATGAGGAGGAACTTCTTCACACCAAGGGTGGTGAAATTGTGGAATGAGCTGCCACACAAGAGGTGGATGCAGGTTCAATTTCAACACTTAAAAGAAATTTTGATAGGTACATGCGTGAGAAGGGTAGGCAGGGTGGTATGGAGGGCTATGGTCTGGGTGCAGGTCAATGGGTCTAGGAAGATTAATGGTTCGGCATGGACTACATAGGCTGAAGTGCTTGTGTTCTATGACTCTATGAAACTTGAGGGGAAACCTCTTCAGTAAGTCAGTAGCATGTGTGGAATAAGCTTCTGGCAGAAGTAGTGGATATGGGTTCGATTTCAACATGTACGAAAAATATTGTTAAGTACTTTAATGGGAGGAATATGGAGGGTGAGTTGATGGAACTACGAGGAATAATTTAGCCCAGACTAGATGGAGCAAAGGACATGCTTCTGTGCTATGGTGTTCTATGACTCAATGACTACGTAATGTTCTATGAAATAGAAGCAGCACCTCATCTCTTAACTCTTGCCCTGCTTAGATATTCTGGTTTAGGCTCTGCACATGACACTTCCTGTTCTCCTTCTCCTGTTTAATATGTCTCAGAATCCCAGAATGACACAGCCCGGAAGAGACCATAGAGCTTATTGCATCTTTGCCAGCCATTTGGTTGAGTCTTCAAATTACAGGAGAGTGATAGTTAACTGGATGATAGAGGTGATAAAAAATAGCAAGAGCAGGCTATATTGCCTTGGAAGCCACTTCAATAACTTACTCAGATTATGACTGATCCAATGCTTTAGTCACTGGGCCATCCAAACTTCATCATCTACCTCAATGAAATACTGATGCAAAGCACTAGGGACACTCAGTAGGTCAGGCAGCATCAGTGGAGAGAGGAACAGAGTTGATATCTCAGGTCAAATGCAAAGCGTAATGTTGGGAAAACGAGAAAGAGAAATGTTGCAGAGAGGAGAGCTAGACAGAACAATGTGAATGTCTGCCTTAGGATGGAGATCAAGGTTGTCCAGTAGACATAATTACTTCCTTTTCAATGACAAGAGAGGAATGAACACATCTCATTTTCTGACGGTCATTGTGTTCAAAAGAAATCTGTCTCAACATAGACACAATGGCTGTGCGCCTATAGGTCATTGGGGAGTAACATCCCTTGGCTCTAGGACATTTCTGCTCCACTCAATGTTCAAAAGTTTTACCTTTTGCCTCCAGCATGTTTTCCTAATTTCATTTGGATGCTTACGCTAATTATTCTGTTGACCTGGTTTAAGATGGTGCTGGTGAAGCAACTACTTATCAACAGTGATCAAAAGAAAGAGAACAACTAAATACCTTATTAATAACACTTTATTAATATGATACCCGCTAACAATGGAGAACTGAGTGCAAGTGGGCTCAAAGTAGAGTTGAGATGTCCCCGAGAGTGAGGAAAGGCCCAGTGTTTGATTGATTTAAATACTGAGCCGATTGGAAAGGTCAGGTAGGCACTGAATAATAGCAATGGGGTCCAGTCCCAGAGTGGTCTGATAGCAAGGAACAGCATGATGTTTGGACTATTTTTTAAGTGCTGGGTCAGTTCGAAAAGGTCAGGACCTCTGTACTGATGGGACAGGTGGGTTCTGCCCAGTTCTGCTCGGTTCTGCTCACTGCTCCACATTGTTTACTCAGCTCTGCACTGAACTGAGGTTGTGGCCTGCTCTAGCTGTAGTACTGAATGTTATTTGCTTACTTTTATTGCTTGCACAATTTGTTTTTTTTTTCTTTCTGTACATTGGGTGTTTGTCGGACTTCTCTTTTTTATGTGTTTCTTTTGGGGCTTCTTTGTTTTGTGGCTGCCTGTAAGGAGACAAATCTCAAGGTTGTATAATGTATACACACATTGATAATAAATGTACCTTGACCTCTGAACTTTCATAATTCTTGTGTTATATCCGTACAGGCTGGTGTCAACATGCAGGTTTTTAGCTTGAAGGTTGAAACACAGCCTGCTTAAACTGGAGACCTATACATGAGTGGAATTAATAAAGACATCAAAATCTAACTGCTCCCACAGACAGGCATGTTCTTAGACAGAAAAAACACAGTTGTTTTAGATTAAGATAAAAAAGCTCACATTTTGCTCTGCAAAGAACTTTTGTTCCAGCAAAGTCACTGCCTGCTTACAATACCAGGAGGGAAATTACTGTACATTTTTTCCATTCTACTGTATATACAACATCAGAACAATGAAGCTACCTGAAAATGCACACCCAGTCACTTGGTATTGAAAATAGGCAATGATCTTACAAAATTTGTTTAAAGAGACATATAAGCTGGTTTACCAAGCTAAAACAATTATGTTTTCTTTGCTATATTTCCAAGTGTAAAGATGAGAAAAGTGCTTTGGAGACAATCAGAATTTTTCCAGAATTGAACGAACATATTGATGAATATATGTAAAAAGCATTCAAATTGCAGATTTTTTTTGTATATGCTTACCAGACAGATAACGTCAGGAACACAATCTTTTATTACCCACCCTTAACTGCATCTGAGACCTGAAAGAAGTTAACAGTCAACTATATTTGTGGATGAGGAATCACATATAGATCACATTGAGTAGGAATGGCCAACTTTCTTACCTAAAGGTCATTAGTTAAACAGTTTTTGATTTAAATAACAAATCTAAGTTTCATAATCTAAGTATTAAACATACTGTTGTTCAGAGAGATTGCTTAATTAATTCCATATTTTTCAAATTATTTAAACTTAACTTCAACAAGTGCTATAGGACCTATAAAAATTACTTAACCCCCCCCCCCAGGAGGTTTTCATGTTTTATTGTTTTACAACATTAAATCACAACGGATTTAATTTGGCTTTTTTTGGGTCACTGATCAACAGAAAAATACTTTTCATGTCAAAGTGAAAACAAATCTCCACAAAGTGATCTAAATTAATCATAAATATAAAACACAAAATAATTGATTGCATAAGTATTCACGCCCTTTAATATGATGCGCCAAATTTTCACTGGTGCAGCCAATTTGTTTTATAAGTCACATAATTTGTTAAATGGAGATCTGTTTTTGGAGGCCTGTGTGCAGGCAAGGTGTTTCAATTGATTGTAGTAAAAACGCACCTGTATCTGAAAGGACCAACTACAAGCAACTCCACGAAAAGGTTATTGAAAAGCACAAGTCAAGAGATGGATACAAGAAAATTTCCAAGTCACTGAGTATCTCTTGGAGTACAGTTAAGTCATCATCAAGAAATGGGAAGAATATGGCACAGCTGTAAGTCTGCCTAGAGCAGACCATCCTCAAAAACTGAGTGAGCATGCAAGAAGGGGACCCATGACAACTCTGGAAGAGTTGCAAGCTTCAGTGGTTGAGATGGGAGAGACAGCACATACAGCAATAGTTGCCCGAGTTCTTCGCCAGTTGCATCTTTTGGGAAAGTGGCAAAAAGAAAGCCACTGTTGAAAAAACTCACATTAAATCTCAACTTAAGTTTGCCAGAAGGCAAGTGGGAAACTCTGAAGTCAGCTGTAGGAAGTTGGTCTAATGAAACCAAAGTTGAGCTTTTTGGCCATCAGACTAAATGCTATATTTGGCGTAAGCCAAATTCCGCACAGCATCAAAAACACACCATCCCTACCGTGAAGCATGGTGGTGGCTGCATCACGCTGTGTGGATGCTTCACTGAAGCAGGCCCTGGAAGGCTGTGAAGGTACAAGGTAAAATGAATTCAGAAAAATACAGGGAAATCCCAGAGGAAAAATCTAATGCAGTCTTTAAGAGAACTGAGACTTGGGGGAAGATTTGTTTTCTAGCAAGACAATGACCTCAAGCATAAAGCCAAAGCTACACAGGAATGGCTTAAAAACAACAAAGTTAATGTCCTGGAGTGGCCAAGTGAGAGTTCAGATCTCAATCCAACTGAGAATATGTTGTTGGACTTGAAAAGGGCTGTTCACTCATGATCCTCGTGCAATTTGACAGCTTGAGCAGGGGAAAAAACTACAGTGTCCAGATCTGCAAAGCTGACAGGATTCAAGGCTGTAAATGCTTCCAAAGGGGCATCTACTGAATACTGACTTGAAGGGAGTGAATATTTATGCAATCAATTATTTTGTGTTTTATATGTGTAATTAATTTAGATCACTTTGTAGAGATTTGTTTTCACTTTGACATGAAAGAGTCTTTTTCTGTTGATCAGTGTTGGAAAAAAAGCCAAATTAAATCCACTGTGATTCAATGTTGTAAAACAATAAAACATGAAAGCTTCCGGGGGGGGGTGGTGAGGGGGGTGAATATTATTTATAGGCACTGTCTGACTGGATTCAACTTCAATACTTCTGGATCAAAGGCCCATAATCTTGAAAGAAAAGGAACATGCTGGAAACACTTAATCAGGTCAGACTGAATCTGTGGAAAATGAATAGTTAACTATTTCTTCCAAGTGAAATGCTAACTCTGCTTCTCTTTCTGCAACTACTACCTGACAGCTTTCTGCATCCTCCTTATGGCCAGCCCTCCCACTGAGCGTAGTCTCATCAGCAACATGGATATTTTTACACAATTGCCCTTGTACAATCATTGGCATAGAAAATGTGTATTGGTCCCTGCGGCAGACCACTTGCCAAGGCCACCCTCAACCACAAATCAAAGATGTTCAGTTCATTTCTCTGTTCATTAGTCACCATCTTTTCCCCAATTTCTCAAGCTCTATATTTGTTTCAGAATCTCCTTTGAAAACTGTATTAAAGACATTCTGAAGGTCCAGATGCATCATATTTTGCTTTTCTATTCTGCTGGGTAAAACCTCAAAACTCTAATTTCCACACTGTCCTTGTGCCCACTGCTTTGTCTCCTGGGTGATAGGACAATGATACCTAATGTAAACAATGACAAATTTACTATTTTAAAGGTGGGTTTCATCACAGCTGCAAGAATTATATTGCAAAACTGGAAAAAACCCAGATGTCCCACTGTGAAAGAATGGACTGAGGAAATGATTAAGATTTCATCATATGAACACATGTTGGGAAGAATGAACAATGAGGGAAAAGTGCAAGATGCATGGGATCAATTTTGGTTGTATGTTAATTTAAACAAATTTGAACTTCTTTCTGTTTCTAAGTTTTATTTGTTTTCCTGTCATGGGATGGCTGTGTAAATATGCTGTACTGTATCTGCTTTGTGATATGCCATGCTGCTTTGTAAAATAAGAATAAATAACAATAAACATTTGAATTACAAAAAGAATCCATGCCAATTGTGCTTAGTCCTATTATTATCATCTAACTGCCCTGATGCCATGTTATTATTCATTCTAGCATATTTCCTACTACTGACTTTGCAGCTATGTGCCCCTGTTGAAGATGATAGAGATTAGCTTTATTTTGAAACATATATTGAAATGTATTGTTCGTGTTAAATCAAATCAGCGAGGGTTGTGCTGGGGGCAGTCTGGTGGCAACAAAGCATACCCACTACTTACTAACCCTAACCCATACATCCGTGGGATCTGAGAATAAGCCAGAGCTCCTTGAGGAAAACTATGTGGTTACTGGGAGAACCTACAAATTCCTTACAGAGTTTGCAGGAATCAAACCTTTATCTGTGATTGCTGGTGCAGTAAAGTAACTGTGCTATCTGCTATGCTACCATGTCTCCCTTTTGTGACTCTCCACTGAAATTTATATCAACCCAGTCAAGTCTAGTTATGCTCTGAATGAAATCACCCCTCATTCTAAACTTTAAGGAATAGAGAGCCAAACCGACTAGCCTCTAGCCTCATGCACATTTATTTCTATTTGGACCATTAATTCATCTACCTTGCAGAGAAAGAACCTTCAATGTTCCTTTTTTACAATTTTTCCTTGCTCCTACACTAATTGGGAGATGCGCTTGTATGTTTGCATGCTCTATCACTCCCTGATTGACTCTGGCTATCATTACCCATTTTGTTATTTTGTCTTTTTATCTTTATGCATTCCCCCTCACGAGAATCCTCCCACCAATATCTTCATAACCTTCATTCAATAGCACGGCTTTAAGTTGCAATCACAACCACAATAAAGGTCTAGATAAACCACGAGCTTGAAATGGATAATGGAAAGAGACTAGAACTTACAAAAAATGTATTCTTAATAGAGAGAATGGTCAGAATATACTCCATTCAGAGAACTAGAATATTAAATCCACCATGATCTGATCTAGAAACATACATCGGAACAATCAAGGATAACTACCTTTTCAAGGCAAGTCCGTCATACTTGAGCAGAGGATTTATCAATATAGGTCCATTTATATTTCATTCCTGTGGCTGTAAAGAATGGGATGTGTACAGTGCCCTCAGCAGTACTATTGCTCTAGGCAAGAGAAAGACCTCTAATTCACCTCTCCCTCTCTGGTTCAGTTTTAACCAGAACAGATAATGAAACTGAGTAACTAAAACCAAATAATTTACCTGTCTTCTCAAAACCATCCACTTTAAGCATTTCGCAGTTTAATATGTAAGCTTTTGCAGGAGTATCATAATGCAGTGAGGGTTTCAGTAAATTTACCAACCAAGATATCATTACTTGATAAGACCTTGATGGCAGTGGAAATGGAGTGGCAACATCTCGCTGTTGCTAATACAGCTCATGGCTTCGCTCTGGACAGAAGAGCTCCAAAAAAATAAATTTAAGATTGCAGCAGTTCAAGACAGTAAATCACCAGCACCTTTACAAGGACAATTAGGAGTGACTGATAACTGCAAGCATTGTCGACGATGTTAACATTCATGAATGAATTAAATGGAGCCATGGTGTAACTAATTAGTTGCAGCAACTCTGGCTAATTTCCAAAGATGCCATTCCTCTCTGTCACATAGTCGTGCATTCAGGAATTTAATGCTCCTTATTGGCAGCTACTACAGAGATTAGCTCACAGATCAGAACACAAACAGGAGTGTATTCTAATGCCATGAACAGTAGCTCACCTTAACACTAACCAGACAGAATATAATTGATCACAAAGGGTACACATTCGGCATAAGCAATGTTCATTTCAAAAACCTTTTTACAATTTATTCTTGATTCAGAATCGCCATTTGTGAGACACCAGCTGCTGATAACAACTCTAACACTTGCATTTATTGCCCTCTGGAGCCTTGTGCTGAGCTTCATTATGAGTCTGTTTCATTTTCAAGCCATTTCCCATTTTCCTATTTAATTTTGCTTCCATCCACGCCATCGTAGACTTCTCCATTTGTTCTTGCCAAATTCCCTAATCTCTCCATCTAAACTTGCTGCAAAACTGCACATATCTAATGTCTGGCTCTTATGAAAGAACAGCGTTCTAAAATGTCAACCAATCCAATTTCTGTTATTTCTGTTATTTCGCCAACATCAACGCACGCTTCATTGCATAGATTAGGTAACTAATGGTAGAAATCAATTCTATGTGCTTTTTCTTCTGAAAGCTTCTATTGTTGTCCAAACTACTTGTCTGGCAGTTCCTTAGGATGACTTACTTCCATCCCAGTCCTGTGGAGGTTCTGTGGTGGGAGGTGAGGCCCATGTGAAACCTTTAGACCAATGTCACAAGCGGAGCACATGATGTTTGGAAGGGTTTATGGGAGTGGCTAGAATGGGAGCATGTGTACAGCTTCTGCATTTTTGCTGGGTTTCCCAAACAGCTCAAAGAGCCAAAAGTTCTCAGTGTTGTTTGTTCATTTTGAGTGATGAACAGTTGGTAAGAATGTTCTGCTTTTCCTGGTGTTGGTATTTAAATAATGTGCCTTGCTTATTGGGACCCACTGTGTGCTCTTAGAGTCTTAGTGCTTAGAATGTTAGTCTGGGAGTGGAAACAAAAGTTATTTTACTTAACTTTCCAGTGAATTTGGAGGATTTTGTAGAATCAGTGTTGGCAACAGATCTCTGGGGTGCCTGCTGTAAGTATTCTATCTCTCAAAACAACAAGGAAGGGCAAAGATCACAGCTGCTTGATAGGCCATGACCTTCATTCCAGGTTTTCAGTCCTCAGCGTCAAGTACATTCTCACAGATGATCAAAGGCTGCCCTGGCCACTGAAGGTAATGTGAATTTCCGGCTTCACTAAGCTGTGCTCCTGAGATGCTTGGACAGATTAAGAGAATGAGCAAAAACGTGGCAGATGGAATATTATAGAGGAAAATGAATGGTCACGCACTCTGGTAGAAGGATCAAAGGCATAGACTACTTTCTAAGTGGAACAAATTCAGAGATCAAAGGTACAAAGGGACTTGGGTGTCCTAGTGAAGGATTCCTTAAAGTTAACTTACAGGTTGAGTTCATATTAAAGAAGACAAATGCAATGCTAGCATACATTTCCAGAGGACTAGGATACAAAGGCAAAGATGTAATGATGAGGCTTTATAAGGCGTTGGTCAGAATGCATTTGGAGTATTCTCTATTCAGTGCATTTTTATCCTGGTGATGTCACACCTCGATGACACTGTTGAGAACAAAAGGGAAACATTCATCTCAACACTTTCCAAGAAATTACAGTGCGTAATAAATGAGCTTAACCACTCTGCCAGTTAGTCTGTCCAAGATTTCATTTCAAATTACAGATATTATACCATAATATATCAACCTCTGATAAAGCTAATAAATATAATTAAGTAACAAACAGATGATGTTATCAGTTAGAAATTCTTGGTCTTAACAAGGCCTGGAATCTAATTGTCGTTATTCAAAGGAGAATTTCCATGAGAGCTCTTCAGTTCAACTATAAGTGGCAAGTTCCCTGGACAGAAGTCTTAGGTTTAATTTAAAGAAATGTGTGGTTGACAAGCTGTGTAAAGCTGAGGAGAATGTTACATACCCGCTTGTATTAGTGCAGACTTCAGCCAGCAGAAGCTGACTTTGATTTGACCTAGGCAACGTGTTTGTCGATTAAAAGAGCCTTTCATTCTGTGGAGTTTTTATTGTTTTATGATCTCTTATACTCGAGGACTCGCCTCTTATGGGAAGTACGGAGTTGGCAAAAACTCGTATTAAAATGAAACTGATGCTGCTTCAGCTGGGAGCTATGAACCTTCCCAAATAGGGAATATTACCTGTCAGTAACTGAGACGGTTGCTGGTGGAAATATATACAACATCTTTTGGCAGCATTGTGGCCTCATACCTCATAAGCTGAAATAGTTAGAGGCTGTGACAGAAATATTTTCCTGGTAGAATGTAGCAACTACATCAACGTTGTAACATCATCAGATCTGTGTTGAACTCAGCCTCTGAAATTCATTTCGATTGAGATAAACAGAATTCAATGTTACTACATTGTACTTATGTGCTGCCCACATTCTACAGTGTTATTAAATCAATTTCTACCCTACTCAATTTTGGCAAAGTGTTTGACAAACTTCTCATCTGAATTTGCACAAGCTGCATCAAAATATCTTATTGCAATGGTCAGGTCCTTAGTGAAATAAGGGGGAAAAGGAATCGTGATTATTAGAGGCATTTCTGTCTAGCACTAAAGAGTGTGGATAGAATAAAATAACTGTAAATGCTCTCAAATCCAACAACTTTTCAATTCTCCAAATTGACTTCTTATTCGCTTTCACGATGAACACTTTAGACTTGTGTGCATTTAGTGATAAAATCAAGGTCCAAATACAAGATTATAGCAATTTTGATTGTGCTTCAATACTCCATATAACTCACGAATACTTGGCATACTGAGGTATGAAATATATTTAAGACATCTATTTCACACAAGGAATGCAAAATAATTCCAGTCTATAATGTTTCAATATCTCACTGAACATAATGCAACCACTCATTGGTATATTAAATATTAATCTATAATTTAATGGAAGACATACGTTGTTGTAAATGGTGTACATACAGTACATTGTCAGCCTTAAGTCTCCATTATGATATAAAAAACTTAGTCCAGTACTTATAAAGATCACCATTTCCTGTGATTTCTTCAGCCACTTCACCAATGAACAACTAATTATCGCAGCTTAGTCTCACATGAAAATGAACTGCAATCACACATTTGCTGAATTAATGCTTCTGTGACTCAGGCACAATAACAGAGAAAGACAACACCTTTTTCTGGCAAGGGTAGGGCCCCGATGAGCCCAGAGAGCATGGAGTAGGCTTTGCGGTGAGGAAGACTTTGTTGAAGATGGTGGCAATGGACCTGAGCAACTTCTTACTCTTCGCGGCAATACAGCCAAAGGTCCAGTTACTCTTGTCGGTGTGTATGCTCCCATGCTGTGCTCCTCATCTGAGTCGAAGGATGAGTTTTATGAAAATAAGGAATACCCCCTGCAAGGATTCTCTTGTTCTCCTGGGTGACTTCAGTGCCAGACTGGGTGTAGATCACGACTCATGGTCCTCCTGACTAGGTCAATTTGGCGTGGTCAAGATGAATAAGAGCAGATAGTGATTATTGGAGTTCTGCACCTATCATGATCTATGTATCGCCGGCTCATACTTCTAGACCAAGTTTCCATGGAGACACCCTCGCTCCTGACATTGGCATCAGAGCTCCTTCTTCAGCAGCATATTTTTCACAAGTTCCTATCATAGTGCAGAATGCATCACATTCACTGGTGAGTTGCAAGATCAGATTGTAGTCAAAGTAATTCCACTGGGCTAAACAAGAAGGGACCCCTCGCATTGATTTTAGCAGGATGTCTCACACAGACCTGCTTGAGCAGTTTGTTAGAACTGAGTGCCCAGCCGTTGGGAAACTGTAACAGAGAAATGGGAGCAATTGCGGAATACCATCTACAGCCCAGACTTAGCTGCCTTTAGGAGGAAGACCTCAAAAACAAATGACTGGCTTGAAGAGAGATCCAACAGGATGAACCCCATTATTGAAGCTCCACGTGCTGTTCTAACTGAGTATAAGCATCCAGCAACTGAGAGGAATCTACAGATCCTCAGAGCTGTTAGAAGTGAGGTTCAGCAGACTGCCAGATGCTGTGCCAATGAGTACTGGATGCAGCTCAGTGAAGACATCCAGACTGCAGCACTGACAGGATATATCAGGGATATGCACGATGGCTTCAGGGAAACCCTTGGCCCCTCCCAGAATAAGGTGTTTCCCCTCAAATCTATCAATGGGGAAATAATCAAAGACAGGAGCAGGCACATGGAGAGAAGGGTAGAACGTTACTCCGACTGCTGCCACAGAGTCACCACCTCAGGCCTGGACACCATTGATTCCCAGCTGACAATGGAAGAACTGGAAGCAGAGATGACCCTAGAGGAGCTCAGCAAGTGCATCAGCAGCTTGGCCTCAGGGAAGGCACGGAGCAATGATGGGATTCTCCCGACCCAAACAAGCACTGCATAACTACCTTACTGCACCGGCTGCACCAAGTCCTCTGTCTGTGCTGGCAGGAAGGAGCTGCATCACAGGATATGAGGGACTCCAAGATCATTGCCCTCTACAAAAACAGTGGGGACTATAACAACTCCAGGGGCATCTCCCTCTCGAATGTTGTGGGCAGAGTTTTTACCGGAATCTTCGTGATCTACCCATACATGTTGGCTGAACATATCTACCCAGAGACACAGAGTGGCTTCCGTGCTGGAAAGTCAACTGTGGATGCAATTTTCTCTCCCCAGCAACTGCAGGAGAACTGCAGAGAACAAAAGATGCCCCTTTGCATTGCATTTATAGATCTCACCAAGGCATTTGACTTGGCCAGCAGAGACAGGCTCTTTCAAATCTCTCTAAGATAGTCTGCCTGCCCAGACTAGTGGCCAAATCCACAACAAAATGGAGGGGATGGTGCAATACACCAGCAGCTCTTTAGAGCCTGTTTTCATAAGCAACGATATTAAACAAGGCTGTGTTCCTGCTCCAGTGCTCTCCAGGATCTTCTTTGCCCTTCCCCTGCGGCATACATTTGGTACAGAAGTAGAGAGGATCAACCTCCACATTAGATCAGATGGCAAGCTTTTTAACCTCTCCTGCCTAAGAACCAAAACCAAAAGGCACGGGGCTATGACCAGAGACATACTGTAGACTGATAATGTAGCAACGGCAACGCACACTCTACAGCACCTCCAGAGTTTGATGGATTGCTTCTCCCAGGCCTGCAAGGAATTTGATCTGTCTATCTGCCTGAAAGAGACAAACATCTTTGGAAAAAACATGGAGGCGCCACCAGTCATTACCACTGATAATTACTAACTTGATGTTGTTCATCAGTTCACGTACCTGGGGTCCATCGTCAGTGACAATCTCTCCTTGGATGCAGAAATTGACAAGCGCATCGACACTGCAACACTCTCGCCTGCCTCACCACGCAAGCATGGGAGACCTCCACACTCTCAGTCGAGATAGAGATGGCAGCATATATTGCTTGTGTCACTAGCATGTACACCCTGCTCAGGCAGCTTGGGCTGCGCTGGCTAGCCCATGTCTGCCGCACGCAGGATGGCTGCATCCCAAAATACATACACAGTGAGTTGGCTTCAGGCAAGAGAACCGCTGGCCGCCTGCAACTGTGCTTCGAGGATGTCTGCACTTGGGACATGAAGGTGCTGGACATGAAGCCAACCACACCAGATGCAGAAATACCCTGAAACAACACCTTAAGTCAGGCAAGGTAAAATTCCTAAAAGCAGCCGAAGACAAATGGGCCTGTAGAAAGGAATGCTACGTCTCCTTTCGAACTAAAACTGCCACTCTTGCATTGGTCTCGTACAGATGGTGATGCACCAACAATGTGGATAGCTGGGACAGAACATTCATAGTCGACCTTGACCAACTATGTGACCATCTATTATTGGTCTTTTGGTGGATGCAAAATGGAGCCTGTAGTCTGTGTGTATCATGAGAGTGAGAAAATGGTATTTCCTGCACAAAGGGCTTATTTTAAAGCAGCATTATCTATAGCACCTCAACAGTGTTGTAAGTAAATTACCTTTGATTGGAAATAAATGCTGGTTCTGGTTGATTTCTGATTTCTTTATAAATTAATTAATGGGACGTAGGTGTCAATCACAAAACCAGCTTATTACATATCCTCAATTGCCCTTGAACTGAATTGTTCAAGGGTACAGATAGGGTAAACACAAGCAGACATTTTCCACTGCGGTTGGGTGAGACTAGAACTAGTGGTCAGGGGTTAAGGTTGAAAGGGGAAGTGTTTAAGGTGAACATGAGGGGGAAATTGTTCACTTAGAGGGTGGTGAAAATGTGGCGTGAGCTGCCAACGGAAGTGGCGGATGCTGGTTCGATTTCAATATTTAAGAGAAATTAGTATAGGTACATGGACCTGAGGGGTAAGGGGGGCTATAATCTGAGTGCAGTTCGATGGAATTATCCATAATAATAGTTTGGCATGGACTAGATGGGCCGAAAGCCCTGTTTCTGTCTGTGGTGTTCTATGAATCTATGGCAACAGCAGAGGGAAGTTAACAATCAATAGGTGCTGCCCGACCTGCTAGGAGGTTCCAGCATTGTATGTTTTTGTTTCAGGTTTCCAGCATCTGCAGTTTTGCTTAATTTGCATTACGAGTCAAGCATGTAGCTGCATCTGGAAACACATACAGCCCTGATTGTCTGAGGAGGTTGGTGAATCAGGTAGATTATTCAATGATAATCAGTAGGTTTCATGGTCACTAAATCCAACACTAGCTTTTAATTCCAGATTTGATTAACTAATTACATTTAAGTGACACAGTTGCTGCAGTGGGATTTTAAAACTGTATCTTCAAATCATGAGTCCAACCTCTGTGTTATTTGTTGAATAACAATCATTGCACCACTCTATGTAGTGTGCATCATTTTAGACCTTGAAGGTAGTCTGAATAATAATCTATGAATCTATAATGTCTTCTAACAAGGATGCTTAAGTGGCAGTATTATTTCCAGAGCAGGCAGACCACTACCAATTACGCAATCTGTTTTAGTAACGTTATCTGTATCATTTATTCATTCATCAAAAACTCACTTACCTGAGTAAAATACACATCTTCCCTTTGATGATTAATGCACAACTATCACTGCATTTCCTGTATTTCAATTTGGCACACAACACTATTATCCCAGAGACCTTGGTGAATAGGCTGCTACTCCTCGGTCTAAATATACCATTGTGCAACTGGCCTTCGTAATGAACAGACATCAGATTGTCAGGGTGCACAACCACTCCACCCTCCCCGCCATCCTCAACACAGTTTCCCCCTTAGGGTTGTGTGCTGGGCCCACTGCTGTACGCTTTGCACACACACAACAGCATAGCCAGACACCCGAGCAATCACATTGTCACATTCGCTGACGACGTGACACTGGTGGAGCTCATCACCAACAATATTGAGAGTGCCTACAGAGAGGAGGTGGAAGAGTTCGGGGCCTGTTGCCAGGCAAATAACCTCTTCCTCATTGTCAATGGGACAAAGGAAATGATTATTGATTTCAGGAAAACTCACAACATTCACACCCCTGTGCACATCAATAATGTTTCAAAACATTAGAACAGTTTCAGAACTGCATTATGGTGCACAGGAGGGCTCTACAATGGGTATTTAAAACTGCCCAACGGGTGCTCAGCCCCAGCCGACCTGCCATCAAGGACACTCTGTATATACGAAAAGGCCCCTCTCCCATCAGCAAAGAGACTATATAGCATCCATAGCAGGATCACCAGACTCAAAAACAGCTGCTTCCCCATAGCCATCAGGCTGATCAACATCTCCATCCACTAACCCACCTCACCACCCCTCCCACCACCACTATTTTATCATTCCCTGTCAGATCCACCTTATCTTAAACAAGAGAAAATCTGCAGATGCTGGAAATCCAAGCAACACCCTCAAAATGCTGGAGGAACTCAGCAGGCCAGGCAGCACCTATGGAAAAAAGTACAGTCGACGTTTCCGGCCAAAACCCTTTGGCAGGACTGGTATGTCACGCCACTTTCTATACATACAATCAGTCTATGCCTATAAGCTAGCCTTATTTATGTTTGTTATGTTATTTTATTGTATACTTTATGCTTACAGTGTATTTTTTGCTGAATCAGATCTAGAATAATAATCATTTTTTTTTCTTTATACTGGTGTATTGAAGAATGACAATAAACAAACTTGAATCTTGAAATATCATGGGTGCATTATAGGAACCTGTTTATATATTTTGGATCTCCAAATGAGATTAGAACTCAAGAATAAATTTCTAATGTATAATGATATAACATTACTCACATTGGATTAATTTGACATTAATCTTGCTTTATTGATCATCATAGTTTTGACAGCTGCATATTTTGAAAGAAGTATATCATGATATTGTGGTATATGAGATAGAAAATTTGTCTTCCAGTCAGAGTTCAAACAACCACAGAACTTGTATTTATATAAAGGATGATTTGTCCACTATTGTTTATATCTACATGGAGCATAAGTGGAATAAATCCAAGGAAATGTCACTTCAACACCATTTGTATTATAAATCCTGAAAACCAATTGTGCAAAGTGGCATTTAGTTTGAACAGTGGCCCATTGTGTACATCCTGTGCACAATGTGATATACTATACATCTTCCTTATATCTGAATTGAGAGCATGTCAGATGCAAACTAATCAAACAACTGCGTGTTTCAGTTATGAAGATTCAATTGGAAATGGTAGGGAGATTCTTTCTCAAGTGCAAATGGTGAAGGACAATGGTCTCTGTTTTTCTTATGTTATTGGCTATAAAATTAAAAACCTTGAGAAATACTTGATAGATTTTTCAATGTTAATAGAATCCAGAGATCCATAATTAATGGAAGAAAAGTTATCCTGAGGGAAAGCATCTGTCATGATTGTGTTGATTAGTGGACATGTAGAAGCAGCAAAGTAGCCTACTCAGGCTTTTATTTCATTTGAAAAATCAACAGTCTAGTAGCATCTGAGCAGAGAGAAAATGAGGTAATGTTTCAGGTCAATGTCCTTTCATCCAAACAAGTGATTAGGAATACAGACACAAGAGCGACTGCAGATGTTGGAAATCTTCAATGACACATGCAAAATGGTGGAGAACTCAATCGGTCAGGCAGCATCTATGGAGGGAAATGGACTATCAGGTTTTCAGGCTAAGGAAGAGGACAGAAGCCAGAATAAAAGGGGTGGGGGAGAGGAGGAGCATGAACTGGTGGGTGATAGGTGAGTTGATGGGGGACTGTGGGAAAGTGGCAAGGATATGAGAAGCTGGGAGGAGATAGGTCAAAGAGGCAAGAGACTGAAGAAGGTGGAGTCTGATAGGAGAGTACAATAGACTATGAAATAAAGGGAAGGAGAAGGGGAACCAAAGGAGGAAAATATGGATGGGAAAGAAAAGATGTAAAGGGCCTGAGGGATAAGGGAAAACAGGAAGGAATGGTTACCAGACGTTAGAGAAATTGATTTTGAAGGCATTAGATTGGAGTCTACCAATATGGACTTTCAGGTGTTGTTGCTTTAACCTGCATATAGCCTTAACTTGGCAGTATAGGAGGTCATGGACGGATGTCAATCTGGCAATGGGAAGTGGAATTAAAATAGCTGGCCATTGGGAAATCCCGGCTGGTATGGCAGATGAAGTGAAGGTCTCAGCAATGTCGAGGAAGCTGCTCCGGGAGCATCAGATGCTATAGAGAGCACCAATGAATTCACCTGTGAAAGATTGCTTAGGGTCCTCAATGGGAGTGAGAGAGAGGAGGTGCGAGGGTAGGTATGACACTTAGCACAGTTGCAGGGTTAGTGCCTGGAGGGGGATCCGTGAGGAAGGACAAATGGACAAGGGAGTCAGGGAGAGTGTGATCCTTGCAGAGAGCGTAGAAGGGAGCAGAACATGGTCTTGTGGTGGGATCCTGTTGGAGATGATGGAAGATGCAAAGAATGATAAGTCAGAGGTGGAGGCTTATTGGTTAGTAGGTGAGAACAAGAGGAACGCTATTACTGTTAAGTCAGGGGTGGAACGAGATGAGAGCTGGCATTTTGGAAATAGAGGTGTTCATGAGGGTTGTATTCATGGGCAAATTCATGGCAGATGCAATTTAATGTGGATAAATGTGAAGTTATCCACTTTGGTGGCAAAAATAGGAAAACAGATTATTATCTGAATGGTGGCCGATTAGGAAAAGGGGAGGTGCAACGAGACCTGGGTGTCATTATACACCAGTCATTGAAAGTGGGCATGCAGGTACAGCAGGTGGTGAAAAAGGCGAATGGTATGCTGGCATTTATAGCGAGAGGATTCGCGTACAGGAGCAGGGAGGTACTACTGCAGTTATACAAGGCCTTGGTGAGACCACACCTGGAGTATTGTGTGCAGTTTTGGTCCCCTAATCTGAGGAAAGACATCCTTGCCATAGAGGGAGTACAAAGAAGGTTCACCAGATTGATTCGTGGGATGGCAGGACTTTCATATGAAGAAAAACTGGATGAACTGGGCTTGTACTCATTGGAATTTAGAAGATTGAGGGGGGATCTGATTGAAACGTATAAAACCCTAAAGGGATTGGACAGGCTAGATGCAGGAAGGTTGTTCCCGATGTTGGGGAAGTCCAGAACGAGGGGTCACAGTTTGAGGATAAAGGGGAAGCCTTTTAGGACCGAGATTAGGAAAAACTTCTTCACACAGAGAGTGGTGAAACTGTGGAATTCTCTGCCACAGGAAGCAGTTGAGGCCAGTTCATTGGCTATATTTAAGAGGGAGTTAGATATGGCCCTTGTGGCTATGGGGATCAGGGGGTATGGAGGGAAGGCTGGGGCGGGGTTCTGAGTTGGATGATCAGCCATGATCATAATAAATGGTGGTGCAGGCTCGAAGGGCCGAATGGCCTACTCCTGCACCTATTTTCTATGTTTCTATGTTTCTATTGATAGCGATGGAATGGAATTAATTTTTTTTTTGTAAAAGCAAGACAACTCTAATTTTATGGGATGAAAAAACTCATCATGGGAACAGATGCAGTAGAGGCAGAAGATCTAAGAGAAGGGAATAGCATCCTTGCAAGTGACAGTATGGGAAGAGGTGTTGTCAAGGTAATTATGGGAGTCAGTGGGTGTGTAAAAGATGACAGCAGATAATCTAAATTGGAAGATGGAAGCAGAGAGATCAAGAAAAGGGAGAGAGGTGTTGGAAATTGACCAAGTGAACTTGAGGGCAGGGTAGGAGCTGGTCGGCAGGTTAGTGGTTGATTACACTGTTTCGATGTTGTTGCTAAACTCGCTG
Source organism: Mobula birostris (assembly GCF_030028105.1). Taxonomy (NCBI): domain Eukaryota; kingdom Metazoa; phylum Chordata; class Chondrichthyes; order Myliobatiformes; family Myliobatidae; genus Mobula; species Mobula birostris. The sequence continues at coordinate 23,884,913 of NC_092388.1, forward strand.
CAGTGTGAAGGACAGGAGGTTAGACTGGATTAAAATGCCATGCTGGTCCAAGATTTGTACAGTAATTTGTCTTTCAACAGAAAGACTATAGACTAAGACATGATTCAGGACATTTACAAAGACAGGTGTATAAAAAGGGCCCAAAGGATCACTGGGGACCCAAACCACCCCAATCACAATCGATTCCAGCTGCTACCATCCAGGAAACGGTACTGCAGCATAAAATCCAGGACCAACAGGCTCCGGGTCAGGTTTTTCCTCCACGCCATCAGACTGATTAACTCACGCTGATTTGAGTGTATTTCTATGTTCTATTGACTGTTCTATTTATTATAATTATTATAAATTACTATGATTACATTGCACATTTAGACGAAGATGTAACATAAAGATTTTTACTCCTCATGTATGTGAAGGATGTAAGAAATAAAGTCAATTCAATTATAAGAGATTGAAGTGGAATTAGGCCACTTGGCCCATTGAGTCTGCTCTGTGATTCCATCATGGCTGTTCCATCATTGATCATAACCCCATTCTCCTGCCTTCTTCCCGTAACCTTTGATGCCCTTACTAAGCAAGAATCTATCAACCTCTGCTTTAAATATATTCAATGTCTTGCTCTCCATAGGTGTCCATGGCAATAAATTCCATAGATGCACCACCCTCGAGCTAAAAAAAATTCCTTTTCATCTCTGTTCTAAATAGACATCCCTCTCCACATCCACTCTGTCTAGGCTTTTCAATATTCAATATGTTTCAAAGACATCCCCTTCATTCTTCTAAGTTACTGTACAAGTCCAGAACCATCAAACACTCCCTATAAATTAACTCAGTCATTTCCAGAATCATTCTCATGAACCTTCTCTTGACCCTGTCCAATGCCAGCACATTATTTCTCAGATAATGGGCCCAAAACTGCTCTGTATACTCCTTACCTCTGACTCAACCTGCAACTTAACCTGCATGGAATCCTGGTCAATGACTCCCAAGTCCCTTTGCACTGCCGGTTTTAGAATTTCCTTCCTTTTTAGGAAATAATTTACACTTTTATTCCTTTTACCAAAGTGCATGACTATACATTTCCCTACATATATTCCATCTGCTATTTCTTCATCTATTTTTCCAATCTGCCCAAGTCCTTCTGCAGATCCCTTGCTTCTGCAGCACTCCTGCCCCTCCAACTATCTTTGTATCATCAGCAAACCTGGCCACAAACCAATGAATGCTGTTTTTTTTGCTTACTTTATTATGTACCTCCAAGTACCCCAAAACCTCATCCTTAGTAATGGACGCCAACATATTCCCAACCACAGAGGTCAGGCCAACTGGCCCATAGTTTATTTTCTTCTGCTTCCCCCCTTTCGTAAAGAGTGGAGTGACAGTTGTAATTTTCCAGTTCTCCGAACTGGAAATCAAGTAATTCTTGAAAAATCATAACTAATGCCTCCCCAATTTCCTTAGCTACCTCTTTCAGAGCCCTGAAGTGTAGTCCATCTGGTCGAATTGACTTATCTACCTTTAGATTTTGCAGCTTCCCGAGCACCTTCTCCTCAATAATAGCAAATACATTCACTTCTGCCCCCTGACACACATGAAGTACTAGCATACTGCTAATATCGTCCATAGTGAAGACTGAAGCAAAATACTTACTAAGTTCATCACCCATTTCTTTGTTCCCCATTACTGCCTCTCCAGCATCATTTTCCAGTGACTCAATATCCACTTTCACCTCTCTTTTACTCTTCATATATCTGAAAATCCTTCTGGAATCCTCTTTAATATTATTTGCTAGCTTACTTTCATATTTCATCTTTTCTCTCCTGACGTTTTTTTAGTTGCCTTCTGTTGTTTTTAAAAGCTTCTCAATCCTTTAACTTGCTACAAATTATTTTCTATATTACTGTATACGCCCTCTGCTTTGCTTTTATGTTGTCTTTGACCTCCCTTGCCACCAACAGTTGCTTAGTCCACCTTTTAGAATACTTCTTCATCTTTAGGATAAATCTATCCTACAGCTGCTGAACTGCTCCCAGAAACTCCAGCCATTGTTGGTCTGCTGTCATCCCTGTACATGGTCTTTTCCAATTAACTTAGGTCCGCTCCTACCTCATATCTCTGAAATTGTCTTTACTCCACCGTAATACTAATATGTTTGGCTTTATCTTCTCCCTCTATCATATTCATGATCATATCGTCTATTATATTAAGATCACTGTCTACTAAGAGTTCCTTTACCTTAAGCTCCCTAATCAAATATGGTTTGTTACACAACACTCAATCCTTAATTGCCTTTCCCCTAACCACAGGATGCTCTAAAGAGCCATCTCATGGGCATTCTATAAACTCCCTCTCTTGAGATCCAGCACCAACCAGGTTTTCCCAATCTACCTACATATTAAAATCTCCCAAGACTATCACAACATTCCCCTTACTACATGGCTTTTCTATCTCCCGATGTTGTGTATAGAACAACATATAGAACAACTGTTGTGCAGTTTAGAAGCCTGTATATACTGTAACCCTCATCAGGGTCTTTGCAGTTTAATTCTATCCTCAAAGATTCTACCATACATCTTCCGATCCTATGTCACCTCTTGATTTGATCTCATTTTTATCATCAGAGCCACCCACCCCCTCTGCTTACCTGCCTATCCTTTTGATACAAGGTGCATCCTTGGGTGTTAAGATCCCAAATATGATCTTCTTTCAGCCATGATTTAGTGATGCCCACAACGTCATATCTGCTGACTGTGCTACATGATTATCTACCTTATTCTGTATACTGCATGCGTACAAATACAACACGTTCAGTCCTGTATTCATCATCACTTTTGATTTTGCCCCCATGTTACCCTTCTCCTCATCCCACTGACTGCAATTTTGTCATATCATCTGCCTGACCATCCTCACAATCTCACTACACACTGCATCGACTTGTAAAGGAGATGCCCCTTCTTTAGCCCTGCAGCTCAGTTTCTCAACACCCTCCCAACATAGCTTAAATCCTCCCAACAGCTCTAGCAAATGTGCCCGCAAGGATATTGGTCCCCATTGGGTTCAGGTGCAACCCGTCCTTTTTGTGCAGGTTATTCCTTCCCCAGAAGAGATCTCAATGACACAGAAGTCTGAAATCCTGCACCATTTCCTCAGCCACCCATTCATCTGTGCCATCATCATATTCCTGCCCTGACTAGCACACAGCTCTGGGAGTAATCCTGAACTGGAGGTCCTGTTTTACAGTCTTTTCCCTGATTGCCTGTTCTCACTGTGCAGGACCTCTTCCTTCTTTCTAGTGATGTCATTGGTGCCCATGTGCACTTAGGAGGCAACACATCATCCTGACTTCTTGTGCAGCCATTGAATCTCCTGCCCATCCCCCAACCATCAAGTCACCTATCATTACTGCTCTGCCTGGTTTCACCCTTTCCGCTGAGCCTCACAAATGGTCATAGTGCCAATGGCCTGGCTGCTGCTACTGTGCTGTAATGGGCAATAACCTCCAGCGGTAACCAAAGAGGAATACTTGTTGCTGAGTCGAATGGCCAGAGGGAAACTATGCACTGACTTCTTATACCCCTTACTTCTCCTGGTGGTCACCCATCTGCAATCTGAAGTCTGTACTCTGGGTGTGGCCCTCTCAGTAAAATACTCATCTATGAAGTTTTCAGCCTCCTGGATGGTCACCAGTGCATCCAGCTCCAGCTCCAGTTCCTTGACCTTTTCAGTAAGGAGCTGAAATTTGGGTGTATTTCCTGCAGATTTAGTCATCAGGGAGACCTTCAGATCCCCTGAATTCCCAAATCTTACAAGAGGAACATTCCACTACCTGAAACGCCATCCTGCTTGCACTTGTTATGCCTCTAACTTCTCAGACTTTAGTAATAGCCCATGCCTGTTCTTGCCTAAGCCTGTTGTACCAAAGCCTGGTCACTCTACCAGTGGCCACTCTGCTCAAACCCCACCTTGTTTTATTGACTGTTGCTAATTAACCTTTGTTACTATTAACCCAAGAAACCTCCCAGTCCATAGACAAGTCACAACAGGCGCCGGTCACTTTTTGAAACTGGTGCTTAAAGTCCACAAGGAACTGCCTCCAACTCACTCCATGATCTGCCGCTCTGCAGACAAAACCCCAAGTCCTGACAGATCTTGTTCATTTTTTAAAACTGTCGGGTAAATTGTCTCCAACTCACTCTATGGTCTCCCACTCTGCAGACGAGTTCAGACAGGCCCCACCTGCTTTTTAAAACTGGCACAGAAAGTCTGCAGGGAACTGTCTCCAACTCAGTGCATGGACTCCTGCTCCACAGATGACAGGCCCACTCACTCTTTGAAACCAGTGCATAAAGCCCACAAGGTACCATCTCCAGCTCACATTATAGGTGGAATACTGAACTCGGATTTGTTTTGACTTATATAGAAGTCAAAACAAGTTTCATGGTCACAGTAGATGTTTAAATGCCATTATGACAACTGCCTTGACTATTACAGCACATACGATCAATACCTACATAACGTCCAACGTTTCCTCAATATAATTGACAAGAGCTTCAAGATTTCTACAGGAATATGGAGAGCATAAATTGCTATAATCATTTTTTCACTATTATGCAAGAACACATACAGATATTAGACTCAGGAAATATTAAGCCAATAATTGAATAATTAAACAGGATTTTAAAATTGCGCTTATTTTGGACATTAATTACAAACGTACATTCAATATTATTCTCTCCCAAAAACACTCATAATAATTTCATTCTGCACATTTTAGCAACCATTTATTTATTCCATAAAACCACATTGTCATTTACATTTAAAACTCAAACAAAATAGGAAACATTGTGAAACATTTAACACTTACACAAGCACAGCGGTAACTGTAATTACTGTTCATTTAATATTCATTCAAGTGATATTGCTTTAAAACACAAAATATTTTGTGGGACTTGTACTTCTGTAAACGTAACACTTCCAACAGTGGTTTTCTTTGCTTCCCAGCTCCTGTAATGCACTATACACTTGTCAACTGGTTAAAGACCAAGCAATAGTCATAGGATTTGTCTTTGCTCTATTGCCTGCAAATTGGATGTGAAAATCAATTCTAGAATCATGGAAATTTACTGCCTAAAAAGGAAGTTGTTGCATGCAATAAAAATTGAATTATTGAGAATAAATTTCACCTTCCAGCATTCTTTGTAGTCATGGCATGCCAAATATTCAGGCATTCAGTGTGGTAGTTACTCGTTCCACCAAGAAGCGAGTTTAAAGATTCGCTTTATTTGTCAAAACACACAGTGAACACACCTGTCCCTGAACATGCCTTGAAAACAAGGGCACATGTCAGAATGCTGCTTCTGGATTTGAGCTCGGCATTCTACACTATTGTGCTGCAAACCCTGGTGATCAAACACCCACTCCTCAGTCCAAATACATCACTGTGCAACTGGTTGTCGAACTTCCCAAAGAACAGACTTCAGACAGTTAAGATGCACAACCACTACCCATCCCCATCATTCTCAATGCAAGGACTGTGTGCTGAGACAGCGACTGTACACTCTGCTCACAGATTGACTATGCAGCAAACACCCGAGTAATCACATTGTCAAGTTCACTGATGAGTCGTGGGGCTCATCACCAACAATGGTGAGACAGCCTACAGAGAGGAGTGGAAAAGCTCGAGGCCTGGTCCCAGGGGAAAAAAAAAATCTTCTGTTATGTCAACAAGACAAATGAGATGGTTATTGACTTCAGGAGAACTCGCACCAGCTACGCCCACCTTTACATCATTGGCACATCAGTGGAAACTGCAAGCAGTTTTAAATTCCTAGGAGTGCACATCTCACACAATCTCTCATGGCCCCAGAACACATCCTACACAGTCAGGAAAGCTCACCCACGTCTATACTTTGTGAAGACGCCGGAAAGAGCTGGACTATGCGCATCCATACACTCATCATTGCACAGATGTGCAGCAGAGAGCATCCTGACATGCTGCATCACTGCTTGGTACGGAAACTGTCCTGTGGTGGACAGGTAGGCACTACAACTGGTCGTCAAAACTGCCCACCCACCATCAATGACATATATATCAGAGAGGTGTCAGAAAAGGGCTAGTAACATCATGATGGATCCCACCCACCCTGCTCATGGATTGTTTGTCCCACTACCATCAGGAAGGAGGCTACATAGCATTCATGCCAGGACCTCTAAACTCAAAGAAAGTTATTTCCCAAAGCGGTAAGGCTGATCAACACCTCCACCCATTACTACCACTCTATACTCCAAGCACTTCTACTTTATTATTTACCGTCAGTCACCTTATGCACAGACACTCCTGTGCCCCTGTGCCTAGTGTCACGTTATGGACACGCAATCAGTCTATAACTATTGGCTAACATATGTACTTACATTTATTGTGTTTTTTGATTATTATTATTGTACTCTTTATCTTTTTTTTATGCTGCATTGGATCCAGAGTAGCAATTATTTCATTACCACCATGAATGGTGGAAAATAATTTCCTTTTACTTATACAATTCTATCCATCAGTTATGCAGACCTTTTCATTGGCTATGTGCAACTGTCTATGTTCCAAGCCTTCCCTAGTAATGCTCAGGGACTTTTTCTGTGCTACATTGATGACCGTATTGGTGTCGCTTTATGCACCCATGCTGAGCTCGTCAATTTCATCCACTATGCCTCCAACTTCCACCCAGCCCTTAAGTTCACTTGTTCCATTTCTTACATCTGTCCCACCTTTCTCAACCTCTCTGTCTCCATTTTTGGAGACAAACTGTCTACCACCATCTTTTATGGACCTACTGATTCCCATGGCTATCTTGACAATACCTCTTCCCACCCTGTCTCCTGTAAAAATGCTATTCCCTTTTCTCAGTCCCTTCACTTCCACTGCATCTGGTCCCAGGATGTGGCTTTCCTTTCCAGGACACCAGAGACATCCTCCTTCTACAAACGATGGGGTTCCTTTCCTCAACCATTGATGCTGCCATCACCTATATCTTCTCTTTTCCTGGACATGGTGCTCACCTCATCTTCTTGCTGTCTTAACAGGGACGGAGTCCATTTTTTCCTCACCTATCAGCCCGCGAGCCTACACATCATGCTCTGCAACTTCTGCCACGCACCACCAAATACATCTTTACCTCCTTCTCACTCTCCACTTTCCGCAGGGATTGCTCTCTCCATGATTCCCTTGTCCATTCAACCCTCTCCACTAAACTCCCTCCTGGCATGTATCCCTGCAAGTGACAGAAATGCTACACCTGCCCATTCACTTCCTGCCTCACCTGCATTCGGGGGCCAAACAGTCCTTCCAGGTGAGGCAACATCTCACCTGTGAATCTGTTGGAGTCGTCTTCTCTATCCAGCATTTCCGATATGGCCTCCCCAACACTGCTAAGACCAGTTGCAAATTGGCGGGGGGGGACGCTTTTCAGCATCTGCAGGATATCTTGTGTTCATAATTATTTCATTCCACATTACACTTGTGTAAAGGAACTGACAATAAACAATCTTGAATCTTGAATCTGTAAATGTGCCAAATTAGAGAAAGATTTGCTGAGTAGTCAGCAAGTATCGCCATGGTTCCAACACCAACATAGTGTGCCCACAACTCATTAATCCTAACTCATACATCTTTGGAATGTGGCATCCAGATTATTTGGAGGCAACCTACGTGTAAACCCATTAGAGGAAGATGCAGGAAACAAATCCCTATCTTACAGCTGGTCCTGTAAAGAGTTGCACTAACTAGTACACCACTGTGCCATGCTTCATACCACTCTTCGGCTATTGAGGAAGAGAAACATTCAACTCCTCTTCCAAGCATCATTTTTATCATAAACCCTTGTATGTCCACATTTCCGAGGATCTCACCTGGTCCCTGAACTCCCCCATCCTGATCAAAAAGGCGCAACAACGCCTTTATTTCCTGCGGAGCATCAAGAAAGCTCACCTCTGTCCCAGGGTACTGACGGACTTTTACCACTGTACCATTGAGAGCATACTCACCAACTGCATCTCAGTGTGGTATGGCAATTGTCCCGTATCGGACTGCAAAGCACTCCAGCGGGTGTTGAAAACTGCCCAGTGGATTATTGGCACCCAATTGCCCACCATTGAGAACATCTACCATAAACACTGCCTGGGCAGGGTGAAAAGCATTATCAAGGATGCATCTCGCCCTAACCATGGACTTTTTACTGTCCTCCCATCTGGTAGGCACTACAGGAGCCTCCGCTCCCGCACCAGCAGGCACAGGAAGAGCTTCTTCCCTGAGGCTGTGACCCTGCTGAACCTCACATCACAGCGCGAAGCAATATTGCACCCATATTGTACTGTCTCAGTACTTATATATTTGTGTGCTGTAGCACTTACTTTTTATTCACACTTATTTTGTAAATAACACTATTTTTTGCATTTCTGGTTAGATGCTAACTGCATTTCGTTGGCTTTGTATCTGTACTTGGCACAATGACAATAAAGTTGAATCTAATCTAATCTAATCTAATCTCATGTCGATGCTAGATCTTCCAACTGAGAGAGACAGGCCAGTCCCAACTCATCGATTTTCATTTGGAAATGTCCAGATTGTGACCAAAATTCAGAGAAGGAAAATCCAATGAAATTCCAACCTGGTACTAGGTGTTCAATTTCAAGAAAATATGTGAAAAAGCTCTCTGACAGCTGTCAGTTCAAACATAGAGCTGATATACACAAAGTTGAACAGGAAACTGCAACAGGACAAGGGCATATTTTAAATTAGGATAAACGTAAGAATGGGCCAACTTTGCTTTACTTGGCTCACAGTGTACACTCAATTGCTGAGTATAAATTGAGAGAAAAAAGGAGGACAAATATCTGAGATTATACAGTTTTCTACTTCTTTCTTCAGAAGCTTTTCAGGAGCATGGAAGGGAAATATTAGAACGAATGGTAAAAACTGCTGCCAGACAGACAGACATGTGCTTCTAAACTACCTTTCACATCTGTTTCAGGATGCCCCCAAGTGTCATTAAGTGTAGTTACTTTTGTAAGGTCAGAAATGTCACAATCTGTTTCACATCAAAGCAATCACGTAGGCATGAAAGTGTCATGAAGTCTATGCTTCTACTTGTATAAGTAACAAAATAAAAAAGGGAAAAAAATCTTGGTCCAAGATAAATGTTGACCAGGATCCTGGGAATAATCTTTTGTTCTTCTAATAGAGACATCAAATCTACCAATGATCAGACAGGACCTTGGTTTAAGATCGCATATGAAAGATGGCTCTTCAACAGCAAAGCACTCCCTCAGTTCTCCATTAGAGTCTGCTTACAGTTTTACATGAATGGAGGTTTAGTGGAAAATGGCTGATCAATCAATGAATTCAATGTGTAATTCACTTAGTAAACACCACCAATGGTCTTTGAAGCACTTACAACATTTATTTATTACTCAGAGACTTCACTTCTATTCTGGCATTTTGTCAATAAATATATCTTGCATCCAGAGGGTTTCAAAATTCTGCTTTTGGGACAGAATACTTTGGCTCATTTGCAATACATTACGTTATCACTTTAGGACATGTCAACATTCCCCAGGGAGACTGCCCAAGATTTTCCTATAGGCCTCATGGATTTATAAATGGTTGCATGGAGACAGGGCTGGCCTACTTTGGAGCCTGAATTGAAGGAGGAAATGGCATTTTATCCCAGAAATAATCAGTGGTGAGTAGAAAATCCACTTCATAGCACCCTCATAGGCAGGAAATGCCTCCTCTTATTTTGTGCTTGGGAAAAAAAATACAGAACGATGAAAATAATAATGTAGAAAGTGGCAGAGAAACACTTCCTTTGGATAACACTTCTCTGCCCACAATCATGAACTGGTGCTTTAACCCATTTATATTAAATGTTTCCTGAGTTGCACTGTCAAAAGGGTTTATTTTCTTGCACTGGGAATAAATATCATTACACAGAGCAATCATTTAGGAGCACCCAAACTACACAGCCACGGCAGCTGAATTTTCTGCATTCAGCTTCATCTGAATGACTGCACTTAGCCCGGGGTCCGCCATCTATTATATGCTTATTGATTATTAATGTCACTCCTCGTATTTCCCCTGTAGGTGTTGATTGTTCTTCATTCAGACAATGCAGCCTCCCTCTCTACAGTGAATAAGGCAGCTCTGCAATCAAACAGCTTTGCAAGTTGCAGAACATAATAGGGGTGCTACATCATTCACAATTAGGTAAAATAAAACCCACAGCTGACATCATGGCAGTTAACCATGTCATCTCCCCAAATTTTCACACTGCAATATTAATCACTTTTTTCCTTTTTGCGCAAAAGGTTCCTGTTCATTCTTTTCCAAGAGGTATTAATCCAAGACCGCAGTCTTATCCAATGATGATTCCATGATACAATTGTGAAAACAGTGAAGTTAAATCAGAGGTCCTGGCCGATTTAAATCCCTCAGTCAATATCCCTAACAGAAACTATACAAACTGGTTAATCTGAATGTGCTGTTTATTGTAACTGCTGTCTCAAAATGTTTCACATATTATCGCATAGGCCCACAAGTACTATGAAATGTCCTTAGGAAAATATTATATAAATGCAAGTACGTCAGGTCTTTAAACATTGCAATCTCTTCAATTTTATGAACGGTTGCAAGTGTGTGCGTCAAATTCCAGCTCCTGGCGATTCTCCAAGTGCGATGAGAGGAATGCTCAAGTTACTTTTGCTGGTGCAATTTTGCCTGGGATTCCATATGGTATGCAGTGGGAAGTATGAGGGTTTGTGAATTTCTGGAAAGAAGCCAATGGGATGAGAATCAAGATTCAAATTTATTTATCACACGTACATCAAAATTAACAGTAAATGCTTTGTTTGCGTTAACAGCCAACTTATCTGAGGGTGTACCGGAGGCAGCCTGCAAGAGGTGCCACACACTCCGGCGCCAGCATAGCTCGCCCACAATGCTCGGTCAAACAATGCAGGACACAACATAACAGAGCACAAGCAACAAAATAACAATGGCAAAACGAGCCCCGTTCCTCCCAATCACCCATCCACTCATGTGGGGTGTGCAGGGTAGCGTAGTGGTTAGCACAATGCTTTACAGTATGAGTGACCCAGGTTCGATTCCCAGCACTGCCTATAAGGAGATTGTACTTTCTCTCTGTGATCGTGTGGGTTTCCTCCAGGTGCTCTGGTTTCCTCCCACGGTTCTCTCCAAAGACGTACCATTTGGTAGGTTAATTGGTCATTGTAAATTGTCCTGTGATTAGGCTAGGGTTTAATCATGGGATTGCTGGGCAGCACAGTTCGAAAGGCCGGAAGGGCCTATTCCGTGCTGTAGGTCAATAAATAAATAAACAAACAAACAATCAGACAGAACAGGATGTCTTTGACTTGCAGTGGATTCTGACATGGACTCACGGATATTGGGTTCTTGACTTTTTTAGCGGACTCGCAGGGACGCTGTTATCCTCAACTACAGCAGCCCTGGAAAACAGAGGAAGCACCATATTTCATTCCTCTCCAGTTTCCAAAGCTCTTCCACCCAGTTACAGCTGACAGGCTGGAGAATTCTGACAGCAATCGTCCTTTCGGTTCAATGAAGTAGCTCTGTGACTCTCCTTTAAAACAGGCTATTTTGCAAGATAAAGCTGCATGCATGCTAACCATTTGCTGGAAAACAGAAGTAAGAAAAGCCACATGAGCTATTCAGTGAAGACAAAACAATGTAATAGTCTGATTATATAACCTTGGAAACTTTTTTTGGAGCCTGCTTTTCTGTATGGTTAGATGTTGCCTTGTTTCTGTGGAGCCAATTTAAATAACTTATGTTCTTTGCAATGTTTTCACAAAGAGAGAGAGAGAGACACAATGACATGTTCAGAAAAAAAAGATAGCAGCTCTTAAAGGACTCTTTACTCATTTATATATTAGATCATCTAATGCAAGTGCATAAAATATTAATTGTGCTAACTTACAGCATTTAAACATTTGGAAATTAAACGCTGTTTGTTCTATTGGAACAGAGACCGGTATCTTTAATGACTGCAAAGAGATGCTTTTTTATTCAAGAGCTGCATTTTGCAATTTTTATGACAATTTTGATGGGAAAGATGTGGGATACACATCTTTTAAATAGTGCCTCCCAAAGATTTAAATGCAAAATACCTAAATGAAAAGCAGGTAACTGCTCATATTTATCCTACCTTCAATCTTAATGGAATATCCAAGCCATAAGAAAGAGAAATGTCTAAACACATTACTGCATATTCAGAACGTGTCACACCCATTTTGTTGGGAAGACAACCTCAGCACTGAGAAAGTGGTCTGATAGTTCTTGTACTTGCTATAAATAGAATCTAGTGCCAATGGAAACAAGGCTGGAACAGTTGGTAAAAACAATAGCTGATACACCAGGACCTTTTGATGTTTACTCACAGCAGTGAAATTTGTCTGAATAAATCTTTAACCATGGTACATGGGCCACAGGTGTTACGATTAACCACAGTACAACATCAACAATAGGGAGAAGACACCAAGGTAGCAGTTAGCATGAGGCTATTACAGCTCAGGGGTCAAAGTTCTGAGATCCATTCTAGTGCTGTCTGTAAGGAACTTGTATGCTCTCTCCATCACTGCATGGGCTTCCTACATGTGCTCCAGTTTCCTCCCATAGTCCAAAGATATACTGGTTAGTAGGTTAATTAACCATTGCAAATCGTCCTGTGATTAGGCTCGGGTTAAATAGGTGGATTGCTGGGTGGCACAGCTCCTAGCACCAGGAGGGCCTGTTCCATGCTGTATTCCTAAACCAGTGGTTCCCAAACAAGACTCTGGTATGGCTCTGGATGACTGGAAAATTGCAAATGTCACTCCACCCTTCAAGGAGGGAGGGAGGCTGAAGAAACAAAATTATGGGCCAGTTAGCTTGACCTCAGCAGTTGGGAAAATCTTGGCATTAATTGGTAAGGTTGAGGCTTTGGGGTTCTTGGAGGCACATGATAAAATGGGCCGGTCAGCATGGTTTCCTTAAGGGAAAATCTTGCCTGACAAATCTGTTGGAATTCTTTGAGGAAATAACATGCAGAGAAGACAAAGGAGAATCAGATGGTGTTGCGTGGTTGGATTTTCAAAAGGCATTTGCCAAGGTGCCACACATAAAGCAAGGTAAGACCCATGGTACACAGGAAAGATACTAGCATGAATAGAGCTTTGGCTGATTGGCAGGAGGCAAGGAGTGGAAGTAATGGGAGCCTTTTCTAATTGGCTGCCAGTGATTAGTGGTTTTCTACAGGGGTCAGTGTTGAGACTGCCTCATTTTACATCAATAATTTGAATGATGGAATTGATGGCTTTGTGGCCAAGTTTGCAGATGATACAAAGAAAGGTGGAGGGGCAGGTAGTGTTGAGGAAGCATGAAGGTTGCTGAAGAACTTAAACAAATAAGTCTAAGTTAATGGGCAAAGAAGTGGTATATGGTGTACAGTGTCAGGAAGTGTATGGTCATGTACTTTGGCAGAAGGAATAAAAGCATGGACTATTTGGTGTACAAAGGCTGTTGTAAATCTAGTCAAGAAGAAAAGAAGAGCTTACGAAAGGTTCAAAAATCTAGGTAATGATAGAGATCGAGAAGATTATAAGGCTAGCAGGAAGGAGCTTAAGAATGAAATTAGGAGAGTCAGAAGGGGCCATGAGAAGTCCTTGGCAGACAGGATTAAGGAAAACCCTAAGGCGTTGTACAAATATGTGAAGAGCAAGAGGATAAGGTGTGAGAGAATAGGACCAATCAAGTGTGACAGTGGAAAAGTGTGTAGAGAACCGGTGGAGATAGCAGAGGTACTTAATGAATACTTTGCTTCAGTATTCACTACGGAAAAGGATCTTGGAGATTGTAGGGATGACTTACAGGGTACTGAAAAGCTTGATCGTGAAGATATTAAGAAAGAGGATGTGCTGGAGCTTTTGGAAAATATCAAGTTGGATAAATCACCGGGACAGGATGAGATGTACACCAGGCTACTGTGGGAGGAGAGGGAGGAGAATACTGAGCCTCTGGCGATGATCCTTTCATCATCAATGGGGAGAGGAGAAGTTCCAGAGGACTGGAGGGTTGCGGATGGTGTTCCATTATTCAAGAAAGGGAGTAAAGAAAGCCCAGGAAATTATAGACCAGTGAGTCTTACTTCAGTGGTTGGTAAGTTGATGGAGGAGATCCTGAGAGGCAGGATTAATGAACATTTGGAGAGGCATGATATGATTGGGAATAGTCAACATGGCTGTTGTCAAAGGCAGGTTGTGCCTAACGAGCCTGATTGAATTTCTTGAGGATGTGACTAAACACATTGATAAAGGTAGAGCAGTAGATGTAGTGTATATGGATTTCAGCAAGGCATTTGACAAGGTGCCACATGCAAGACTTATTGAGAAAGTAAGGAGGCATGGGATCCAAGGGGACATTACTTTGTGGATCCAGAACTGGCTTTCCCACAGAAGGCAAAAAGTGGTTGTAGACGGGTCATATTCTGCATGGAGGTCAGTGACCAGTGGTGTGTCTCAGGGATCTGTTCTGGGACCCCTACTCTTCATGATTTTTATAAATGATCTGGATGAGGATGTGGAGGGATGGGTTAGTAAATTTGCTGATTACACAAAGGTTGGGGGGGTTGTGGATAGTGTGGAGGGCTGTCAGAATTTACAGTGGGACATTGATAGGATGCAAAACTGGGCTGAGAAGTGGCAGATGGAGTTCAACCCAGATAAGTGTGAGGTGGTTCATTTTGGAAGGTCAAATATGATGGCAGAAGATAGTATTAATGGTAAGACTCTTGGCAGTGTGGAGGATCAGAGTGATCTTGGGGTCCGAGTCCATAGGACACTCAAAGCTGCTGCACAGGTTGACTCTGTGGTTAAGATACCATGCGGTGCATTGGCCTTCATCAATCATGGGATTGAGTTTAGGAGCCGAGAGGTAGTGTTGCAGCTATATACGACCCTGGTCAGACCCCACTCGGAGTACTGTGCTCAGTTCTGGTCGCCTCACTACTGGAAAGATGTGACAACCATAGAAAGGGTGCAGAAGAGATTTACAAGGATGTTGCCTGGATTGGGGAGCATGCCTTATGAGAATAGATTGAATGAACGTGACATTTTGTCCTTGGAGTGACGGAGGATGAGAGGTGACCTGATAGAGGTGTATAAGATGACGGGAGACATTGATCGTGTGGATAGTCAGAAGCTTTTTCCCAGGGCTGAAATAGCTAGCATGAGAGGGCATAGTTTTAATGTGCTTGGAAGTAGGTACAGAGGAGATGTCAGGGTTAAGTTTT
This sequence comes from Mobula birostris, assembly GCF_030028105.1. Lineage (NCBI taxonomy): Eukaryota > Metazoa > Chordata > Chondrichthyes > Myliobatiformes > Myliobatidae > Mobula > Mobula birostris. Next base: position 23,900,266 of record NC_092388.1, read on the forward strand.
TTACACAGGGAGTGGTGAGTGCGTGGAATGGGCTGTCGGTGACGGTGGTGGAGGCGGATACGATAGGGTCTTTTAGGAGATTCCTGGACAGGTACATAGAGTTCAGAAAGATAGAGGGCTATGGGTAACCCTAGGTAATTTCTAAGGTAAGGACATGTTCGGCACAGCTTTGTGGGCCAAAGGGCCTGTATTGTGCTGTAGGTTTTCTATGTTCTATGTTCCATATTCTATTTTCTAAATAGAGAGAAAAATCTAAATCCAAAAGGACTTGGGAGTGCTTGTGCAGGATTCCCTAAAGGTTAACTTGCAGATTGATTTTGTGGTGAGGAAGGTAAATGTAATGTTATCATACATTGCGAGAGGACAAGAATATGAAAACAAGGATATAATGCTGAGGCTTTATGAGGCATGCCTTATGAGAATATGAGGCCTCACTTGGAGTATTGTGAGCAGTCTTGGGCCCCTTTTTTAAAAAAGACTGTGCTGACATTGGAGGAGTTTCAAAGGAGGCAAGCAAACATTATTCTGCGATTGGAAAGTTTATCTTATGATGAGCATTTGATGGCTCTGGGCCTGTACTTGCTGGAATTTAGAAGAAGCATGGGGGGAGTTCTCACTGAAACCTATCAAATGTTGAAAGGCCTAGATAGAGTGGCTAGAGGTGAGGATGTTTCATTTAGTGATGGGCCGGTGTTTAGAATCAGAGGGCATAGCCTTAGAATAGAGGGGCGTACATTTAGAACAGAGATAATTAAGAAGAAAGCCAGAGTGTGATGAATCTGTGGAATTTGCTGCATCAGACAGCTGTGGAGATCAGGTCTTTGAGTGTATTTAAGGTGGAGGTGGATAGATTCTTGATAAATCAAGGTGTGAAAGGTTATGGGGATAAGGCAAGAGAATGAAGTTGGGAGGGAAATGGATTAGCCATGATCAAATGGTGAAGCAGACTTAATTGGCCAAATGGTCTAATTCTGCTCCAATTCTGATGGTCTAAATATGCTGTTGGAAAGGTGATAAAGAACATCTTGACCTTTTTCCACAGTGAACAATAACATTCAGAGATTTCCTTCTGCAACCAAATGTCTTGATATGATTTATTGAAACCACAGCTTCAGCTCAAAGTCATTTTGTAGCGAGATCAGTTCTTCCTCCATCCTTCCTGTTAATTCCTCATTACAAGTGTTCAGGAATGGATTTATTACTTAATCTGGAATTTGTATCAAGAGAAAGTCCTAAATTCTCTCTAATATGTCTTTATGCAGCTCACCCAGCTGGGCAACGTATACTTGAAGATCATCATCTGGTATTCTTTCTTTCTCTTCCAACTCAGAGAGATTCAGAAATTGGAAATGGTTTTGATGGAAAAAGTTAAATAGAGTTAACTTGGACAGAAATGTGGACACAACTTAATTGACTTTGATAATATTCACATCATTTCCTTGCAATTGAGGGATGATCCCATTAAACTTTGTAAATAACTCTGACAAATAAGCATTGTCATGTCTATTATTCTTGAGTTGTTTACTGAATGAAGCATTTGAGTCTTTAAAGAATTTTATCACAGTTTCTTTTTGACCGCCATCTGACTTCTATGTGCAACAGCAAGCACTCAAGCTGTTCATTATTCTCTATACAACACTCTTAAAATAGTCGAACTGAGAGCATAGGACTTGATTTTATTTATCGCTGTGATAATAGTATTTAATTATTTGTGCAGCCGATCGCTTTAGCTCAGTCCTCATTTATTGTCATTTAGAAATGCATGCATTAAAAAATGATACAGCATTCCTCCAGAATGATATCACAAGAAAATGCAGGACAAACCAAGACTAAAACTGACAAAACCACATAATTATAACATATAGTTACAACAGTGCAAAGCAATACCATAATTTGATAAAGAGCAGACCATGGGCATGGTAAAAAAAAGTCTCTAAATCCCGATAGACTTATCATCTCACGCAGACAGTAGAATGGAGAAACTCTTCCTCCCATGAACCTCCATGCGCCGCAAACCTGCCGATGCAGCACCATTGGAAGCACCTGACCGCAGTGGACCTCTGAGTCCGTCCGAAAATTTTGAGCCTCCAACCAGCTCCTCCAACACAGCCTCTCTGAGCACCATCCCCTGTCGAGCGCTTCGACCCCGCCCCGGCCACCGAGTAACAAGCAAAGCTGAGGACTTGGGGCCTTCTCCTTTGGAGATTCTGGACCACACAGTAGCAGCAGCAGTGAAGCAGGAATTTCAGAAGTTACACCAGATGTTGCTCCGTGCTCTCATGTCCATCTCCATCAAATCAGGATTGTGCAAGGCACCCTACTTGACAAACAACTGACATCACCACCGGAGTGGCCGCTGCGAGCTTGCTTAATTTTTATGCAACCCATTATGTTCCCACACCACCCTATACCTCTTCTCCCCGTTACTCGTAAAATGCCATCCTCTTCTTTCAATTCCTCCGTCTCCACCGCATCTGCTCTCAGGATGAGGCCTTTATATTCCAGAACAAAGGAGGTGTCCTCCTTCTTCAAAGAAAGGGGCTTCCCTTCCTCCACCATCAACCTGTCCTCAACCGCATCTCTTCCATGTCACACACGTCTGCCCTCACCCCATCCTCCTGCCACCCCACCAGGGATAGGGTTCCTCTTGTCCTCACCTACCACCCCACCAGCCTCCACGTACAGCACATAATTCTCCAAAACTTCTGCCACCTCCAATGGAATCTCACCACCAAGCGCATCTTTCCCTCCCCCAACTTTCAGAATTCCACAGGGATCAATCCCTGTGTGACTCCTTTGTCTATTCATCCCTCCCCACTGATCTCCCTCCTGGTTCTTATCCTTGCAAGCAGAACAAGTGCAACACCTACCCTTGCACCTCCTCCCTCACTACTATTCAAGGCCACAAACAGTCCTTCCAGGTGAGGCAACACTTCACCTGTGAGTCTACTGTGGTTATCTATTGTATCCGGTGACCCGGTGTGGCCTCTTGTGTATCGGTGAAACCCAAAGTAGATTGGGAGATTGCTTCACCGAGCACCTAAGCTCCATCTGCCAGACAAAGAGGAATCTCCCAGTAACCACCCATTTCAATTCCAATTCCCATTCCCATTCTGACATATCCATCCATGGCCTCCTCTTCAGTTGCGATGAGGCCACACTCAGGTTGGAGGAGCAGCACCTTATATTCCATCTAGGTAGCCTCCAACCTGATGGCATGAACACGTCCAGTAATGCACCTCTGCTTCTCTATTCCCCATTTTTATTTCCCTCTCTCACCTTATCTCCTTGCCTGCCCATTGACTCCCTCTGGGGCTCCTCCCCATTTTTCTTTCTTCCATGGCCTTCTGTCCTCGCCTATTAGATACCCCCTTCTCCAGCCTTGAATCTCTTTCACCAATCAACTTCCCAGCTCTTTAATTCACCCCTCAACCCCCTCCCAGTTTCACCTATCACCTTACGTTGCTCCCTCCCCTCCCACCACTCTGGCTCCTCATCTTTTTTTTTCTCCAGTAATGCTGAAGGGCCTCAGCCCGAAACATCAACTATACACTTTTCTAGAGATGCTGTCTGGCCTCCTGAGTTCCTCCAGCATTTTGTTTGTGTTACTTGGATTTCCAGCATTTTCAGATTTTCTCTTGTAAATTTATTAGTTTATTAGTTTCAGCCTTTTTCCAGAAAGTGAAATCCCCACCGAGGCATCTTGTCATTGATGGTTGTACGAGAATGGTGATGAGTGCAAAGTCCTTCCCTTTGAAAAATTGCTCAATAACCCAAAATAACGATTCTCCCTTCATAGATTATTTGTTTCCAGTCCCCTTTCAAATAACAACTCTTGAACCACATTTTCATGTTTTATGAAGCAAGCATAACCAAGAAGCAAGATTCATTGCTTTGCCAAGTTGACTCATCCAACTGCAGAACAAATTCTGTTGTTCTAAGTACGTTGTACATAGTGTCTTCCACATTCTCAGATATTTCATTTTTGAACAGTTATCACTGAGCGGGATCACTTTAATTATTTGGTCTTGTGACTTATGCAAAACTGTACTCAGAACCTCCCCTACTGCTGGCAGAATCAGTTCTTCTCCAATTGTATGGGGTTTTCCAGATTTAGCAATAAACAATGAAATGTTGTATGAAGCATACAAGCCATCACTGTTTTGTGGTGAAGTTCCGGCAAACATATTTTGAAGTGTTTTGCATTTCTGGAAGTTTTCACAAAGCGAATGAAAACAAGTCAAGTTCTTATTTGTTTTATCAATGTGTATTCTCTTCAAATGTTCAAGAAGCCTTGGCAGTTCCATTGCCTCACTTGAAAAATCTTTTTTACAAAATAGACATATTGGCTGCTGATGGTTGCTTGGTACTGGTATAAATCCATATTTCAGATATTCCACACTATACTGTCTACAATTCTTTTTCATTTGGTCTGCTTCTGCTTTTTTCATTATAGATTAATAACCTTGGTCAATCCCCTATTGTGCAAGTCCAACTACAAGCACTGCGATTTACAAAGGAGAAAGTTATGACATCATCATAGCTCAGGCAAGACCTGACTCTCTGCCTGAAGCTACTTAAAGTAGGGCAGTGATATCTCAGTTAAGCCGTGGGCTAAAGAAATGAGGTCGAGACCTTTTAAAAGGGTAGATTCTGAACTTTACCCCAGAAAAACACCATGCCCTAATTCACAGGAAATGTGTCACTGTGTGATTAGAATATGGGAATCGTACTAGTTAGTGCTGTACTATAGTAATAAGTAGCAATAAAGTGTGGGCTGAGCCCAGAAATAATAGATTCCTTCAGTCTGGATTTCATGGTATGCCAAATACAGAAGTGTTGCATTGCTTTTCAGTAACTGTAATGTACTTCAAGCAAAGTCGAAGAGAATGGTGGGTTAGCAAGAGATGAGGTGATTATGTGTCTATTGTAATCAATTGTAAGGCACTGGGGATCAAATATAATAAGTAATTCAGTTCTTTAAAAAAGCTGATAATCCTCCAGCTGCTCTCCTTGCAACTGAGCACACCCCCCCACTACCCCCTGTATCTTTACCATCCCCTTCAAAACACCCACTGCCCCCAAGATGGCAATATCGCCCACTTTGGGAACATCTGCTCTAAACAAGTAACATTTAAAAAATAGTTAAGAAGAAAGCATTGACAGTATCATTTGTGATGTGACCATATTCTCACAAATAATTAAAAGTCTTGCACTTTCTTTAACATCCTTCTCATTTATCAAAGGATGTTGCAGCAAATTATATACGTATGAATTGTAGTCACAAATGTAAATGCAAAAACGTGAAAGTGGAATTAAACTGTTACTTTGTTCTGCTGTTTACATCTCTGACTACAGCTCAAAAATTGTAATCACAGTGAGTTTACACACAGCAAACTCTTACAAACAGCTTTGTGAAATAACTAAACTCGTTTTCTTTTCAGTCATATTGAATGAGAGATAAAAATATAGTATAGGCATAACTTGTCTACCTACCTGTGAATTAACTCCATTAGATCCATCGCAACTACATACCAAGGCAGACTTGGTCTCTGATTAACCAGAATGGCCTAGAGATAAAGGCTAAATGTACACAGTTGTGGGAGCAGGATCCTGGACTGCTTAGCGATGCTGAAATCCCCACCACTGAGCTAAAGGACAACGAATGTCATGGGATGCTGGCAGAAGAGGGGAACCATGACAGCCAGGATTTGAAAACATATGATGGGCCGATGGTGGTTGAGCAGATACCCAGGAGGTGGCAGCAGAGGGAACAAAGCCAGAACAACATGGAATAGGTCAAAAGATTCACTATCAACGCAGCCTCAGCCCTGATCATGTCTTCCTTTGAATAAGTGCTACGTCGTATTTGGTTGCATTCTACAGTGCAAGTCCATTCACTTTCAACATTCTGCAAGTGTTGGCAGAACCTTTTGCAGCTGTTAGTTCTACAGGAAATTCACTCTCCTGCTGTATCAGGAACCTGGCCACAGTGTAACACAGAGAACATTCTCACTTTGCTGGCTTTAAAACTTCATTGCGAGTGGAGTATGGGAAAATGTCATTTTTTGGAAAATTAATCATTGCTTAATGTACGTTACATGTCACGTCAACAAGATCCCTTGCGGTGTGGAGCAGCATCAACAAAACCACCTGTAGAGTAAGAAACAGCATCTAGTAATCCAAATCAAACCTCATCCATAAATGATCATTTCACTTCTTCTGTTCTTTTTAAATGGTATGCATTCAGTATCATTTTGAAAAGATATTCATTGTGAGTTACTATCTCAACCAAAAAGAATCACCTCCAGCAATGTCACACTCCTTCAGTAGGAGACCAAAGTGTCAGTCTATATTTTTTGGGCTTAGTGCTCTGGAATTTTCAAGATGGTTGCCAGCTGAGCCATGACTACCACAGTTAATTCTTCTTTCTTATATTACTTCATCATATGTATTTTCCTCACACGCTCTGCCCTTCATGATCTGCCTTGCTGGATGGTGAGCAACATGGGCCAGACTGAAGCAAGCACTTCAACTGTGGATACCTTGGTAACATAGACGCCACTGGCTCAGAGTATCCAGACCTCAGATATGCTGACTAAGTGGGTCAGCTGTACGTTGCACCATGACTGGAGCTACGGTGGGCTTTTCATCGTATCGACAATTCCACTGCTCTTCAGCACATTCTGAATAGAGTCATTAGCCAGGGCGTCATGGTGCAGCTTTAATCCTCTACCAGCAGCCACCCAGACTGGCTGCTCTTTCACACAGTTGTAGCATGTTGAATTGTTACAAAAGGCAGACATTGTGGCTGTTGTCATGGTACCATGCACTAACCTGAATTATTGTGTTTATTTGTCTCTACACCATCTGCATTTTGATTGCTTGTGTGCCTTTGTGTTTGCGTCTCTTTTGGGGTTTTACTAAGGAGCCCTGAGGAACAATCTGAGTGTGATTTTGAAAAGCCTACTCACTCATTTTCTTCCTTCTTTTCCAGGCTGCTTTTTAAAAGAAACAATTTAATGCTGCTGGTAACTCTCAAAGGATTCCAATAAGGCCATTATGTGAGATCATGACTGAACTTTCTTCCGATAAATCGGCAAAAGAATCTGCTGAATGGGAGACTTCTTCAGACATTACTAACCACTTGCATTTATGTGTAAAGAATGGGGATGTGAATAGAAGGCAAGCGGATACCAACGTCCTTTGGGCATAATCATCCCAAAGCATCCTCTGTCTAATTCAAATCCATTTCCATCAAAAGGCCTTGTGGAATTCTTCCACTGGATATTGCAGTTCACATCTACAGATCATTAAACCTAACAGGATAGATCAATAAAGGTGGTTATGTAGACAACTGGATGCTTTCCTCTATTAGCCAAAGCATCCAATACATGTTCAGGGAGGTTATGCTGGAAAGGTACACAACACAAGTTAGACCCCACTTTGTGCACTACACGTAGTTCTGGTCTCCACTTGACCGGAATGATGATGAGAGAGCATCAAAAAATGTGCAGACATGATGCTAGGACTGGAAGATTGTAATAATGAGGAAGAACCTGTGAGAGATTATTTAAATAATGTGAATAAAATTATGGGATGCCTCTGTGTAGATAATGGGAATCTATTTATCTTTGTGGGTGGGATTAAGGGTTTGGGAAGCAGATCAGTCAAAAAGCATGAGGGAAATTATTTAAAATAAATGTAAAAAGATTAAAAGTGAGATGAGGAAGTCTTTTCCATTCAGATTATGATAGAGATCTTTAACTTCCTTTCAAACATTGAGTTCAAGGCAGAAAAACTCAGAGGTACTCAGGTGAGTACAGGAAGAGCTCATAGGCCTACGGACTTGGTGCTGTAAAGCAAGATAAGGCTGGATAACATGGATTGGGTGGGCTGAATAGCCTATAAATGTTCCATAATTTAACAGTGTTCCAGCAAAATAAATCTGCTGAAGTAGACTTGCATCTGAAAAATAAAAAGCAGCAAAAATCAGGGGAAAGAAATCCATGAAATGCAATGCAGAAACAGCTATTTGTCAGGTCAAGCCATTGTAATCTATAATGCTTAGTGAGAAGCAACTTCAGAACAAATCAAACTTCTTCACTCTCGAGCAAGAAATCCCATCAGCTGTTAGTTTAGTCGGCTCAATATTAGTAAAGAGTAAAACTGATTGCTTTTGACAAAGAATGACGTTGAGTTCTGTGCAATAAAATCAGCTGTTTATCCCAAATGGATTATATTAATGTATAGGCTCTATGTGAGCTGCCACATACTCTATTTACCTTATATTCTTTAGTATCTGACTACTGCCCAAAACAAGGCTAATAACTAAAACAGTACGACTGCTTCCTGAATCTTGGAAACCAGGTAACTCTCCACTTCCATGATGTACCAAATTTAGATTTTCCTTCAAAAATGTCTCTATCAATTACACATATTCCCTAATGCTGTCAATAGGAATCCTTACTGTTAGACTACAAGATTTTTATTTCTATTTGTAACATCTCCTGATGATTCAATTGCACAAAGAGGTATTGAAGCCAAGGTCTTGGAGCTTATTGATTAGCTTTGAGGGGATGATGGTATTGAATGCTGAGCTGTCCAGTTGTTCCAGCATTGAGTTATCTATGTATCTCATAATTTTGTCAGGCCACTCCTCAGCTTCCAAAGCTTCAGAGAAAACAACACAAGTTTGTTCACCTGTTCACTGGGGCTAATAGTCTATATTTTGGCAGCATCCTGATAAATATCCTTCTAAATCTTCCACATCCTTCCCATACTATATCCTTACCAACATATTTGTAAAGCTGCAACATGACTTCCCAACTCTTATAATAATCAATGCTCTGATCAATGAAACCACCTTTAACATTCCATCTACTTGTGTGGCCACCTTCAGAGAGCGGTGAACAGCACATGCATACTGAAAGATGAATAGATAAAAGAAGCTGAGTCAAGGAAGTGCGTATTGTAGACACTAACTGCAGATATGCTTGCAGTGGATCTCACTCTAAATAGATCAGGAGTGGTCAAAAAAAAAGGAGCAAAGATACAATTGATTTATTAACTCCAAATGCCTCCATTTTACACTTCAAAACCTAACGAAGATTCAAAGTGATATCCAAGAACCAATGGGGAAGAAAATTGTCAGGAATAATAAGGATATGAGATGCTAATTTTAAGTTCAAAGTATAGGCTATTGTTCACTCAGTGTGCTTCAATCCAGGAGCTAAACAGGTTTGGAAACTTTGAGATTAAAAGTATCGGCTGGTGAGCCTGATGTCGGTAGTGGCTAAGTTATTGAAAAATATTCTAAGGGACCAGGTACATAAATAAAGGCAGCGACTGATTAGGGATTGTCAACATGGCTTTGTGTTTTGTACTGAGTTTTTCACAGAAGTTACCAGGAAAGCTGATGAAGGCAAGGCAGTGGATGTTATCTACATAGACTTTTACAAGGTCCTGTGTGGAGAATGGCCAAAAACATTCAACTGTTTGGCATTAATAAATTGGATTAGACATTGGCTTCCAGAAAGAAGCTAGAGAGTGGTAGTAGATGGTTGCCTCTCTGACTGGAAGCCGATGATTAATACTGTGGAGCAGTGGTCAGCGCTTGGTCCATTGTGAATTGTCATCAATATTAACAATCTGGATTTTAACATAGTAAACTGGATCAGTTAATATTTGGAGGACACCAAGATTGGGGCTGTAGTGGACAGCGAAGAAGAATATCAAACTCAGCTGGTAAAATGGGCTGAAAAATGGCAGATGGAATTTAATGTAGACAATTGCACTTTGAAAGGACAAACTGGGGTAGGACTTACATGGTGAACACTAGGGCACTGAGGAGTGCAGTAGAACAGAGCAATCTGGGAATACAGCTCCATAACTCCTTGAAAGTGGTGTCACAGCTATAAAGTGTTGCAAAGAAAGCTTTTGGCACACTAACTTTCGTAAACCAAAGTACTGAGTACAGGAAAGAGGATGTTATGTTGCAGTTATAAAAGATGATTGTGCGGCCTAACTTGGAATATGGTGTGTAGTTTTGGTCACCTACCTAAGAAAAGATTGTGAGAGTGCAGAGAAAACTTACAAGGAATTTGCCAGGACTGGAGAACCTGAGTTGTACAGAAAGGCTGAATATGTTATGACTTTATTCCCTGGAGCGTAGGAGAATGAAGAGTAATTTGTCAGAGGTATGCAAAATTATGAGGGGTATACAGCGGATGGGGTAAATGGAAGCAGTCTTTTTCCACTGAACTTGGGTGAAACTAGAACTGGACATCATGTCGTAAGGGTGAAAAGTGGAATGTTTAAGGGAAACATGAGGGGAAACGTCTTCACTCAGAGTGTGGAACAAGCTGCCAGCAGAAGTGGGTTTGATTTCAATATTTAAGAGACATTTGGATAGGTATATGGATGGAAGGGGTATGGAAGGCAATGTTCTGCATGCAGGTTCATGGGCTAGGCAGATTCGTAGACTAGATGGGCCATAGGGCTTGCTTTTGTGCTGTAGTGTTCTATGAATCTATGACTCTAAAATGACATTGATTTTTATTCCCATGTTTTGGTTGTGACTGGGCAAACCTGGAATATAGAATTGAATATTCATGTACATTTCTTTGTAGTATTATGGGAAAGCATTGTTGTTTAGAAATTTACACACTCAAAATTTAGCAGGATTTGGCCTGAATTTTCTAATCTATCACTGAAAATGCTCAAGTAGGCATCGACAAACGAAAGTTTAAGTTAGTCAGAAATTAGACTTCCCAGACATCAATCCCAGTCTCATGATACTCAATTACAATTTAACATTTTACTGAGCAAGGTATTGCCTCCTGTTACATCTTACGATGTAAATAAAAACGACAATGAAAGGACAGAGTGCTTTCACCCTTAATAGAACGCATAGACTGATAACCAATAGCTACATGGTTAAAATTATCCTTGGCCCTGGAATGATTTAATTGATAAGTCTATGTTTTAGTTCACTGAATGAAAACATAACCATTGTGAAGGAGAACTGACATGGAAACAATATGACCAAAAACAGTTGAAATGTAATGCTTTGCACTCCAGTGGGAAGCAGTGTTACAACTCTGTTTGACCTCTTACTCTTGGCAAGAGAAAAGATAAGCTCATTGTTAACACTTTTAGTATGACATTCTTTATTTATGGGGATTGAAAAGGCCTGAAATACCCAAAATTTTTAGAGTAAGATTAATTTTCTGGCACTAGCATTAAATGTGTGCAACAATAGAGACTCAGTTATATAGTTCTCCACCTATCCTGTTATGATATTCTGCTCTACTGATGATTCAGGGAAGGAAATGAACAGTCTAAAGACACTATATCTTTTCACACCAGAAATCAAAGACAAATTAGAGAAAGTTTCAATTTAATTATTCAGCAATGAAATGTAAATTCATAGAACATAAAACAGTGCAGCATAGGAAGAGGGCCTTTAGCCCGCAATGTTGTGTCAAATTAATTAAATTAGTATTCAAATGCTCAGCTAAACTAATCCCTTCTTCCTACATAATGTCCATATCCTTTCATTTGCCAATCTAATAACCTCTTGAATGTCTGGATCTTATTTGTTTCTACCCCCACCCCAGGCAGCGCATTCCAGCAGCTTACTATTTTATGTGTAAAAAACTTGCCCTGCACATCTCCATCTTGCTTCCCCCTTTCACCTTCATTGCATGCCCATAGGTATTAGATGTTTCAACCCTAGGAAAAAGACACCAGTTTTCTACCTAAGCATCTCATAGCCTTATAGATGTCTATCAGATCTCCCCTCAGCTTCCACTGCTCTAGAGAAAACAATCCAAGATTGTCCTACCCATCCTTCTAATCCAGAGAGCATCCTGATAAACCTCTTCAGCATCCTTTCCAAAGCTTTGACATCCTATAATAGGGTGATCATAACCAAATGCATACTCCAGATGTAGCCTATCGAGAGTTTTATAACTAAATTCTCAATTATGAAAGCTCAGCTTAGTTAAAAGTGATGTGAAATATTTCGCCTGTTGTAATTACCCATTATTTATGGAGGAACATCTATCATCTTTCCTTGTGCCTCCCACGTGAATACAATTTCAGATCCACGAGCACAATTAATACTTAAATACCTGCTGGTGTGGCTTAACAACATATTCAATTGAAGGAGCAACGAGGGACACTAAATGCCATTCTTGTCAGAGAGTATGGATTTGGACAATATAAGCGTTAGGTCGGATTGACATGGTTGGGGTGTTAGGGTCAGGGGCGAGAGAGGGGCCAGTTCTGCTTGCTACTCCACAGGGTTTGCTTGACTCTGTGTTGGATTGAGGTTTCCTAAATCAGCTGAGAAGATATCTGGCATTGTGAACTTCAGTTCTGAATGCTGTATGCTTGCTTTACTGGTTGCATGATTTTTTTTTGCTTTTCCTTCTCTCTCTGCATTTTGAGTGTTCAATAGTCTTCTTTGCTTTCAAGGGGTTCTATTGGGGTTCTTTGTTTCATGGCTGCCTATAAGGAAACAAGTCTCAAGGTTGTATAAACTATACATACTTTGATAATAAATGTACTTTTAACTTTGAAGAAATATCCAATGTGAACGCAAAATTGGTGATATCATCCTTAAGTTCCCTCAACCAATCTTGAGATACTTACATACTTGCAAGTCAAGGAAGTAGTTTTCTAACAGTTTCACAGTCTAACAATGCCATTTCTAAATGAATGCTATTTTGGCCGAATTATGCAGTTTGCCACATTTGACTCTGAAACCCACACTACACATGCTTATCATCATCTGCGAAACACATTGTACAGTTACTGTTTATTCAGCAATCTGTGAAACAGCAGCTAAGTTAAAAATAATAGCCAGAATGACTTGCAATTTTGGAAAACCTATTATTATTGAATTGATGCAATGGAAAATTCTCACTAATATTTCAGTGGGAGTCCTTGATGAGTGCAGCTCTTATAGGAAGTTTTTGATACAACACTGTAACTTAATTATACAACCTTAGAACTTGAAGAAGGATTTCTGCACTTCGACATGTTTGGAATAAATTGTCTTCTTGACCTAGAAAGTGAAAACATAAATATTGTTCTGTTTCATACTTGCCAAAAAAGAAAGCTTTAAATGACATTGATACAAACTTCGGTCCTGTTGAAACTATCCCTACTAGTTGCATTGTGGTCTGCTATGGCAATTTGAATGTTTGAAGTTTCAGACAGTAGTGGACCCAGCCCAATATATCATAGGCACCCCCTCCCAACCATTGGTAACATCTACAGAAGCAGTGTAGATGCAGCTGTAAACACAGAGGGCAATATCCATCATCGAAGATCTCCATCATCTGGGTCATACTATCTTTCTATAGCTGCTCCGGGCAGGAGAAACAGAAGCCTGAATTCCCACAGCACCAGGATCAAGAATAGTTGCTTTCCTTCAATCATTCAACCAACCAACCAACCAACCAGCAAAATCCAAATCACCACTTAAGGTTTAGCAACACGATGACCACATTGATCACTTTGTACTAAAATGGACTTTGGTGTATTTCCTTTTTTGAAATTGTACATAAATTATGATACTTATATAATACTATTTGCCTGTAATGCTGCTGTCCGTATGTTTTTCATTATACCTGTGATGTCCGGTCAAGATGGTGCTAGTGTACATTGCTCCCTCCGTCTACATCTTCCAAAGAGCTCACAGAAATGTCCTTATTACTGCTTTTCACCCTAAATATGTCTCTGGGACTGCTAGAGCCTGTGATTTATAGTTTGGAGATCAATTGGATAATCCAGTGCTATGCTATTTCCAAGAAGATTACGGGAAACAAGTACGTAATTGGGCAGCCTCGATGTGAAGAAGCTTCGAGACGGGTACGGGCTGCTGTTTGACTTCATTTCATGAGGAAAGCATCCATTAATCGCTGATTCAAGCATTGAGGAAGATTAAGACATCAAGGCGAATGTGGAAGGCGAACGAAAGTTCAGCGCTGACTGCTTTCCTTTTGATCGCTGCTGGGAAGGAGTCTGTGAGCAGCCCATCACTGTGGCAGGTGGGTAGGCCTCTCTGCCTCATGTGGTGCCCCCTCTTTCGATGAATGCTGGTGATATCGGAGGATGGATTGTGGTTCTGCGGTTAATTGGACAACTGCATTTGTGGACTGAGGACTTTTTCAGACTTGTGGTTTTTATATTCTGTGTTTTTTATCACCCATTCCTTTTCCATTTTGTTCTGTGAGGGGAGGGTGTTTGGGGGTTTATGTTCTGTTTGCCTTTTTGTGTGTAGGGGGGTTGTTTTGGGGGTTGAAGTTACCGTTCCGTTTTTGCGGTGGAGGAGAGTTTTGAAGGTGATGATTGGGATGCCATTCTTTTTTGTGTGGGGGGGGGCGGTGTTTCTCTCTGAACAATGTTCATGATTTTTCTTTGTTTCGTGGCTATCTGGATAAGGCAAATTTCAGAGTTGGATACTGATACATGCTTTGATAATAAATGAACCCTTGACCTTTGAATACGTGCACTTGTGCATATGACAATAAATTTGACTATGATAACTTGAATTGCTGGATGATGGAAGCTGCAGATGTGGCTCCGTGTAGATTAGTAACTTATTTCAAATTTCCATCTCACTACTTACACAACAGCTCAATGATCTGGCAGCATCCATCAAAAGTTTTCAGTGGGTAAGGATATGATTTTTACTGTCACCCCCACAGCAATGACCACCAAATATTAATGAGTATTATTCATTAGCCTCAGAGTAGAAAGGTTTTCTATTCATGACAATTCAGCCTAATATTCCTCAGAGATACTGATCAAAAGATATTTGGTGCTTTCTCAGGTGAATTTGAAAGGTCATAAAATTTTATAGGTGAACACAGTGGTTATCTTATCTCTTGAACTACTTTCCTTTAACTCTAAGCAGCAGCTGAGATTATGATGAGAGAATAGAGATAATGTTTTAGGGTCTTCACCTTCCATCAGATGAAAGCTCATTGACTTTTCTGATGAAAAGACATTTGGTCTATTTTCTCTGCTTGTCCTGCTGTGTATTTCCAACTTTTCCTGTTTTTATTTCATGGCTCCAATAATGTCTGCACTCCTTTTCATTTAAGATTGTGTTATGACAAACGAGTTAGTCAACACCTCATTACTTTTTGTGGGAGTTTGATGCATATAGGTTCTTTCAACAATTGCCTCACATGAAAAGCACTTCATTGACATGATATGTTTTGATGTGTTATAAGGATGTGAAAGGTGCAACCTAATTGCAAGAACTAATTTTAATGGGACTGGAATTTAAATGTAGATTGGGTTAGTGTGGGATTACATCTGTCTATTCTGATTTATTCATTAAAGAATCTCTATTAAATTAAAAAGAAATACCAGCCCAATATATTCCCATAACTCAACACCAAATGTCAAATATTGTCATGGGTAATCACTACAGATTCTGAAAATAGTTTGGTGTTCAATCATTGGCCAGTGGAGTATGTCACAGCTAATTTTCACCAACTTCTTTGTATGCTCTGGCTGCCATTTATGCTGGACTACTTGATGTATGGACCTATGTTTCAACATAACATTCCGAATATCCTTCTCCACTGGGAGCAGCCATGGGCCAGGGATTGCTAAGAAGTCAGTGGTGATGTTTCAAGGGGGCTTAGAGCACACGCTTGAATCTTTTCACTTTCCACCTGGTATGCTCTTCCTATTACAAAACACAGAAAAGAAGCCTGCTGTTGGGCTCAAAAATCGAGACAGATGAGTGCAATTAGATCCTCAGTGCCGGAGATATTGCCCTGAGAGAAGATTCTGAGGTTGGTTCATCTGCCCTTCTAGTGAATTTGGACACTTTGTAGAGAGCATTGGTGGCACTTTCCTCGTTTCTTGTGTGCCTATTGCAGGTAGTCCAGGAATCTGAAGCATTTCAGAGGCCCAAGATCACCACTGCCTAGTTCACTGTCAGCTCCATGCCAGCTGACTTTTAAACACCCATAAAACATAGACATAGGAACAGAGTTACGCATTCGGCCCATTTGCTCTGCCATTCAATTATAGCTGATTAGCTTTCCCTCTTAATCCAATCCCCTGCCTTCTTCCTGTAACCTTTGACACCCTTACTAATCAATAGACTATCAACCTCTGCTTTAAATATTCCCAATGACTTGGCCTCCACAGCCATTTGTGGCAAAGAATTTCACTGATTCACCACACTATGGCGGAAGAAATTCATCCTCATCTCAGTCCTAAAGGGATATTCTTCTATTCCTCTGTGTTAGACTCTCCCACTAATGGAAACATCCTTCCCATGTCCATTTTATCTACCCTTTCACCTTTACTATCTGTCAGCCTGAGGAATACTGCCTTCATTATGAGAATGCTGCTTAGATTTCAAGAGTGGTCCACCTTTTTCCTGTGAACCTCTCGTGTCAGAAGCAAGGTGGTAGGTGTTTTTGTAGATGTTAAATGCAGTGCCTATTTGCTTGCACCCTTTAGGTACACAAATTGAAGTTGACATGGAACTCAACCTCGGGATGTGTGCACACACAAACTCATCTGCATTTTACAGTGCAATCATCAAGGTTTCAGTGCAGGGAATAAAGGCTGAACTGTTTATCCTCTGGCCCTGCAGATAAACATGAAGTCAGGACACTATGAGAGTAATATTGATTGAAGACAGACTTGGTCCTCTTACTCACTCTTCCTTCAGTTAGTCCTGACGAAGGGTCTCAGCCTGAAACGTCGACTGTATCTCTTCCTAGAGATGCTTCCTGGCCTGCTGCGTTCACCAGCAACTTTGATGTGTGTTGCTTGAATTTCCAGCATCTGCAGAATTCCTGTGATTTCATTTGCTCCGTTGGCATAGTATCCTTTTATTTATTTCTCACCTGGCCTTCTTGACTTCTTTTTGGTCAGATGTGGTGGTGAGTTTGGACATAACAATCTGTTGTGGAATGGATTCAAAGCTATAGATGTTTCAGAAAGGACAGGGAGGGAGGCAAAAGAGTTAGAGGCGTGGCACTGCTGATCAGAGATAGTGTCAAGGCTGCAGAAAAGGTGGAAGTCATGGAGGGATTGTCTACTGAGTATCTATGGGTGGAAGTTAGAAACAGGAAGGAGTCAATAACACTACTGGGTCTTTTTATAGACCACCCAATAGTAACAGGGCCATAGAGGGGCAGATAGGGAGACAGATTCTGGAAAGGTGTAATAATAACAGGGTTGTCGTGGTGGGTGATTTTAATTTCCCAAATATTGATCGGCATCTCCCTAGAGCAAGGAGTTTAGATGGGGTGGAGTTTGTTAGGTGTGTTCAGGAAGGTTTCCTGACACAATATGTAGATAAGTTTACAAGACTAGAGGCTGTATTTGTATTGGGAAATGAACCTGGTCAGGTGTCAGAACTCTCAGTGGGAGAGCATTTTGGAGATAGTGATCACAATTCTATTTCATTTACCATAGCGTTGGACAGGGATAGGAACAGAGAAGTAAGGAAAGTGTTTAATTGGAGTAAGGGGAAATATGAAGCTACCAGGCATGAACTTGGAAGCATAAATTAGGAACAGATGTCTTCAGGGAAATGTACGGAAGAAATGTGGCAAATGTTCCGGGGATATTTGCATGGTGTTCTGCATAGGTATGTTCCAATGAGACAGGGAAAGGATGGTAGGGTACGGGAACCATGGTGTACAAAGGCTGTTAAAAATCTAGTCAAGAAGGAAAAAGTACCTTACAAAAGGTTCAAAAAGCTAGGTAAGGATGGAGATCTAGAAGATTAAGAATGAAATTAGGAAAGCCAGAAGGGGCCATGAGAAGGCCTTGGCGAGCAGGATTAAGGAAAACCCCAAGGCATTCTACAAGTATGTGAAGAGCAAGAGGATAAGAGGTGAGAGAATAGGACCAATCAAGTGTGACAGCGGAAAAGTGTGTATGGAACCAGCGGAGATAGCAGAGATACTTACCGAATACTTTACTTCTGTATTCACTACAGAAAAGGATCTTATCGATTGTATGGATGACTTACCGTTGATTGAAAAGATTGAGCATATAGACATTAAGAAAAAGGATGCGCTGGAGCTTTTCAAAAGCATCAAGTTGGATAAGTCTCCAGGACCGAATGAGATGTACTCCAGGCTACTGTGGGAGGTGAGGGAGGAGATTGCTGAGCCTCCGGCAATGATCTTTGCATCATCAATGGGGACAGGAGAGGTTCCGGAGGATTGGAGGATTGCAGATGTTGTTCCCTTATTCAAGAAAGGGAGTCGAGATTGCCCAGGCAATTATAGACCAGTGAGTCTTACTTCAGTGGTTGGTAAGTTGATGGAAAAGGTCCTGAGAAGCAGGATTTATGAACATTTGGAGAAGCATAATATGATTAGGAATAGTCAGCATGGCTTTGTTAAAGACAGGTTGTGCCTTACGAGCCTTATTGAATTCTTTGAGGATGTGACTAAACACCTTGATGAAGGTAGAGCAGTAGATGTAGTTTATATGGATTTCAGCAAGGCATTTGATAAGATACCCCATAAAAGGCTTATTGGAAAGTAAGTAAGAAGGCATGGGCTCCAAGGGGACCTTAATTTGTGGATCCAGAATTGGCTTGCTCACAAAAGCCAAAGAGTAGTTGTAGACGAATCATATTCTGTATGGAGGTCAGTTACCAGTGTTGTGCCTCTGGGATCTGTTCTGGGACCCCTACTCTTCGTGGTTTTTATGAATAACCTGAATGAGGAAGTGAAGGGATGGGTTAGTAAGTTTGATGATGACACAAAGGTTGGAGTGTTGTGGATAGTATGGAAGTCTGTCAGAGGTTACAGCGGGACATCAATAGGGTGCAAAACTGGGCTGAGAAGTGGCAGATGGAGTTCAACTCCGATAAGTTTGTGGTGGTTCATTTTGGAAGGTCAAATATAATGGCAGAATATAGCATTAATGGTAAGACTCTTGGCAGTGTGGAGGATCTGAGGGATCTTCGGGCCTGTGTCCATAAGACAATCAAAGCTGCTGCGCACGTTGACTCTATGGTAAGAAGGCATTCGGTGAATTGGTCTTCATCAATCATGGGATTGAGTTTAGGAGCCTAGAGGTAATGTTGCAGCTATATAGGACCCTGATCAGACCCCACTCGAAGTACTGTGCTCAATTCTGGTCACCTCACAACTGGAAGGATGTGACAACCATAGAAAGGGTTCAGAGGAGATTTACAAGGATGTTGCCTGGATTGGGGAGCATGCCGTATGAGAATAGATTGAATGAACTCGGCCTTTTTTCCTTGGAATGACGGAGGATGACAGGTGACCTGATAGAGGTGTATAAGATGCTGGGAGGCATTCATCATGTAGGCAGTCAGAGGCTTTTTTCCAGGGCTGAAATAGCTAACATGAGAGGGCACAGTTTTAAGGTGCTTGGAAATAGGTACAGAGGAGATGTCAGGGGTAAGTTTTTTACATAGAGAGTGGTGAGTACGAGGAATGGGCTTCCGACAACGTTGGTGGAGGCGGATACAATAGGGTCTTTTAACAGACTCCTGGATAGGCACATGGAGCTTAGAAAAAATAGAAGTCTATGGGTAACCTTAGGTAATTTCTAAAGTAAGTAAATGTTTGGCACTGTATTGTGCTGTAGGTTTTCTATGTTTCTATGTTTCTTTGAACTCAGGTCAGAGTTGCAGTTGAGAAGGTCTTCCAGTTTGCCTTGTTCTAGCCTGGGTCTTTGGGCTTTAGATGGGATTGTTAATGCTGAAGCTCTCACCAAGACATGTCTATCAGCAAGTTTCTGGGTTCTGCTATGCTCTCTATATACACTCCTCATTCTTTTATCACATTTTTGACTAGATCTAGACCTGTAGAGGGTTTTTTTAATCCCTTGAGATATGGCCGATCTTCCAATCTAAAAACACCCTCTCTTTTGCAGTTTCATAACTGAAGATTCTTTAATCAAACTCTTCCTAGTTCTTCTGATACAAAAAACAATCATTTTGTTTCTGTTGCCAATCACTGTGAGCTTAAGGAAAGTATTACACAATGAACACCATATGGATCCCATTGGCTAGGTGTAAAAGATATCACCTCTGGATGTTTTCCCAAGAGTTAGCTTTGCTGAGTCTTCAAAAGATTCATTGCTGATTTTTCTTGTGGCTATGCATCCATTGCTGCTGGTGTCTTGTGACAGATTGGAGTAGATAACAGTTTTCGACTAGAGCGCAGCATTTAACACCATCATTCCCACAATCCTGATTGAGAAGTGGCAGAACCTGGGCCTCTGTACCTCCCTCTGCAATTGGACCCTTGACTTCCCAACCAGAAGATTACAATCTGTGCAGGTTGGTGATAACATATCCTCCTCGCTGACGATGAACACTGTTGCACCTCAGGGGTGTATGCTTAGCCCACTACCCTACTCTTTCTATACCCATGACTGTGTCGCTAGGCATAGCTCAATTACCATCTATAAATTTACTGATGATACAACCATTGTTTGTAGAATCTCAGATGGAGACAAGAGGGCATACAAAAGCGAGATATACCAACTAGTGGAGTAGTGTTGAAGAAACAACCTTGCACTCAACATCAGTAAGACAAAAGAGCTGATTGCGGACTTCAGGAAGGGTAAGACGAAGGAACACAAACCAATCTTCATAGAGGGATCTAAAGTGGAGAGAGTGAGCAGTTTCAAGTTCCTGGGTGTCAAGATCGCTGAGGATCTAACCCGGTCCCAACATATCAATGCAGTTATAAAGAAGGCAAGGCAGCAACTATACTTCATTAGGAATTTGAAGATATTTGGTATGTCAACAAATACACTCAAAAACTTCTATAGATGTATCATGGACAGCATTCTGACAGGCTGCATCACTGTCTGGCATGTGGGGGCTACTGCATAGGTCCGAAAGCTGCAGAAGGTTGCAAATATAGTTGGTTCCATCTTGGGTACTAGCCTACAAAGCACCAAGGACATCTTCAATGAGTAGTATCTCAGAAAGGCAGCGTCCATTATTTAGGACCTCCAGCACCCAGGGTATGTCCTTTCCTCATTGTTACCATCAGATAGGAGGTACAGAAGCCTGAAGGCACACACTCAGGAACAGCTTCTTCCCCTCCGCCATCCGATTCCTAAATGGACATTGAACCCTTGGACACGACCTCACTTTTTAAATATATATTATTTCTGATTTTGCACGATTTTTAATTTATTCACTATATGTATACTGTAATACATTTATTTATTTATTTATAATTATTATTGTTTTTCTTCCATATGATGTATTGCATTGAACTGCTGCTGTTAATTTAACAAATTTCATGACACATGCCAGTGATAATAAACCTGCTTCTGATTCTAACTGTAAATGTTCATTATATCAGTTATTAGTACCTGTACTGAAAAAGTGATGTGGGCATTCTTGTGTTTCCACTATCAAATGATTATAAGACCATAAGACTATACAACATTGGAGCAGAATTAGGCTAGTTGGCCCATCAAGTCTGCTCTGCCATTTTATTATGGCTGATCCATTTTTTCCTCTCAGCCCCAATCTCCTGCCTTCCCTTCATATCCCTTCATGCTCTGACCAATCAAGAATCTATCTACCTCTGCCTTAAATACATATAAAGACTTGACCTCCACAGCTGCCTGTGGCAACTAGTTCCACAGATTCACCACTAAAAAGATACCCCTCTAATTTGAGGCTGTATCCTCTGGTCTTAGACATTCCCACCATAGGAAACATCCTCTCCACATCCACTCTACCAAGTCCTCTCACGATTCAATAGGTTGCAATGATGTCACCCCTCATACTTCTGAATTCCAGTGAATACAGGCCAAGAGCCATCAAACATTCTTCATATGACAAGCTATTTAATTCTAGAAACTTTTTTGTGAAACTCCTTTGAATTCCCTCAAGTTTCAGCACTTCCTTTCTAAGATAGGGAGCCCAGAGATGCTCACAATACTCTATGTGAGGCCTCACCAGTGCTTTATAAATTCTCAACATGACATCCTTGCTTTTATATTCTAGTCCTCTTGAAATGAATGCTAATATCACATTTTCCTTCCTCATCACAGACTCAACCTGCAACTTAACCGTTAGGGAATCCTGCACAAAGATTCCCAAATCTCTTTGTACCTCAGATTTTTGTATTTTCTCTCCATTTAGAAAATCGTTCACCCTTTCAGTTCTTCTGCCAAAGTGCATGACCATACACTTCCCGAGATCCCAAACCATCTACCAGTTCTTAGCCCATTCTCCTAATCTGTCTAAGTCCTTCTGTAGCCTCCTTTTTTGCTCAAAACTTTCTTGAAAAAAACGGGATTGCTAATACATCGAAGGATTCTGTTATATTTGTTATTTCATGCTTACTATTTGTTGCTATTTATTTATATATGCATTTGCACAGTTTGTTTACAGCTAATAGTTCCTGATGTTTAGTTTACAGTTACTGTTCTATAGGTTTACCAAGTATGCCTGCAGAAAATGAATCTCAGTGTTGTATGTGGTGACATGTATGCACTCTGATGATAAGATTCACTTTGAACTTTGAAAACCCCACCTACCATCATACCATCTGCAAACTTTGCAACAAAGCCATCAATTACATCATGTAAATAATTGACATATGACATAAAAAGAATCGGTCCCAACACAGACCCCTGTGGAACAGCAGTAGTCACTGGTAGCCAACCACAAAAGGATCCTCTTATTCCCATTCAATGCCTCCTGCCAATCAACCACTGCCTTATCCATGCTAGAATCTTTCCTGTAAGACCATGGGCTCGTGGCTTGTTAATTAGTCTCATGTGTGGCATCTCGTCAAAGGCCTTCTGAAACTCCAAGGACACAATATCAACCGAATCTTCTTTGTCTATTCTGCTTGTTATTTCTTCAAAGAAAGAACAATGAAGAATTCCAACAGATTTGTCAGCAAAGATTTTCCCTTAAGGAAACCAGCCTGACTACGGCCTATTTTATCATGTGCATCCAAGTACCCTGAAACTTCATCCTTAACAATTGACTCCAACATCTAACTGGGCTATAACTTCCTTTCTTTTGCACCTCTCCCTTCTTGAAGAATGGAGTGACATTTGCAATTTCCTAGTTTTCCTGAACCATTCCAGAATCTAGTGATTCTTGAAAGATCATTGCTAATGACTCCACAATCTCTTCAGCCCCCCCTTTCAGAACACTGGGGTGTACACCATATGGTCCAGGTAACTTAATCTATCTTCAGACCTTTCAGTTTTCCAAGAACCTTCTCCCTCGTACTGGTAAACACACACCTCGTGACCATGACACTCTTGAACTTCCGACATACTACTCATGTCTTCAAAAGCGAAGACTGATGCAGAATACTTAATCAGTTCATCTGCCATTCCCTTGTTCCCCATCACAACCTCTCCAGCATTGTTTTCCAGTGGTTCGAAATCCATGGTTGTCTCTCCTTTACATTTTACATTCGTGAAGAAACTTTTGGTATTTCATTTGATATTGTTGGCTAGCTTACTTTTGTATTCCATCTTTACCTCCTTAATGACATTTTTAGTTGCCTTCTGTTGGTAGTCAAAAGCTTCCCAATCCTCTAATTTCCCACTAATTTTTGCTCTATTATATGCTCTCTCTTTGGCTTTGATGCTAACTTTGAGTTCCTTTGTTGGCCTTGCTTGTGTCATCTTGCATTTAGAATATTTCTTCCTCTTTGGGATGTATATATACTATGCCTTCTGAATTGCTTCTAGAAATTCCAGCCATTGCTGATCTGCCATCATCCCTGTCAGTGTTCTTTTCCAATTAATTCTGGCCAGCTCCTCTCATGGTTCTGTAATTTCCTTTCCTCCACTGTAATATTGATACATTTGACTTTAGCTTCTCCTTCTCAAATTTTGGGGTGAATTTGATCATAGTAAGATCACTTTCCCCTCAGGGTTCTTTTACTTTAAGCTCTCTGATCAATTCCAGTTCATTGCACAACACCCAGGTCAGAATAACTGATCCCCTAGTGGGCTTATCCATGAGCTGCTCTAAGAAATCATCTCTTAAGCATTCTAGAAGTTCCCCTCTTGGAGTCCGACAACAAACTGATTTTCCCAATCTACCTGCATATTGAAATCCACTATGACTATTGTAACATTGCTATTTTGGCATGCATTTTCTGTCTCTTTGTAACTTGTAGATCACATCCTTACTACTGTTTGGGGGTCTCTCTATAACTCTTATCAGGATATTTTTACCCTTGCAGTTCCTTAGCTCTATCCACAACAATTCAACACCTTCTGATCCCATGTCACCTCTCTCTAAAGATTTAATTTCACTTTTTACCAACAGAGCCATGACGCTCCCTCTATCTTCCTGCCTATCCTTTCAATACAGTGTGAATCTTTGGATGTTAAGTACCCAGCTATAATCTTCTTTCAGCCATGATTCAGTGATACCTACAACATTATACTTGTCCATCTGTAACTGTGCCAGAAGTTCATTGACATTATTCCGTATACCATGCACATTCAAATATAGCACCCTTAGTCCTGTATTCACATTTTTCGATTTTGTCCACCTTTTATGTTGCATTTCATCCTGTTGACTGCAATTTTACCCTTTCATCAGCTTCTCTTTGCTAGGAATCTCACTACACATTGCCTCTGTTTGAAAACCAACTACCTCAACTTCTGCACTATCACTCCGGTTCCCATTCCCCTGCCAAATTATCTTAAACCCACTGAAACAACTCTAGTCAAACCTCCTCAAGTTCAGGTGAAACCCATTCCTTTTTACAGGTCATACCTTCCCCAGAAGAGATCCCAATGATCCATAAATCTAAACCCTTGCCCACTGCACCAGTTATTCAGCCACACATTCACTTGCCAAATAATTTTATTCTTACCATTCTTGGTACATAGCACAGATAGCAATCCAAAGATTATTACCCTGGAGGTCCTGTTTCTCAGTTTTCTACCTACCTCCCTAAAATCTCACGTCAGGACCTCCTTATCTTGTCTATCTATGTCATTTGTGCCAATATATACCAGGAGTTTTGGCTGTTCACAATGTCCAATGCCTAGACTTAGAAAGTCTTTTGCTTGTTCCTATGAGGAGAGTGGTGCTGGTTATGACAAGACCATGCTTCAATATTTTATCAGGCAGACCTCTACTCCTAAATTAGCTGATCACACTCTGCAGTAATCAGGTTGCCTATGTGAATCGGTTTAAAAAAAAATAAAGTTGAAATCCTCCTTTATGCTTCCAGGGTTAAGGTGTATGCACAGATAAGCGTTCTGTTGATTCCAAGAAAGAATGAACTAAAGACTCGTAAGTATGTATGTACTAATTCCACAGGGGAAGTTATTGAGTTGCCAGTGTAGCACAGACAACATTCCTTGTCCAGTTTACCCCTCCAGAAGATGTATCTACTGTCTTGTTCTTTGAGCTAGCCATCTTGTCTAACTTAGGATGGCAATGGTGATGATCTCATAGCATCCAAATCCATGAACTATGACAGCAGAGTGATGTTCAAGCCAATGGGATCGTCTGTAATGATCCTGATATTCCATGTTTTCAATGCAACATTATAGAATGAGGGTTTCCAGTACATGTTTTTATTTACATGGAACACATATTGTAAACTCGCCACCATGCAGACCTTACATTAAGAGGTCTTTTTAATCAATAATATTCAACAAAGTCAGTCATCCTTTGAAGAAAAGGTCTGAACCTGAACTTTCTCCATCAAAGTAAGTTTAATATTAAAGTATATACACATCACTATATACCACACTGACATTCATTCTTCAAATGGAGATTCACAGTCGAACTAAGAAACACAATAGAATCAATGAAAAGCTACACACAAAGACGTACCAACACCCAATGTGCAAAGGACAACAAATTGTGCAAATACAAAAATAAAAAAAATAATAAATAAGTAAGCAAAATAATCGTGAGAATAGCAGTTGTTGAGTCTTTGAAAGTGAGTCGATAGGTTGTGGCATCAGTTCGGTGCTGAGCTGAGTGAAGTTATTCACTGGTGGACTGGTCATAGTGGTTATATCAGTTGAAATATGCTTTCTCTACATCAAAACCCATCATCTTGATAACTTCAAAATCTGATCTCCAGGCCGACAAAGAGAAAGAAAAAAATGCACACAATTCTAGTGGCAATCTAATACTTTAGAGCCATAACATAGCACAAAAAAGACAATCCTGTTGCAAATGTTGGAACAAATTATTAACACATAAGAAGAAAAACGAATGACTTGTCTTTAAAACTGGCATTTTTCATTGAAATTAATGTTGAAAAATAGCTCAGGCAAAAACAAAAAAATCCCACCGAAGTTCATAAAGCAACACTCAAGGTATCCTTTGCCAAAGATATATATTACATATTGCATTTATGAACTCATTCATCTTCGCTGCTGTCACAGTAACAAGCTGACAACTGTTTTTGTCTCCTTTCATACTATGAGCTTCATAAGTGCATTAGCATTATATCGCTTCTGGTGAACACTACCTCACCTATGTTGACTGGGGATTTATGGATGCAGTTACCCTTTCTTGAAATATCAGTTATCATTGTGTAATTTGAGCACAGACAGCCTAGAATGGAGTCAAGTTGGATCCTGGCAGAGGTTGTTTGCTATGCATGCCCACTTCCTTCTTTCTTGGTAGCAGGTGAACATGTTACAGCAATCATACCAAACTCCAATTTCAGAAAGAAATTTCATCATAAAATATGCATAGGTCATCTTATTGAATTAATGGAGCACATTTAAAATCACTCCATAAAAGAAAACCATTAAGTGAGTATTAAGGTTGGTAATGAGGTTGTCTCTGCCGAGTTTAGTCATGTTTGCTGTTAATCGTACCCCTTGCTGGAGCAACATAAAAAGCCACTGCAATGTTTAATTAACATCTGTATTCGCTGACATAAAGCTGATGATCAAAGAAAAGACAACATGGAGTGAGCGTCCAGGAAGAGACAAGCCGTTACATCTATTATTACTGCAACTCACAGCAGACTTCTCTCCCATCTCATTAACATCACAGTGGGCTGTGGCACTAGAAGCCATTAACCGGATGTCTGGTCACAGCTACAACATTGAACTGGGTCTCTTTTCAACCCTATTGTAATGCAGTCTGCCTGCTATGACCTGTAAATCTGTAAATAAACAAGAAGTCTTTATAGTGCATTAAAACTGTTAAGTATGTTGGCACTGCAGAGATCTCTTCAGATGCCCTGTCCTCATGTCACCGGCTGTACTCTGAATGGAACTAGGCCATATGGGAGCCCGTGCCGTGGCAGGGCCTCACAAATGTTGGGCAGGAAACATGCCAGCTGAATAAGACAATGTGGGGAGCCATCCTCACGTGCCTCCAATTTGCATTGTGCTTCGAAGCACACAGTTTGGCACATCTTCGGGGACTTTCAGACAAAACAGAGTGAAAATCCAGGAGAACAGTTCAGAGGTCACTTTCAAGTCTGTAACCATAAATATCAATGAAGGCCAAAACATTCATCATGGAAAATGGGAAGTGACTTTAGAATACTTCTGAGAAAAACAGGAATCCAGTTATCTTCCAGATCAAGGAACAATTTCAGGATGACTAAAATTTCTTCTAGTTGGCTTCAATTTAAGGCCAATTTATATTTGTGTGTCAAATTGACGCCGTAGATATGGCATAGCAGCATACCCTACACCGTACCCTATGCCGTACCCTTCCCCGTAGCCTGACTTGCACCCCAAAAATGTAACTATGCATCGTGGCGACACAGACCGAAACAACTGTGATTGGTCCACTTGGTAGCATCGCATTTCCTCCTACGCTGCAATAGCTTTCCATTGGATGACTGAAAGGCAGGGGAGGAACTCTGGCTGCAATGCTTTCTATAAAGCTTTACAGACCTCTGAAATTATGGAGGACCCTGTGCTTGACGCCAGTTTGTAGCTGGCTGCTACAGCGTGTTGACTTCCACCTGAATCTAAAACTCGAATGGTGATTGCCAGTCTCAGAGTATACTGTGCGTACACTGATGCGAAATAAATGGTTGGAGACAATGAACCAAATCGTCAAATCTACCTGCCGACATCTGAAAATATTTGAAATTCAATTCCTCATCCATGTCCCTCAGTGGCCGGACAAGCACAGAAAATTCACCCTCCTTCAGTTTCAGTTGCCACTGTTTGAAGTTTGAGTTATTTCATGTTGAGTTTCAACACGAAGAAACTCAACGCAGTGGCATAGAAACCCCGCTGCCAACTAGTGTTTTGGTGGTGAGTTGCAGAGCGACGCAGACACACCAACGCACAAGTATAAATGCTCACAACAGCGTAGCCCACTTGCGTAGGCTATGGCATAAGCTAGTATGCACAAGTATAAATCAGCCTATAGTGTTCAGGTAAACTCCCTGCCTCAATTGGACCAGTCACTGAGTGTCTGACAAAAGGAAAGCAATGGAACTTTTTTTTTCCGGTTAAGATGGCAACGTGGTTGGTCGCACTGGTCACTCCAGGTCCAATGAGAGGTTGCAAAGGTGAAATGTTTTCTCTTGGGATTACAAGAGTCTGATGGATATTGGTAATTCAAAATACCGCAAATCTGGTTCATTGGTTCATTGTTGAGACCGATGGCGGGGAAGCTGCGTAGCCTTAGTTGTTGTGTGGCCCAGGTCCTCATGCCTGCCGTCACCTCTTACAGCCACCCATAGGAGGAGGAATAAGAGGTCATGTGGGAGAAAACAGAGGCGTGGTGGGCACTGTGTAATCTATGTTGGGTTAGAGGCTGCTCCCTGCAGGCTACCTCTCTCTTCAGTGTTGCTCTCTCGTGTTCACTCCCTGGAAGACAAGTTGGGGTGCCTCCATCTGCAGCTTCAGGGGATGAAGAAATGCTGCATGCTTGTCCTTGCAGAAACATGACACCTGGACAACATCCCATGCACCATAAATCTTCAGGCCATATCACTCAGGGACATGCTAATATTATTTTGTGACTAAATGTGATGTGTGTGACTGTATGTACAGTGTTTTGCACCTTAGCACTGAACAAATTCTGTTTTGTTTAGCCATATACATGTGTTGGCGCGTGGCCAAGTGGTTAAGGCGTTCGTCTAGTGACTTGAAGGTCGCTAGTTCGAGCCTTGGCCGAGGCAGCGTGTGTGTCCTTGAGCAAGGCACTTAACCACATATTGCTCTGCGACGACACCAGTGCCAAGCTGTATGGGTCCTAATGCCCTTCCCTTGGACAACATCGGTGGCGTGGAAAGGGGAGACTTGCAGCATGGGCAACTGCCGGTCTTCCATACAACCTTGCACAGGCCTGCGCCCTGGAAACCTTCCAAGGCGCAAATCCATGGTCTCATGAGACTAGCGGATGCCTAAAAAAGTTGATGACAATTAAACTTGAACTTGATCTTGATAAACACAAAAGATACCACAGATGCTGGAAATCGAGG
This sequence comes from Mobula birostris, assembly GCF_030028105.1. Lineage (NCBI taxonomy): Eukaryota > Metazoa > Chordata > Chondrichthyes > Myliobatiformes > Myliobatidae > Mobula > Mobula birostris. The sequence continues at coordinate 23,929,713 of NC_092388.1, forward strand.
GCAACACACCCAAAATTCTGGAGGAACTCATCTGTTCCGGCATCATCTACAGAGAGGAATAAGCAATTGACATTTTTGTCTGACTCCTGATGAAGGGCCTTGACCCAAAACGTTAACTGTTTATTCCTCTCTATAGATGCTGCCTGACCTGTTGAATTCCTCCAGCATTTTGCATATATTGCAGTGGGACATCATGTTGGGTATATTACTGGCAAGGCAAAGATAAAAGGAAGTGGTAATTTCAAGTGGCTGCACATGGGAGAACGTTTCTCTGCTTTCTTTCTGGTACCTGGAGCTTAGAAAAATAGAGGGCTATACAGTAGAGTAATCCTAGACAGATTCTAGAATAGGTTACATGGTCAGCACAACATTGTGGTCTGTAGGGTCTGAAATGTGTTGTAGATTTCTATTGTTCTATGTTCGATATTCTTTCTGAAGGCTGTAACATTGCAAAGCAAATTCCTGGAGTTAACAGATCACTAACAATATCATCTTGGTACAGATCAGCCTGTAACTCTCTGGCTGGGATATAAGAAGAGTATGCCTTAAGATTGTCCAAGTCTTGTGTGTTATGACCAATTTAAAAATATGTAGACCAAGATCCAGAAACAGGCATGCTGGGGGTTCAATTAAGCTCTCAGAAGATTTAGCATTCCCATTAATTCTAACTTCAATTTTTTTTAGATAACCTCTACTTTTTTATATAATGCTTTATTTTATGCTGTTGAATATTGTTTTCATTGTTTCATTTTGCACCTTGAACAACCCACTACAGCAAATTCCTAATACATGTAAATTTATATGGTGCATGAAGTTGATTCTTGATAAATGGGACTACCTTGCCCATTGGTACAAGATCTGAGAAAACTAGGATCCATGTTGCTATGTTACTGAAGAAAAGCCAGTGAGCCTGGATAAGTCAGGAAACAGTTCCAACCTGCATCATTAGAGGAAGGCAGACCTGCAGCCATTCAGGAACATTATCCTCTCAGGCATCTAACAATTCTCCCACAACAAGTGCAATAGTGTAACAGTTAAAGTAATGCTATCACAGCACCAGTAACCTGGATTCAATTAAACCACTGTAAGGAGTTTGTACATTCTCCCTGTGACTGCATGGATTTCCTGTGGGTGGTCCATTTCCTCCCACATTCCAAAGACATTTATGTTAATAGGTTAATTGGATGGCATGTGTTCATTGGCCCAGAAGTTCTGTTAATGTGCTGTAACTCTAAATAAACCTCAACAGTAACTGATTTTACTGCATCACTTTTCATCTGTCATGATGCCAATGATCTCCTACTGGAATTTACTGTGGGATATTTTAAGGTACAACTAGATTTACTGTGTGAAGAGATTGTTCAGGAGGTTCATGTCAACCAAAGAGTTAATGGAGGGGCACTGTTAAGACATTATTGTTAAGGAACCCATATGGAGAGTCATTAGGTCAGCACTTCAGACTGCTCTCATCGGATATCATCAGTCTAGGGGTGGGAGACAGTATAATGCAGGTTGAAAAGGTGCCTTTGACAAGGTGCCACACATGAGGCTACTTAACAAGATAAGAGCCCATGGAATTACAGGAAAGTTACATACGTGGATAGAGCATTGGCTGATTGGCAGGAAACAGAGAGTGGGAATAAAGTGATCCTATACTGGTTGGCTGCTGGTTACCAGTGGTGTTCCACAGGGGTCCGTGTTGGGACCGCTTCTTTTTACATTGTACATCAACGATTTGGATTATGGAATAGATGGCTTTGTGGCTAAGTTTGCTGATGATACAAAGATAGGTGGAGGGGCCGGTAGTGCTGAGGAAATGGAGAGTCTGCAGAGAGACTTGGATAGATTGGAAGAATGGGCAAAGAAGTAGCAAATGAAATACAATGTTGGAAAGTGTATGGTTATGCACTTTGTCAGAAGAAATAAATGGGCAGACTATTATTTAAATGGGGAGAGAATTAAAAGTTCTGAGATGCAACAGGACTTGGGAGTCCTCGCACAGGATACCCTTAAGGTTAACCTCCAGGTTGAGTCAGTGGTGAAGAAGGTGAATGCAATGTTGGCATTCATTTCTAGAGGAATATAGGAGCAGGGATGTGATGTTGAGGCTCTATAAGGCACTGGTGAGACCTCACTTGGAGTACTGTGGGCAGTTTTGGTCTCCTTATTTAAGAAAGGATGTGCTGACGTTGGAGAGGGTACAGAGAAGATTCACTAGAGTGACTACGGGAATGAGAGGGCTAACATATGAGGAACGTTTGTCTGCTCTTGGACTGTATTCCTTGGAGTTTAGAAGAATGAGGGGGGACCTCATAGAAACATTTCGAATGTTGAAAGGCATGGACAGAGTGGATGTGGCAAAGTTGTTTCCTATGATGGGGGAGTCTAGTACGAGAGGGCATGACTTAAGGATTGAAGGGCACCCATTCAGAACAGAAATGCGAAGAAATTTTTTTAGTCAGAGGGTGGTGATTCTATGGAATTTGTTGCCACGGGAAGCAGTGGAGGCCAAGTCATTGTGTGTATTTAAGGCAGAGATTGATAGGTATCTGAGTAGCCAGGGCATCAAAGGTTATGGTGAGAAGGCAGGGGAGTGGGACTAAATGGGAGAATGGATCAGCTCATGATAAAATGGCAGAGCAGACTGGATGGGCCGAATGGCCGACTTCTGCTCCTTTGTCTTATGGTCTTATGGAACCCTCAACTACTGCAAACAGTGTAATTCTTTCTTGTGGGAAGATGGCACCAGCAACCAATGTGACTAACAGTGACATCCTGCATACAGTTCACAAAATTGCTACATCTTCCCCTTTTTCTTTTAAATATACTTCTACTACTAATCTGTGTGCAATTGGAGCCTGTAGTTTACATTTTGATAATGTGTTTCTGGGCAGACTGAGCAATCTAGCACCTCTGCTGTCTCTGAGAAAATTCAGCGTGGTTGAGAATGGACTGTGCTGCCTAATGGCAGAGTGCAGACCCACGGTCGGCTCCAATTCTCAGCCAACTCACTGATTAAAGCTTCAAGCAAGATTGAAATTAATGGGGACGGGGCAGAAGGTGAGCGGGCCTTCAGCGCTGTCTGCCTGCGTTTGACTGGTCTCCCTCTCCCCCTCACTTGCTGCTGTCAGAGGAAATTGCAGATATCTTAGATCTTGAGCAAGGATTAATCAGCGTGGTTTGTGGATAGGACTCATAATTAGAGGACTCTGTAGTTCATGTTATACTTGCTTCTGGTTTCTGATAACTCCTTTTTTTATTGCTATTTTGTGCAATTTTGATTGGTGCAGACAGGCCGTGCTGCCGGCCGTCAGCAAAAGATACAACACAAAATTGAACTGGAATGAACATTTCTACACTGTCTCAAGAACAGTCAGGAAGGGGAAAGAGGTTATGGAGCAGGTTATATGCTAAGTTAAAGGGTTGTGATCTCAAGATTGATACCCATGCCATGTGCTCGTGCGGCTAGAACTAGGAAGATTATATTGTTTAATTGGAGGATTGGAGAGCTTTTACAAACCAACAGAAGGCAACTAAAAAGTCACTAAGGAGGTAACGATGAAATATGAAAGTATGCTAGCCAATAATAATCAAGAGGATACCAGAAGTTTCTTCAGATACATAAAGTGTAAAAGAGAACAGAGGGTGGATATTGGACCACTGGAAAATGATGCTGGAGAGGTAGTAATGGGGGACAATGAAATGGCAGATGAACTGAAAAAGTATTTTGCATCAGTCTTCATAGTGGAAGGTACTAGCAGTATGATGGAAGTGCCAGGTGTCAGGGGTAATAAAATGTGTGAAGTTACCATTATTGTGGAGAAGATTCTTGGGAAATTGAAAGGTCTGAAGGTAGATAAGTCACCTGGGCCAGATGTTGTACACCTCAGAGTCTGAAAGAGATAGCTGAAGAGATCATGAAGGCATTAGTAATGATCTCTCAAGAATCACAAAGTTCTTGAATGGTCCCAGAAGACTGGAAAATCGCAAATGTCACTCCACTCTTCAAGAAGGGACAGAGGCAGATGAAAGGAAACTATAGGCTAGTTAGTCTGACCTCAGTAGTTGGGAAGATGTTGGAGTTGATTTTTAAGGAAGAAATCTCAGGGTACTTACTTGGAGGCACATGATAAAATAGACCATAGTCAGCATGGTTTCCTCAAGGGAAAATCTTGCCTGACAAATTTGTTGGAGTTCTTTGAAGAAGTAACAAGCAGGATAGACAAAGGAGAATTGGTTGATGTTGTGTACTAAGATTTTCAGAAGGCCTTTGAGAAGATGGCACACATGAGGTTGCTTAACAAGCTATGAGCCCATGGTATTACAGGAAAAATTCTAGCATTGATAAAGCAGTGGCTGATTAGCAGGAAGCAAAGAGTGGGAATAAAAGGAGCCTCTTCTGACTGGCTGCTGATGATTAGTGGTGTTCCACAGGGGTTTGTTCTTGTTACGTTATATGTCAATGACTTCAATGATGGAATTGATGGCTTTGTTGCAAAGTTTGCAGATGATACAAAGATACGTGGATGGGGAGGTAGTTTTGAGGAATTAGCTATCTACAGGAGGGCTTAGCCAGATTAGGAGAATGGGCAAAGAAATGGCAGATGGAATATAATGTCAGGAAATGTATGGTCATGCACTTTGTTAGAAGAAATAAAAGGGTGGACTATTTTCTAAATGGAGAGCAAATATTTTTAAAAATGAGGTGCAAAGGGACTTGAGAGTCCTTGTGCACAAATCCTTAAAGGTTAATTTGCAGGTTGAGTCTGTTGTGAGGAAGGCAAATGCATTGTTAGCATTCATTTCAAGAGGACTAGTATATAAAAGCAAGGATGTAATGTGGAAACTGTATAAAGTACTGGTGAGGCCTCAATTGGAGTATTGTGAGCTGGTTTTGGCCCCTTATTTTAGAAAGAATGTGCTGAAACTGGAGAGGATTCAAAGGAGGTTCATGAAAATGATTCCAGGAATGAATGCTTGTCCTGTGAAGAGTGTTTAACGGCTTGGGCCTATATTCACTAGAATTCTGAACAACGAGGGGTAACCTCTTAGAAACCTATCGAATGGTGAGAGACCTTGATAGAGTGGATGTAGGGTGGGCACGTGGCCAAGTGGTTAAGACATTCGACTAGCGACCTGAAGGCCGTGAGTTCGAGCCGAGGCAGTGTATTGTGTCCTTGAGTAAGGCACGTAACCACACATTGCTCTGCGACGACACTGGTGCCAAGCTGTATTGGCCCTTGGACAACATCGGTGTCGTGGAGAGGGGAGACTTGCAGCATGGGCAACTGCCGGTCTTCCATACAACCTTGCCGAGGCCTGCACCCCGGAGAGTGAAGACGTTCCAGGCGCAGATCCATGGTCTCGCAAGACTAACAGACGCCTTATATAAGAGGGGATGTTTCCTATGATGGGAGGGTCTAAGACCAGACGGCACAGACTCAGAATAGAAGGGCATTCTTTTAAATGGAGATGAGGAGGAATTTCTTTAGCCAGAGACTGGTGAAGCTGTGGAATTCTTTGCCACAGGCAGCTGAGGGCGCCAAGTCTGTATGTATATTTAGGTATATTTAAGGCAGAGGTTGATTCTTGATTGGTCAGGGCGTGAAGGGTTATGGGGAGAAGACAGGATATTGAGACTGAAAGGAAAATTGTGAAATGGTGGAGCAGACTCGATGGGCCAAATGGACTAATTCTGCTCCTATATCTTATGTTCTTACAGTCTAACTCTCAGGTTTAATATTCTGTGTGTTATTCACTCGCTTTTTACAGTTTGTGTGGTTTGTCCTTTTTTTCGCATGTTGGATGTTTGAGGTTTTCTGTGAACGGGTTCCATAGTGTTTTTTTGTTTCGTGACTGTCTGTGGGAAGACAAATCGCAGGGTTGTATACTGCATACATACTTTGATAATAAGTGCATTTTGAATCTTTGGTCATCTCCACAGTACAACTAGCAAATGGGAGTGGTGGGCTCCAGACCAACAGGAAGTCAGTTTCCAACGAAGCTGATTACTTCGGTCCATTCCCAAACAGGAATATCAAGATTATAGTGGTGGCTGCAGCTAATGCACTGCCTGCTACTTTCCTCCACTTGTTTTGCACAAATCCTTACTGTGGACGAAGGTTAAAGGTTGCAATCCAATTAATTTTAGTCAATCGATACAATGTGTGCAAATTGATCTAATAAAAGTAATTAGAGACCAACATTTTTAATTAATTATGTAAAGTCTTAGTATTAAGAAAATCTTCAATTTAAAAAGGTTTCTGATATCCCTCTGATACTCCTTTTCACATGCAAGCAAAAAAGAATAATCCATATGCAAGTAATGATATTACTAACACCTATTAGATGTTACTTTTTTGCATTTAATTTATTGCTTTCTTAATTCAATGCATGAATTTTGAAGTACCATATGAATCCTGATTCTGCTGTGACTCCAGGTTGTATCTCTCTAAAGATGGGTGTGAAACTGTTGCTGTCCTTCACGATACATCTCCCATAGCCAAATGTTGTTACCACAAACCACAAGACATGGTAGCAGAATTAGGCCATTTTGCCCATCAAGTCTGTTCCTGGCTGATTTATTATCTCCTCAACTCCATCCTCCTGCCTTCTCCCTGTAACCTTTATTGTCCTGATTAATCAAGAACCTATCAACCTCTGCTTTAAATGTACCCAAAGACTTGGCCTCCTGTGGCAATAAATTCCTTGGATTCACCACCCTCAGGCTAAAGAAATTCTTCCTCATCACTGTTCTAAAAGGACATCCTTGTATTGTGAGTCTGTGCCCCCTGGTCCTAGAGTCCACCACAGGAGCAGAACAAAAAGATTTCGGCCTTTAGCTTGTATTACACTTAATACTCGATGAACCCAATGCTAAAATCACCTCAAACTGGTATAATGATGGGTGTCAACCACCGACCAAGGTGGCTTGGTTATGCTGAAGTGAGTTGGCCAGCTCCCCTACCAGGAATAAAAAAGAAAACATCATAAGTTGGGAGGTAGTGAGTTTGTTTGTGGTCTTAGAGTGGAGGCAGGAACATACAACCATATTAAAGCAAGGCCTTGTCTACACTCTCAGATGATATGTTATCCTGTGCCGTTATTTCCAAACAGACCACGAAGTCTACGACACTTCAGACAACATATATAATCTCAATGCAGCCATTTATGGGAACACTGTGTGGAAAAATTGATTGCCATCCTTTCTGCAGCACAAGAGTGACCACAATTCAAAAGTACTTTGATGGCTCCCAAACACAAGGATAACTTAAAGCTGTGAAGACTTTAAACACTAGACTTAATTTTTCTTTTTCCCTTTCACCTATTAAAATACTGAATATTTTGTAGACAATCTCCTTCATGCTGAATGTAGACCATGTGATCAATTTCCTTCATATGAAAACATGCTAACCTGCTCTATCACTCAAGAAACACTTCAACAGCAGCCAAACTAGGATACTTGGAAAGTTACTGACAGTGCTTGGCTTGGAACTTAACTCCCTCAATCTGACATCTTGACACCAGGCTTTGATAAAGATCAATGTCATTTTTTAATGCAAATATAACACTCTTCTATTTTTAAAATTAAAAAAATGAGTTGTCTTAGTCCCATGATGATTCTGTGTCTGCAAGTTGGAGATTAATTTCCTTTTCCCTCATCAAATAATTCACTGTGCAGAATTTCTGGGAACTTCTTCAAACATTTTACCTACTGCAGAGAGTCAAGGCCAGGGAACATGGACGGTCTAAAAAAAAAGTTAAACAGAAAGAAAAGCTGGCATTGGGAGTTTTCTGCATTCTGTTGTTCCAAGAGATATCTTCCTTTAAAATCAAATGTTTGGAACAACCAGAAACCTCCGTAAAGTTTGCACATCATTTGAAAGGTCATGATACCTGGTCACTGCAAACAGTTTATTTAATTCTTGCAAAATGAGCGTCAATTAATGTTGCAGTGTTCCTCTGTGCTGATTGTTTATTCAAATATATCTAAAGACAACAGTAACAGTTCTCAAATAGCTGGACACCGTGGTGCCATGTGGTGTTTATTGAGCTTGTAATCCAGAATTCTCAACTAATGTAGCAGAAATACAAAATAATATTTCCTTATATAGCAGTGAAAGAACTTGAATTCAGAGAAATGACATGGAAAGCAAGATGCCTGGTATTGGTTAAGTAACCATTAAGCTATGAGATTTTCATTAAGCATCCTGGATACAAAGGAGTTGAATACAGAAAAAGCTTACAATGCACTACCAGATAAAATCTTAACTCTTCTAAAGCATCCTGAGAAGCCAGTTGTAACAAACTCTTACCAATGATTAAAAAGATTTAGATTTCTAAAGTACATTCAAGGTAGATGCTTGGTGAAGTGGAGGCTTATTTGTAAAGTTGGAGTGGAACTATAATGTGACCTAGCATTTCATAAGGGAAAACAGATGTATGAAAGTGTTGTTTGATATTGAACTCCAGCACCTCCCTCTCTCATAGCCCCTCGGAGTCAAGAATGGCTCGCTTTTATGCCTGTTCTAAAGAGGCTGATGAATCTTAAGCAGCATTCACAACCCTGATGCATGATTGGACAGATGGGATGATCAACAAGTAGTAAGCTCCTTCAATTGCATGCACTTCGCCTCCTATTTCAGGTACAGAAAGTGTTCAGAACATCACCAACAGATGCAATATAACTGCCTGCTATTAAAAACAGGAAATACAAAATTGCTTTAAATAAAATTGCTGCAACTTTATGTCAAAATGGATTAAATATGCTCCATTCAGTGTTTTTAATGTCTGCTTTAATTCAAAGTACGTAGAGTTGTGGCGTTTTAGCAATGAATCAAAAGAGAAGAGAAGAAAATAAGATTAGCTATGAGCAAATGGAGGGTCCCAACTTTAATTCTGTACGGATGACGAGTCTGTGCCATTTCCATCCCTCCTCTTGACAAAAGGGATTGGACTGTCGCCTCAAGTCATGGACTGCTGTGCAAAATACTTCTCAGTTCTCTGCTGAATCTCCCTCAACCACTTTAACGAGGAGAGTGTGTGATGTGAATTGAGATATGGAACGCAACGCCCACCTTTCTCTGAATAACTGCCTGCTGTTAAAAACTGTGTGACAGCAGCTCTTCTGCACTGCAAAGAATTCCTGCAACATTCAACAAATAAGAGTGTGTTAATCACCAACAGTTGCAGAAGGAAATAAACGGCTGAGAATGATTACCATAATGAAAAAGTATGTTGGTTTTTAGGATCCTCTGTGTAATAAAGAAAATGATGAAACATTTAATGGCATTCAGTAAAGATAACAAATAAACCCATAAGAAAAAGTCTAGCTGATTAATCTTGCATGGCTTTCATTTTATATTTAGTCACCATCTGGCTAGGAAGTATTAGATTGAGAAATCAAGGGCATCCTTTTCCCCCTCATGGTGGGTGAGACTAAAACCAGAGGTCGTAGGATTAGAGCGAAAGGTGAAACATTTAAAGGGAATGTGAGGTGGAACTACATCACTCATAGGGTGGTGCGAATGTTGGATTTCTGCCTACTGAAGCGGTAGATATGGGTTCAATTGTATCCTTTAAGAGAAGTTTTGATAGGTACATTGATAAACTGGCATGGAGTGCTATGGTCTGAGTGCAGGTAGACAGGACTGAGCAGCAAAACAGGCTAGAACAGACTATGTGGGCTGAAGGGCCTTTGTCTATGTTGTAGCTGTCTATGACTATATGATATAGACTGTAGTTTTGACAATGTCAGTCTAGTCATTTACCATCCATGAAATCCAAGCAACAAACACAGAATGCTGGAGGAACTCAGCAGGCCAAGCAACGTCTATTGAAAAGAGTACAGTCCACACAGGGGAAGCGTCGCCTCATCTGGAAGGAATGCCTGGGGCCCTGAATGTTAGTGAGAGAGGAGGTGTAGCGGCAGGTGTAACACTTGTTCCCTTTGCAAGGATAAATGCCAGGAAGGAGATCAGTGGGGAGGGATGATTGGACAAGGTAGTCGCTTAGGGAGTGATCCCTGTGGGAAGCAGCAAGTAGGGGCTGGGGGGGAGTGGTTGATGAGGACAAGAGGAACTCTGTCCTCCAGACCTGTGAGTTTGTTGGGGTCATCTTCTGTTCCTGGTGCTCCTGGTGTGGCCTCCAGTACATCGGTGAGATCGAAGCAGATTGGGAGACCGTTTCGCTGAGCCCCTACCAAGAGAAAAAGCAGGATCTCCCAATGGCCACCCATTTTAATTCAACTTCCTATTCCCATTCTGACATGTCAGGCCATGGATTCCTCTACTGTTGTGATGAGGCCACACTCAGGTTGGAGGAACAACACCTCCCTCTGGGTAGCCTCCAACCTGATGGCACGAATATCAATTTCTCGAACTTCTGGTAATTTCCACCCCTCCCCCCTTCACCATTCCCCATTCCCATTTCCCTCTCTCACCTTATCTCAGTCAGAAACGCCGACTGTACTTTTTTCCATAGATGCTGCCTGGCCTGCTGAGTTCTTCCGGCATTCTGTGTGTGTTGACAAAATTGTGCCAATCCTGTCTCGCATCATAGAGCATGACAATGGATACACAGTTGCTTAGATGCAGGAATACAGATATACCTAGACAAATTAAGAAAGGGTAGAAATGTGCACCTGGTAGTTAGCATGAAAGTGTGAAAAATATAGCTGGAATAACTGGCTCCCTGCTGTATCAGGCTTTGCAAGGTGTGAATTACAGGAGCCTATTGAAAGGGGAAGCTGTAACCTGCATCAAAGCTGAATCATTTCTGATTTGTACCTAAGGTCACATTATTGTCAGGTTCTGGTCCAATGAAACTTACAGGACGATTTTGTTTCCAACCATCTGCCTTGCTCTGATAAGGATGATCTTGAAGGCTGCCTCAAACAGGATGGGAGAGATAGAACATCCTATTGCAATGTCTACTTTGAGCAGCTGCTACCCCAGTGTAAGTTCTCAAAAAGGGAAGCCCATCTGGAGGTCACGGGAGTAATTGTAATCCAGGCCTCTAATGCAGTGGGAAATGTAAATGAAACCCATTGCAAAGCTAATGAGCTGGTAAGGCACAGATCCACAGTCAATCTCAAGATCCAACCATACAACGTGTAGGTCACCTTTCCCATGCTTGGCTCATTCAACCTGGTCCCATATCAACGATGGATGCTTCTCACATCCCGGTAAGCCTGGAATGCCTGCTTTCCATCCATTGCCCATGAGGAAGTTGGTGATCCTTTTAGCCACAACAGAGAAGATTTCCCCCTTGACATTCAGCAGTGCAGTGCTCTTGAACTGGTTGGAGGAATTGGAGTTCAGCTCGGTTAGGATGACCACCACCACTCTGATGGGTTGCACAGGTTTTTCAAGGCAGTTCTCATTAGGTTCCACAGGACCTTTAGCACACAAGGGCAGCTTTTGTAGAGCTTGTCAGGAATTCCGTTAAGACCTGGCACTGATGCCGACCTTGCCTCTTTGATGACTTCTCTGACTTCACGTAGTTTGGGGGATGAGGTGTCAAACTGGTTGGTTGGAGGAGCAGGACATGGAACATACCCTAGTGATCCAAAGGAAGTTTTCTTTGCTAGATCAATATACTGGCTTCTGATGTACTGCTCCATCTCTTTTTTGGTGCCTTCCAACTTCTTGCTCTTTTTTATCCTCCAATAGCTGTATGTGTATTTGAAGGGATTCTTGAAGAACCTGAAGAGAGAGTGAGTGAGTGAGTCTCTCTCTCTCTCTCTCTCTCTCTCTCTCTCTCCCTCTCTCCCCTTCTTCCCCTTCTGTCTCCTGCGCTTACAGATCTACTCTGCCCTTCACAGCCTGGCCAGCTTCTGCTTAATTTCATTCCACAACATCTTCAAGCCCACCTTCTCCTCCTGTGTTCCTTTCTTCCAGTTCTTCCGCAGCAGGCTCCAACTTCGTACTAGCTGCTCTATGTCCTTCTTCCTTATTCCCTTTTCTCTCGGAGCAGTGACTCGCTTGACATCAACATTCACAAATCTATCTCTTCATGCCTGGTAGAGGAAGTCTCCAAATGAGTTAACCTTGTCTTCCACTTGGCCATATAGCGGTGTGTGTGCTCTAGGATTCTTGGGCCTTGTTCGCCTACCAGCAAATCGCCTGCAGCAATGTTGGGCCTTTCAACTCTGTGGTTTCCTATCTGGCTTTGGGTCCCTCTTGTCTGATGGGCTGCAACAGTGTAAGGTTGCTGTTGGCCTTTCTCGCTGCATTTCATTCTCCCCTGATAGATCTGTAGCCCCCCATCTACCTCTTGGAGGGCCCTCGGGTTGTCTCCTCTTATTCGTCTTTGTAGTCATTGATGGGCTTCTCCGCTACAAGAGGCTGGTGGGTTGGTATCTAACTGCTCACTCCTACTGTAGACTTTCCGGCAGACATCCAGTCTTTCCTGAACATCCTCTAGTCTTCCCTGGACTCCAAACGTCCTTTCACAGCATGGATACCCAGAAGTTTCAATGAAATGAACAGGAAGATGTTGTTTCCTGCTTGACATTGCTGCCTGCTGCATCTCCAACAGTACCTTTAAATCAGCTGCAGAGTCAATAGACAATAGACAATAAACAATAGGTGCAGGAGTAGGCCATTCAGCCCTTCAAGCCAGCACCACCATTCACTGTGATCATGGCTGATCATCCACAATCAGTACTCTTTTCCTGCCTTCTCCCCATATCCCTTCACTCCGCTATCTTTAAGGGCTCTATCTAACTCTTTCTTGAAAGAATCCAGAGAATTGGCCTCCACTGCCTTCTGAGGCAGAGCATTCCACAGAACCACAATCCTCTGTATCAAAAAGTTTTTCATCAACTCCATTCTAAATTGTCTATCCCTTATTCTTAAACTGTGGCCTCTGGTTCTGGACTCCCCCCAACATCGGGAACATGTTTCCTGCCTCTAGTATGTCCAATCCCTTAATAATCTTATATGTTTCAATCAGATCCCCTCTCATCCTTCTAAATTCCAGTGTATACAAGCCCAGTCGCTCCAATCTTTCAACATATGACAGTCCTGCCATCCCAGGAATTAATCTTGTGAACCTACGCTGCATTCCCTCAATAGCTAGAATGTCCTTCCTCAAATTTGGAGACCAAAACTGTACACAATACTCCAGGTGTGGTCTCACCAGGGCCCCGTACAACTGCAGAAGGACCTCTTTGCTCCTATACTCAACTCCCCTTGTTATGAAGGCCAACATGCCATTAGCTTTCTTCACTGCCTGCTCTACCTGCATGCTTACTTTCAGTGACTGATGAACAAGGACACCTAGATCTCATTGTACTTTCCTTTTTCCTAACTTGACACCATTCAGATAGTAATCTACCTTCCTGTTCTTGCCACCAAAATGGATAACATCACATTTATCCACATTAAACTGCATCTGCCATGCATCTGCCCACTCACCCAACCTGTCCAAGTCACCCTGAATTCTCATAACATCCTCTTCACATTTGACACTGCCACCCATCTTTGTGTCATCTGCAAATTTGCTAATGTTACTTTTAATCCCTTCATCTAAATCATTAAGGTATATTGTAAATAGCTGCATTCCCAGCACCAAGCCTTGAGGTACCCCACTAGTCATTGCCTGCCATTCTGAAAAGGACCCTTTAATCTCTACTCTTTGTTTCCTGTTTGCCAACCAATTTTCTATCCATGTCAGTACCCTACCCCCAATACCATTTGCTCTAATTTTGCAAACTAACCTCCTATGTGGGACCTTATCAAAGGCTTTCTGAAAGTCCAGGTATACTACATCCACTGGCTTTCCCATGTCCATTTTCATAGTTACATTCTCAAGAAATTCCAGCAGATTAATCAAGCACGATTTCCCCTTAGTAAATCTATGCTGACTCGGATCTATCCTGCCACTGCTATACAAATATGCCGATATTTCATCTTTTAAAATTGATTCCAGCATCTTCCCCACCACTGATGTCAGACTAACTGGTCTATAATTGCCTATTTTCTCTCTCCATCTTTTCTTAAAAAGTGCGATAACATTAGCTACCTTCCAATCCACAGGAACTGATCCTGAATCTATAGAACATTAGAAAATGATTACCAATGCATCCATGATTTCTAGAGCCACGTTCTTAAGTACCCTGGGATGCCAACCATTACGCCCTGGGGATTAGATTAGATTAGATTATGAGAACACTCAGTCCTCTTTTATTGTCATTTAGAAATGAATACATGCATTAAGAAATGATACAATGCTTCTCCGGAGTGAAATCACAGAAAACAGGACAGACCAAAGACTAACACTGACAGAACCACATAACTATAACATATAGTTACAGCAGTGCAAAACAGTACCGTAATTTGATGAAGTCTCAAAGTCCCGAGTCAATTGACTCCCAAGTCCCCGATAGCAGGCGGCAAAAGGGAGAAACTCCCTGCCATAAACCTCCAGGCACCGTCAACTTGCCGATACCTTGGAAGCAGCCAACCACAGCGGATACTGAGCCCATCCGTCCGAAAACTTCGAGCTTCTAACCAGCCTCTCCAATACAGCCTCCCGAGCGCCATCCTCTGCCGAGCGCCTTCGACCTCGCCCCGGCCGCTGAAACACACAAAGCCGAGGATTTCGGGGCCTTCAGCTCCGGAGATTCCAGTTACCACACAGCAGCAGCGGCAGCAAAGCGGGCATTTCAGAAGTTTTCCAGCTGTTCCTCTGTGCTCGCATGTCTGTCTCCATCAAATCAGAATTGTGCACGGTCCCCTACTTGACAGATAACAGATATCATCACTGAAGTGGCCGCGCGCGCTGCCATCGTGCCGCCATCGTCTCCCCCCTCCCGGGAGGAGAAGATGGATTTATCAGCCTTCAGTCCCATCAGTTTACCCAACACCATTTTCTACCCGATGCGAATTTCCTTCAGTTCCTCTGTTACACTCGGTCCTTTTGCCACGATTACATCTGGGAGATTGTTTGTGTCTTCCCTAGTGAAGACAGATCCAGAGTACCTGTTCGGCTCATCTGCCATTTCCTTGTTCCCTATAATAATTGGTCATCAGCCAGGGACCACTGCTTATTGATGTTTTGCTCCCTTTGCCCTGGTACATCTCCCGATAGCGGAGTAGAGACAGGGATGTCTCCTTACCACCCCTTGCAGATTTCAGTGGAGTTAGTCACCCCCAATTTCTATCCTTCCTCCTCAGCCACAGTCAAAAGCTGTACTTTCCTGCCTCTTCAGCCACTCCTCCGGTGGCCCTGCTCCACTCACTGCGGTAACATGGAGTCACCATGTCGTCAATGTGCTGATGGAGCCCTGGCATTCTACCTCCACAGGGTCGATGATGGTCCTTCACCCAGCATCCTTACACTCAGCTGCCAGGTCTGAATACTTCAGCCTCCACTCCTTCCTCCCATCACTCCCTTAACTCAAAGACTGCCTCGGCGGCTGTGGAGCACAGTACTATGTCTGGGAGGAGAGGTGTGGGGGTGATTTCCATGGGGAACTCTAGCTGTTGCCAAGATCCGCCCTCATGTTCCACTCTTTGCCTGTGGAGAGCAGTCCTGAAAGAGCTCTCAGCACTCTTACCAGCCTTAACAAGTTGGATGAGTTGTCTGCTTCTTGCATCCTGTCTGCAGGTCTCTAGAATCTCTGCCAGTCTCTTTAGGACCTGGTTGTGTTGCGCCCTTGGGGCAGTGTACTCTTGCATCCTGCCAGGATGTGTTGGAGGTTGGCGCAGGTGGTTTCACACAGGGAGCGGCTAACCTCACTGCTGAACCACTGGTGAGGAGCTCAGAGCAAGGTGTCAAAGGGTGCCCTGATGAGGAAGCTGAGTCCGGCTTGTGGGAACTTCCACAGGTCAGACCATCCGAATAACCTATTAATGCCGCGCTCGCATGTTAGGGAATTGTTCTTTTTTTGTGTGTGTTCATAAACTGAGAGAGATTTTTGGTACTCACAGGTCCAAAGTCAATTTTTTTTTCCTTCCAATAGTGCTCTGCTGACAGTATCTCAAAAGGTTCAATAGAAATGTTTGATAATTTCAGGAACATTGCCTTGATTTTAATGAGTGTAGAAAGCAAAAAGCACATGCAGCAGAGTATGACTAAACAACATTGGTTGGAGTTGTCAGATTTGTGAAAAGATGCCCTATGATAATCAAAACTCCAGTCTGAAGCGTTATCTTGTCTATGTATTAGACTTAACTATCATTTGGAGAGTTTCTTTAATTTCTCTTCCCTTTTATATTAGCTGTTAACATTGTTTTGCAAGTGAAGGGAAAGTAAAAACCACATGAATTTTTAATCAAAACCTTGAAGACCAGTGGTTAATCTGCTGATTGATGTCACTGTGCTATATACCAGTTTTGAGTTCTAACTCTTTGGGAATGAAGGTTGGTATGTGCATTTATTCACATCTATTGACATTTATGATGATGCTGGTATTATTTATGCACTCATACACATACTTATTTCAATCTGCGGATGTATTTGCATGTCTGTACGTAATGTATGCATGGGCATGCATTTTACTTTGAAATCTTATTGTTTGCAAGTGAATCTATATGTATGTACTTGTTGATGTGTTCTTGATTAATAGCAATGCTCTCTCCTTGATTATATAGATGGAATATCATTCCATTGTTTGTTAATCGCAAAACAACATGATTTAATAGTGTAAGTAACTGCTC